>NW_024081019.1:981362-1354327 GCF_003009895.1 Hyaena hyaena
GTAAGAAGTTGCTGCGGTGGAGGTCAAGGAGGTTGTTTCCTGCTTTCTCCTCTAGGGTGTTGATAGTTTCCTGTCTCACGTTCAGGTCCTTTATCCATTTTGAGTTGATTTTTGTGCATGGTGTGAGAAAATGATCTAGTTTCATTCTTCTGCATGTTGCTGTCCAGTTCTCCCAACACCATCTGTTAAAAAGGCTGTCTTTTTTCCATTGGATATTCTTTCCTGCTTTGATTAGTTGGCTGTATACTTTTGGGTCCACTTCTGAGTTCTCAATTCTGTTCCATTGGTCTATGTGTCTGTTTTTGTGCCAATACCATACTGTCTTGATGATGACAGCTTTGTAGTAGAGGCTAAAGTGTGGGATGGTGATACCTCCTGTTTTGGTTTTATTTTTCAGTATTACTTTGGCTATTCGGGGTCTTTTGTGGTTCCATACAAATTTTAGGATAGTTTGTTCTAGTTTTGAGAAGTATGCTGGTGCAATTTTGATTGGAATTGCATTGAATGTGTAGATAGCTTTAAAACCCATTAAATTTTTAAAAAAAATTTTAAGTATTTTATTTTTCAAAAATGTTAAAATATTTGTTGAAATACACCTAATACATAATTTATCATCTTTTTTTTTAATTTGAGAGAGAGAGAGAGAGAGAGTGCATGAGTGGGGTGGAGGGGGAATGGGGGGGGAGAGAGAGAGAGAGAGAGAGAGAGAGAGAGAGAATCCCTAGCAGGCTTCATGCTCAGCACCGAGCCCAACATGGAGCCCAATCCCACTACCCTGGGATCATGACCTGATCCAAAACCAAGAGTTGGACACTTAGCTGACTGAGCCACCCAGGTGCTCCTTAACCCTTTTAAAATGTACAGTTCAGTAGTGTTAAATATATTCACATTGTGCAACCCATTTCCAGAAATATTTTATTTTGCAAAACTAAAACTCTGTACCCATTGTTGTTGAGTTGTATGGCTTCTTTATATGTTCTGGATTTTTTTTTTGCCCCTTCTATATATTATGGACATTAATTTCTTTTCAGATGTATGGTTTGTAAATATTTTCTCACATTCTTTAGGTTGCCTTTTCACTCAATTCATTGTGTCCTTTAATGTATAGGAGTTTAAAATGTTGATATAGTCCAGGGGTTTAGGTGGCTTGGTCGGTTAAGTGTCTGACTCTTGGTTTCAGCTCAGGTCATGATCTCACAGTTCATGGGTTCAAGCCTGATGTCAGGCCCTGTGCTGACAGCACAGAACCTGCTTGAGATTCTCTTTCTTCCTCTCTCTTTGCCCCTCCCCGCCTTGCTCTCTCTCCCTCTTTCCAAAAATAAATAAGCGTAAAAAAAAAACCTAAAGGGAATCTGGCAACAAAGAAGAAAACATTAAAAAATGTTGATATAGTCCAATTTTTCTATTTTTTCTTATGTTACTTGTGATTTTGGTGTCATATCCAAGACACCATTGCCAGGTCCAATGTCATGAAGCTTTCCCCCTATGTTTTCTTCTGAGAGTTTTTGTAGTTTTAGCTGTTATGTCTTTGATCCACTTTGAGTTAATTGTGATATGTGGTATAAGATAAGGGTCCCATTTCATGTTTTTTTGTGCGTGGATATTCAGCTTTCCCAGCACCATTTGTTGAAAAGACTTTCATTTACTCCCTCATTTCTGAAGTCCTCTCTTTTCTACTCCTCTGTGATTTCTCAGGATCCTACTTTGCTTCTTACCTCATTGACTGTTCCTTCTCTATCCATTTGGCTGTTCCTCTTCTTTGTGACCTCTAAAAACTGGTGTTTTTCCTCTCTCCTTACCCCTCCCCTACTTAGGTGATCTCACCCAATTCTGTGATTTTAAATAGTGACCTTCACCCACCACCACCACCACCACCACCACATTCTTTATCTCCATCCCAGATCCTGGACTCTGGACTCACACATCCATATGCCTTTTTGATATCTTCATTCATGTGTCTAATAGACATTTTAGTCTCACATCTACTGATTACCTCATAGAAATCTGCTCATTCCTATGTTTCACTCCCTTCTTCTTCACTGATCCACCCCCAAGAAAGAAAATTTAGAGCAGTAAATTTTTTTAAATAACATTTGTTCCCATTTTACTTGCGCTAGTTTGAGTCTCCCAGCTGCCTGCTCTTATAGCATAGGTGCTTTACTATCAAGCACTCATAATGCTAGTTAATTGTAATGATTTGTTTCTAGCAATTGGATATCTCCTCAGCTAAACTGTTACTTCCAGGGTGTGTGCCTGCTTTGTTTGAGGTTGAATCTCCAGTGCTCAGCATAATGTCTGGCACATAATAGGGGCTCAAAAATACATATTAATTGAACAAATGAATTATTTGGTGGTGGAGAATGAGGGGTATAAAGACCAGAGTTAGGGAGCCCATTCAGGAGTCTTTTTAAGAAAGAGGAAACAAATACTTGAGGTAGGAAGGTAGGGGTGGAAAGGAAGAAATATATTTAAGAAATATGAAAACAGAATCTGTGGAATACGAATATCTGCGGAAGGGGTTGGGAGGGACTATGACTCAGAACTTGTGCAGAAAGTAGGCTTCCATGATGTGGCTAGAAACTTTTAAATCATGCCCACCGAGTTGTATGTTCCTGAGTTCCAGTACAGAATTGTCTTCATTTCTGTGGAAAGTTTCCTATAGGCAGTTCCTGGAAAACGGTACAAATGTCAAATGTATGAAAGTTGCACAAGGTATTTAGATGTCCCAAGGGCAACTCCATTCTCTGAGAGCTAAAATGCACTTTCTGATCCTAAGTCACATCTCATCTTTTAGGTCCAGTCTTTGATATAAAAGATCAGCTTACTCTATGTTCTTTAGCTTTTCTCCTTTTTCCTTCACAGATGTATATGCATCAGCTTAAGCTCAGTGAACTCCCAGTTGATAGAATCCCTGATTCAAGCCCACACAATAATTCCCATTTTTGCATCAATTGTAGTAAGTGATGAGACTTTTGTTTCTAATCACTAGTTCCAGCCTGTCATTTTCCCACTTTCTACACATTTATTTGACATAATAAGGGCAAAATGCAGTAAAATATTCAAATAAGTGCATAAACAATCTCTCCTTAATGGATACAAGTGGGGGTGCTGCTAAAATTGAACTATGAGCTGGCAGCTGGCATGACAGTTTGAATGGTTTGCTTGTTGGATAATATACAAGAGATTCCCTGTGTGGAGGGCAACTTTGCTAAGCAACGCCCTGCTGCAAAAGGGTGTGAAGAAAATAGAACTCTACCTATATTTCAGGAAATTTGTAGGTAGTTCCATACTGTATCTTTAATTGGACTCTTGCTTCTACCAGACCCATTCCTTGTTAGGAACTGAACTGTGTCAACCCTCCCCAACCCCCCTCTCCCCCACCCCGGAATTCATGTTTTGGAATCCTAACCCCTACTACCTCCGAATGTGACTGTATTTGGAGATATGGCCTTTAAAGAAGTAATTAAGGGAAAATGCAGTCATATGGATGGATCCCAATCCAGTATGACTTATAAGAAGAGGAGATTAGGACACAGACTTGCACCAAGGGAAGTCTACATGGAGACACAGAGAGGAGACTGCCATCTACAAGCCAAAGAGAGGGGCCCTAGAAGAAACCATCCCTGCCAACACCTTCACCTAGGACTTCTAGCCTCTGGAATGGTTTGAAAATAAATTTCTGTTGCTTAAGCTACCTAGTCGGTGGTACTTTGTTATGGCGGCCCTTGCAAATGAACACAGAACTCTTTGACCAAATGCCACCAGCCTTGCCAGGGGAAGATTCTCGGCCACTCTCTGAGTATCACAGGGTTTCCTGCAAGGAGAAAGAGGAAGTGGAAAGGCAGTCCCTGGAGGGATCAAGTGAGGGACAGAAGTTATGAGCAACTAGACTTGTCCAGGGTCACACACCCAAGTAGAGGCCAGACTGTAGACTTGAGTTCACTGTTGAATACGTAGTCTCCATAAGAGATTTAGACATAACCATTTTTTAGTATATTTGAAAAGAGACTATTCAAGTCTTAAAATCTTGAATATGTCTGTGCAACCACTTATGAACTGGTGCTTATTTTGTTTTTTAGATTACATTATAATGTTCATAAATGTTTTCCCAAAATGGTCAAAATAAAAGAAGCTGTAAGAGAGAAAGCAATGATAGGGCAAGGAAGATTTTATAAATCTACCCTCATATTTCTGCCAAGATGTAAAAAAAAAAAAAAAAAAAAGTCAATTACAGATCATTTTTATTTTATTTTATTTTAATTTTTTTAGAATTTATTCAGTTTTGGGAGACAGAGAATGAGTGGGGAAGGGGCAGAGAGAGAGGGAGACACAGAATCTGAAACGGGCTCTGAGCCATCAGCACAGAGGCTGATGCGGGCTCGAATCCACAAACTGTGAGATTATGACCTGAGCTGAAGTTGGATGCTTAACCGACTGAGCCACCCAGGCGCCCCCAGATCATTTTTAAAGAGAGGATTATTTTCTTGTCTCATTATAAAAGTAAGAGATATTTATGGTGTAAAATTTGAAAGGCAAAAGTTTAAAGAGATAAACATGTATCTCCTGCAATCCTGCCATTCAAGGATACCTCTTCTGAACATCTAAATAGCTGTCTTTTCTTTTTTTCTTTTCTTTTTTTAACATTTATTTATTATTAAGAAACAGAGAGAGACAGAACATGAGTAGGGGAGAGGCAGAGAGAGAGAGAGAGACAGAATCTGAAGCAGGCTCCAGGCTCTGAGCTGTCAGCACAGAGCCCTATGCGGGGCTCGAACCCACAATCTGCGAGATCATGACCTGAGCTGAAGTCGGTTGCTTAACCGACTGAGCCACCCAGGTGCCCCTGAATAGCTGTCTTTTCAAAATTGTATTCTAAGGCTGTGCAAACATTTGTATATATCACAAAAGTGATGTTATACACTATACTTAATACTGTTTCATAGCCCCTTTTTTGCCGTTTGGAAATACTTCATGAACATTTTCCCAAATCATCAAATATTCTTTGAAAATACAGCCTTTATGTTTACATTTTAATGTCCATTATATAAAAGTGCCATGCTTTATTTAATCTATGAATATTCAGATAAAATAAGTTCATTTTCATTTCCTTTTATTTTTTAAATGTTTGTCTATTTTTGAGAGAGAGAGAGAGCACAAGCAGGGGAGGGACAGAGAGAGGGAGACCCAAAATCGAAGCAGGATCCAGGACCTGAGCAATCAGCACAGAGCCTGATGTGGGGCTCAAACCCACAAACTGTGAGCTCATGACCTGAGCCAAAGTTGGATGCTTAACCGACTGAGTCACCCAGGTGCCCCTAAGTTCCTTTTTAAATTTGAACCGTGGACTAAATGTTAGTGGGATTATGTTGAAAAAACATTTTTTAAAGGACATATTATGTGTTCAGTTACCTAGAAATTTTGGATCTTTATTTAGATGATTGCAACTGATGTTACTCTTTCTCAGTAATTATGTGTTGTCACTGGAGGTTGTTTAGTTTTACTGAAAGATCTGATTAAAATATGAACTTTAATGAAATGTATTTTATGACTTTTAGTGTTTTTACTTCTTTTTTATTGATTCACTTATTGGTGGCTCATTTTATTTTTACTTTTAGTGTGCGCACCCAAAAGGGTGTCTGTTCCATGAATTCAAATGTAAGGTTCTGATGCCCTTCCTCCTTATCTTTGTCTGCTTTTCTTTCTGAAATGACAGGGCCTGTCATAGTTTTAAACATTTATTTATTTTTTTTTGGAAATGTCCACTCTATGAAGCAAGTTCAAAAGGCCTGACCTTTTGTTCTCATTAAATTATGGAGGAAATAGAGAAAGTTAAAATGAAGAGAATCGCAAGATAAAAAGTCTGCTGCATTGCTACAACTGTCTAGTATCTGTTAAGGGCTGACTTGGTCCATGCCAGGCACTTTACTGTCAACGATTTTGTTCAGTGCTCCCTGTAGTCTGACAATTTAGGCCATATTTCCTCCATTTTCTCTGGCATAAAACTTAGTCAAAGAGGTTGAATCACTCATTCAGGGACACATTGATGCAAGTGGTGGACTCCAAAGCATGTATTTTTTCCCATTACACCACACAATTTTTTTGGTGACCAGAACAGCTCCTCAAATAGTGTTTGGACTTCTTTAATGAGCATTCAGTGACAAGAAGCACGCACACCTAGACCAGTTGTGATGATAAAATACTCAGACTCATTTTGTGGGTGGTCATGGGAATCATTCTCATTGTTTTTTAGTCACGAATGTCTAGTGTGTGCAGTACATATCCTTGTGAGTAGATGGGTATGTGTATGTATAGTGTATATGCATCTATACAAGACTACCCTGAAAGGGATACAGTAATGGCTTTGCAGAGCTTTAAATTACAGCCAAATCTGATAGCCAGAATAAAAATTGGCAGCCAAATGCTATAATAACAATATATCAAGGCCTTAAAAATTCTCAGAAAATTAATATTTGAAACCAAAGTGATTTTGCTATCTATTTTTATTTGTTGTCTTTATACTTGATGTTTGGCACTGATTGGCTGTGACCTTGGTTTACCTTGACTATTATTTTGGTTAATTTTTGTAACCATGTCATCTTTGCCAGATATTATTAAAGTATGTTTTTCTTGATGCATAACACAAATATATTTAAATGTAGACAAATCACAAGGTACAAAATCCTGATAGATTTTCAGGAAATGGACCTGCCTGGGTAGTTGGCACCCAGATTAAGAAACAGGAAGGGTCCTACACTGTTGATGAAAATGTAAACTGGTGCAGCCCCTCTGGAAAACAGTGTGGGGGTTCCTCAGAAAATTAACAATAGAACTCCCCTACGACCCAGCAATAGCACTGCTAAGAATTTGCCCAAGGGAGATAGGGGTGCTGATGCATAGGGGCACATGTACCCCAGTGTTCATAGCAGCACTTTCCACAATAGCCAAAACATGGAAAGAGCCTAAGTGTCCATCAACTGATGAATGGATCAAGAAGCTGTGGTTTATCTATACAATGGAATACTACACGCCAATGAGAAAGAATGAAATCTGGCCATTTGTAGCAAGGTGGATGGAACTCGAGGGTGTTATGCTGAGCGAAATGAGTCAAGCAGAGAAGGACAGATACCATATGTTTGCACGTATAGGTGAATTAGGAGGAAGTTAATGGAGGACCATCAGGGAGAAGAAGGGGAAAAATAGTTGGGGAGAGGGAGGGAGGCAAACCATGAGAGACTCTTGAATGTTGAGAACAAACTGAGGGTTGATGGGAGTGGGGGAGAGGGGAAGGGGGGGGTGATGGGCATGGAGAAGGGCACTTGTGGAGATGAGCACTGGGTGTTATATGGAAACCAACTTGACAATAAACTATTTAAGAAAAAAAAAAAAAAAGAAACTGGAGGGGCACCTGGGTGGCTCAGTTGGTTAAGTGTCCAACCTTGGCTCAGGTCATGATCTCACGGTTCGTGGGTTGGAGCCCCATGTTGGGCTCTGTGCTGACAGCTCAGAGCCTGGGGACTGCTTCAGATTCTGAGTCTCCCTCTCTCTCTCTGTCCTTCCCCTGCTCACACTCTGTCTGTCTCTCTCGCAACAATAAAAAAACATTTTTTTTAAAAAAGGCAGGATGTCACCAGCATCAGAGAAAGCTTACACCCAGTCTTAATCTTGATTGCCCTGTCCCTGGTGGTTTCCCCCAGTGGTTTCCCCCAGTGGTGACTTTTATCACCAGAGATTAATTTTGCCTGTTTTTGAAAGTCACATAAACTGAGCCATAGGAAATATTATTTTGCATTTGGTTTCATTTTTCAACATGATGTTTGGGAAATCCATCCAGGCCCTTCATGTACCATTTGTTTCCTTACTTCCACTTCTAGATAGTATTCGTTTATATGAAGAAGTCAGAATTTATTTTATCCATTCTCTTGTGGATAGACATTTGAGTTTTACCCAGTGTTTGATTGTGATGAATAATGCCCCTAAAAATATTCTCATACATATTTTCTGGCACAAATATGTCCATATTTCTGCTGGACAAATGCCTCGGGGTGGTTTGCCCCAAAGTCATTGTATCAGTTTAAGTTCCTACAAATAATATGTGAGTAATTTAGTTGCTCTGAATCTGCCAACATTTGGTAAAAGGTGAAAGATTAATGAGATCTGAAGAGAAATCAGAGTATCTGAATCTGTCAACATTTGGTATTGTTAATCTTTTTCATTTTAACCATTTGGTGGCCATGCAGTGGTATCTCATTATGGCTTTCTTTTGTATTTCTCTAATGACTAATGAAGTTTAGTGCCTTTTCATGTGTTTATGGCAATCTGGATATCCTTTTTTCATGAAATGCCTGTTCAGATCTTTTGTTCATTTTCTATTGGGTTATCTATGTTTTTGTTACTTATCTATTTGTTGAATCATAATTGACATACAATATTATATTAGTTTCAGGTATACATCGTGATGATTTGATATTTCTACAACATTACAGAATCATCACCATGATAGGTCTAGTTGCCATCTGTCACTATACAAAATTATTACAATATTATTGACTATATTACCTATGTTGTACAGTACTGTCTATGCTTTTCTTATTGATTATAGGAATTCTTTATTAATATATGTCTCAGATAATGTAGTGGCTGGACGCAGCATGAGAGTCTTGGGTTTCCAAAAGGTGTGGTATGTGGGCAGGAGGGGAAGAATAGAAAGGGAGGTTGTGGCACCAGAATAAAACCTCACTTTCTTCTCCTTTCAGCCTGGACTGGAGAAAGATATTTTAGGTAGCAATTCCTTTAGTGCCTCTGGTGGCTCTGTGCTTATCTGAGAGCTTGGCTGGCTCTACATCTTGGCCTATTAATCTGGGTTTTGAAGTCTCATATTCTGGAATCTATTTGGTATATAAACTCATAATTTCAGATGATCTTATCCAGTCCCAAGGTTGGGAGTCATCTCCTTTTCCTCACCTCTCCTCTGAACCTTCATCTCTCCAGGCCCACCATGTCCTGTTGATTGTGTGTCCAAAATATGCATCCAACTGGATCACTTCACCCTACTTCTACCAGCAGCACCTGGCTCAAGGCACATCATCTCTCCCCTAGGCCAACGAAATGGCTTCCAAATGGGCTTCGAACTGCTACAGCGAGTTGTCTGAAAACATAAAGTTTGTACCTCTACTTACGGTTCCTTATTCTCCTTGTTATTATTCCTCATAATGCCTTTTCTTTCCTTCATAGCACCACGATTGGCAGTTACATGTTTCCTTCTGCCTTTGTTTTCATGTCTTTTCCACTGACTTGCCAATTCCATGAAGGGATGAGGCCTACTTCGTATATCAGTAAATAGTTGTTGGATTTGATCATGAGTGATTGAGTTAATACCTCATGTCAAATTTGAATCAAGCCCCCAGTCCTCCCTTCAAGTGGTCATCTAGCCTCTTCTGGCTCCTTCAAGAGATGGAGCTCTCACTACCCTGAGGCCACCTATCCTATACTTGAAAGGAAAGCAATATACCTACCTTCAGCATTCAGAGAGGAGGCAGTGTATGTAAGTTGAAGGAAGGCCCAGGTCTCAGCAAGATTGAAAACAGGATAAAACTTCCCAAGGCACCAATGTCCATGCTTAATTGTTTTAGTTGGAAAACTCCCCTCTGTTAGCAGATGCAGTTCCTGGCTCTTTGGCCCTAACTTCCCTCCCACCCATAGCGTTTCTAGGGAACTTGGTGCACTTCTGCTCTGGGGACAAAACAAGCTTGGGGGTCGATCTTGTTCCCATGCCCTGCTTCTGACCTCTTGCTGTGGGACTGAGGTTTAGAGTGGAATACATCGTGGTCTCGGGCTCTGGAATGGGCTTCACCCATCTCCCAGTGGCTCAGCTCCTTACCCAAGTATGTATTTAACACAGTCTCATCAAAGGTGCAGGCAGGGAGCTAGATATCCTAATGTATCACTGGAGATAGATGAGACTGCAGCTGGAAGTTCTGGCTGTATTGAGGCCGTGTCCCCAGTGTTTAGCTAGTCTATTAAGTAGCAATCTAACTTTGTGATGATCTCAATTAATTGGACGTTTTCCCCAGTCCCCTTTAGATGGTCTGCACTCAGCACTACGGGTTTACGAGCAATTTGAAATCCAGCACAGAAAAAGTCCTCTGTTCTTCCTCCTTGTATTCCCACAGTTCAAGGCCAAGCTGCAGTCTCTCAGTGTCATTGAATAAGGTCTTGGAGCGAGAGAGATCTGGGTTTAGGCTTGATCCAGCCGCTTATTAAGTGGGGCCCTGGACAGGTCACTTATTTCGTGGTGCTTCAACATCCTCATCCAAAATGAAGATAATGCTTATTTCTAGGGCCCTTGTGAAGATTAAGTAAGTTACAGAAAGTGTCCAACACCGTAGATAGCAGAGAATAGGTGTCCTGTAACAGGGTGGTTCTTTTCCCAATTTCACATCTTCTAGGAATGATGGCCCTATATAGTTTCTGAATCTATTTGGTTTGTATATCTATATAGGAGATACTGTATTTACTCTTGATTCCAGAACAGTGTTTGCTGAATTGTGATTGGTCCTGCCAGGCTCCTCAGCATCCCCAATGGGGAGACAAAGGAAGGTGTGTAAAGTGATTTCAGAAAGTGAGCTGGAAACAAGTCCAGGCCCTGAGGCTTTTAATAATCTAGTTCTAGTTCATTCCTAATTCATTTCCGCCAGTGTGGGCATAGTGGGCTTTAATTCCCTCCTACCCATAGTATAGGGCTGAGTAATTAGAATCCCTGAATAATTAGAACTACTTTATATAGTAGTTCCAGACATTTCCTTACCTGAGCCTTTTGACCAACACTGATAATAAAGGAAAAAAGAAAGAGCAAACACTTGGAGGAGATCTGCTAATTTTTTCCTGGATAGTAGGTGGATAGATGGTTATTATTTTTCTCTTATCAATTGCCTACATGTTGTAAGGGATAATTTATTAACATTACAATCAGAACCCCTTCCTCCTTACACATAAATTTTCTGAATTAAAACGCCAGGCAAAGAAATTTAAATGTTACTGCACCTCTGAAGTATGGGTGAATCTATATAAAGTGGTCAAAAGTAGGGAGCAGGAGGCTTACGGCACCTTAGGGTCACCCATACTGGATTAAAAGTTTGTCGACAATTGAGAGGGAGCGCTGATGTGGTTTTTGTTGCAAAATACATGGGGCTTATCACATTCATAGTAGGTGCTCAGTAAATAAGGGCTAGGTTGGTGGGTGATGCTTCTGAACATCTCAGAACATTTTTTGCTTTATCTACTTTCCTCAGTGAGGAAGGGCTTAGATCCTCCCAAGCAGGGATACATTTATTAAATCCATCAGCTGATAAAAATTTATTGAGCTCCTATTATGTGCCAGGTGGTCGGTGTGCTGTAGTGACCCAGAGAGTCATGTTTTTGCTCTCATAGACCTCATAAGCTAGTGGAGAAAATAGATGTGAACAGGTAAATAAAGAAATAAGATGTGGAGGGGGGCAGGTGCTGCAGACAGAGGAAAGGAACTCTTGATAGGGAAATCTGACAAGAGCTCTCATCTAAGGAGGTGATTTTTAAGTTGAAACCTGAAGGATTAATAGCAATTGGGCATGTAGGCAGTTGAGGTGGGGGATGGGGACCAGGGCTGGGTTCCGGCAGAGCGAACAACCCGGAGATCCTCAAGTGAGAGAGACCTTGGCTGGTTCGTGGGAGAGAAAGGAGGCTGGAGTGCCTGGGGCCCCATGGAAGATGGGGAGAGTAGCTGGCGTGAGGTGAAGTTGGACAGGTGGACAGAAGCCAAATAATGCAGGGACTTGCAGGTGGTGCTTACAAGTCTGGGTTCATTCTGAGTGCAGAGGGAGCCACTGGGATGTTTTAAGAAGAGACATAGTGCATTCCAATTTGTATTTGGAAAGGATTTCCCTGGATTTTATTTGGAGAGTGGTTGGAGGGAGGCAGAAGAGGAAGCAGGAAGATTAAAAGGCTATTTAACAAGAACCTCAGTGAGATAGCCCCACACACCACTAGAATGGCTAAAATGGCAAAAAGAGTACAATATCAAGGGTTCGCAAGGATGTGAACAAGGGACTCTTCTTTACTGCGATGAGAGTGTAAAATGATAGAACCATTTTGGAAAGCTTTTTGGCATTATCTACTGAAGCTGAATTTATATGTCACTTATGAACCAGCAATTCCACCTCCTGAGGATGTGCTGAATGTAAATGCCTACATATGTGCACCAAGAGATGGGAAGGAAATGTTCATGGCAGACTATTTCTTTTTTCTTTTTTTTAGTGTTTTATTTATTTTTGAGAGAGAGATAGAGACAGCATGAGCAGGGGAGGGTCAGAGAGAAGGAGACACAGAATCCGAAGACAGGCTCCAGGCTCTGAGCTAGCTGTCAGCAAAGAGCCCGATGTGGGGCTCAAACCCACGAACCGTGAGATCATGACCTGAGCTGAAGTTGGACATTTAACCGACTGAGCCACCCAGGAGCCCCCGTGGCAGACTATTTCTAATCGCCTCAAGTAGGAAACAATCCAAATATTCATTAACACTAGAACAGATAAATAATTTGTGGCGCATTCATCCAAAAAGGTATACAATTCAGCAAAGAGAAAGAATGAACTATTTCTCCATGCAAACAACATGGATGAATGTCACAAATAGTATTTTGAGTGGAAGAAACTAGGTGCCAAGGAAGCTACACTGTAAGATTCCATTTACATACATTTAAAAATAGTAAAACTAATCTATAGATTGTTGAAAGAAGCCAAGATTTGGGGATGTGGTTTCTGACAAATTCCTACTAGCCTCTCCTAGTCTGTTGGTCACCCTTCCTCAGTGTGCTCAGTCATGTCACACTTTTGTGTCATCTTCTTATTCCATATCTTTTATTTATTTATTTTATTTTATGAGCTTCTCAAATGTGGGCTTGGAGAGGCAGCTGTAGAGTAGTGACTAATCTAAAGTCAGGCTGTCTGGGACCAGAATCTGGTTCTATCACTGATGATCTGAGTAACGCTAAGCATGTTACTAAGTGTCATAGTTGACTTTATCTGTAGAATTGGGGTAACAGCAAGGACTCAATAATTTAATATACACAAAAGCACCTAGAATAACACCTGCCTTTAGTAAGGATTCAGTGAAATCAGCTATTTTTTTTTCCTTTTTTTTTTTTTTATAAGAAATCAGCTATTATTAGTAATCATGTTGTCTTCATATCCTATCAGATGTCTGGCACATGTCATACAGTACATAGTTAATACATTTAATATGTTTATGAAGTGCTAATTATATGAGGAAAAGTGCAAATGGAGGTACAGAAGAGAATGATCCCTGTGAGCTGGGGTAAAGGGATTTGAACAACCAATGGAGTTTGAAAAAGGGCCTGAAGTGTTGGTAATGTGGATAGATAGGAAAGGTTAATGGTTAATTCAGCAGGAATTCATAGAAAGAACTCTGTTCTCCCACAGTTAGGCCATTTGGTAAATATAGAAACTGAATGTGAAAAATAATTAGCATTAAGCTGATTTCATCTCAAGTTTGCAGATCTGCTATCAAAATTCCATTTCTCTCCTCCCCAGTGTCTGCTGAGGTGTTACTAAGTGTTTTGCTCTAGGAATATAATAGATTTTAATTATTGAATGATGCACTTGAGAAAGCAGAAAGAAGTCAGGAACATTCTGTAACTCTGGGGCATCTACTTTACGCATGCTGGAGAAATTAACATAATACCGTAACGTTTCCACAGCCACCGGAAAGTAATTTTAAGGTGATTTAGAGATTGCTTCCTTCTCCCACATCCATTGTCACCTTGCCTTTTGTGAATTGTTTTTCCTTCTGGAACTCACCTGTGCTGTCTCCTAGCGAATCAAAGCCAGGCTAACAATGCATTGCTCTGTTCTGTGATTGTGTTAAAAAAAAGGCTGCTACACAAAAGAAGAGATATTAACTTGTCTTTTTTAGGATGTGTGCACTGATTGTGGTTGACATAATTCTCTTTGAGGTTTTTGTCCTTTTGTCATTGAGCAATTGTTTCTTCAGCTAAGACCAGATGAGGGCCTCTGTATAAGAGGGATCAGGACTCTTGCCTCCCCCCTCTGAGGCAAAACGGAATTGAGTTCGAATCAGGAATCTGTCACTTGTTAGGGGTGTACCTTTGATTTTGAGCCTCACTTTCCCTTCTGTAAACAGGGATTATGACACCTACCTGGTAGGTGGTGTGGGTTTCAATGAGACTGAGCCCTGTGGTTGACAGTATGACAGTGTGAGGCAGAGCCCCGGAGGAGCTTAAGAAATGCTTCCTTCCTTCCTCCCTCTCTCGTTTCTTTCTTTCTTTTTTTTTTAAAGTTATTTTATTACTTTATTTTTAAAGTAATCTTTCTCCCAGAAAGTGTGTTACATGAACATATTTAAATTGACACAGAGAGGTGCTTGGGTAGCTCAGTTGATTTCAGCTCAGGTTATGATCTTACGATTCAAGAGGTGGAATCCCTCATGTCAGGCTCTGCCCTGGCAGTGTGGAGCCTGCTTGAGATTCTCTCTCACTCTCTCTCACCACTCACCACTCACACGTGAGTGCTCTCTCTCTCTCTCTCTCTCAAAATAAATAAACTTAAAAAAATGTTACTACAAACAAGATGTGGTGAGTCAATTATCCATCAATTAGTAGGGTGAGGATTCTGTTTGGCAAATTGGCATTCACTGAATTGACCTTAAATCACCTTGCCTTCCCCCCCCCGCCCATCCCCACTTGGCTGGGTTGTATGCAGAGAAGCTTCGCTCTGTGTCTCAGGCTATGGCATTCTGGGAGTGGGGGGTCTTTTATGTGCTCTGTTCATTTTGGATTTGGGATAATAAAATGTATAATTGTATTTTACTTATCTATGCTCAGGAGGTATAAAAACCATACAAAATGGAGAGAAAATACTTTTAGTCATCATAAAAGATGTGCAATTAAACACTACCTCAAGAAACATTTCTATAGGAATATTTTCACTTTAGGATTGACATCTTACCTTTTCAGACTTTGAACCCACACGGGTGGCTGTGGGGGAGGAAGAAAATGCACCAAACCTGTTGAAGACTTGTGTTCAAATCCTGACCTTGCCACTTATGGGTTCTGTGACCTTGGGCCTTTAGCTTAACCACTCTGGGTTTGTGTTTCCATTTGAAAAATGGGAGTCATTAGACCTACTCACAAGGTTGTGGCAAATGACATTCTACGGTAGAGTCTGGCCTACTTCTCTATTCTTCCCTCCTCTGGACCAGTGCTCTCAGGATGCAGGGATCTTTCCCATTCTAGGGGTCTGGAGGAAGCTCCCATCTCTTCCCCAGCTGGTCTCTTTTCCAGTGATGGCTTGCCCATTGCCCAGATGGCTCAGTTCCTTCGTGTGCTGCCTGAAGAGATAGGAGTCACAGCACCCAAGGGGGCAGAGAGTGAGAAGAAAAAGGAAGCCTGTAACAGAACCCTTGGGAGCACCAATGTTTAAGGGGCTGAGGGAGGTTAGAGGGCCAGCTAGGAGGGAACAGCGATGGGAGTGCAGGAAAAACCAAAGTCAAAGGCCAGGTGGAAGAACTAGTCAACAGCATCAGGTACTCCGGAGAGGTCACCCAGGATGTGGTCCTCTGGTTATCTTCAGTTGCCTGACAGGGCTTGTTTCTTTCCTGTGCTGACAGAAGCCAGGAGGGCAGAGCCTGCAGAGGAGTGCCACAGCCCGAAGGAAACCGTGGACAAACTCGAGGGCGCAGGAGACCAAGGTAGGCCCCCCTGCGTGCAACTTCCTTTCAAATCCTCCAAACACTCTTCTGCAGGGAGCACGACAAATACTGTCAGTTCCGTTGAAATGATGGGTAAACCAAGACGCAGAAGCGAACGCCTTTTTCAGCCATGGTGGAGCTGGGATTTGAATCTGGGCGTCCCATACCTCAGTCCCGAGCTCTTTGACCGCACAGGCGAGTCTTTCTGGAGCCTTCTAAGCGTTTCCAGTTCCCAAGGAGCAAGGCAGCACTTCCCGCAGGTATCTCGGCCACACCGAAGGCCTGGCTGCAGCAGGACTCTGCGCTCTTTTAGTGGGGAAATATCCAGGCAAATGTGGTCCATTTTAACGTTCTCGTAGCCAGTCGTTTATTGATTTCTCGCCTTTACTCCTGCGCTTCAACCTGGTCATGGCTGCCAGGTAAGTGGTGGAGGTGTCCTTCTGTCCCTGTGAGAAGAGACCACCGGGCAGTCGGAGAAGGCGCGTGCACCTTGGAGAAAAGAGAAGACCACTGCTCTCATATCGCTTCGCTTGTTCTTGGTCCTCTCGGTCCTTGGCTCTGCGCCCCTCCCCCCTTTCCGTTCTTGCTGCCTTTCTGTGAAGTGATGAGGGTCTTGCCAACACTAAGACGCCCCCCAGCGGTGCTAGCGGGCAACACAGCTGTGTGCCGGCGCCCCGGGGTGGGGGCGGGGGCGGGGGCGGGGCCCGGGGGCGGCAGCGGCAGCGGCTGTGTTCGAGGAAGAACCTGTGTTTTCTAAAGCGAGGGTCTTGACGCTGCGGGTGGTGGTGGTTTGGGGGATGTTGGATACAGGGATCCTGTGAGATTTTGGAGTGTGGAGGGATCTCATTAGAATCAGGAGACTCGACTCGGATTCCAAAAATCCCCAGGTAAACCTCAGGTGTGAGTTCCTCCAATGTGTTAATGTTGCCAGTCACATGGTCTCCTAGTGCCATTTCCCTCCTTGTTTATGTGAAAGGAACACTGGAGTCCGTAAAGCTTTGAAAGGAACTTTCTTCAAGAGTTCAGGGTTTATGAACAACTTCTGAAGTGTTGGAAGTAACATGGGCAATCGTAAGTCCTGGTGTGAGAACCACACTAACTAGTTAGGGCGGTCTGTGCTCCTCTCTGATCCTTCCCACTCTTCACACCTTACTGCGTCAAAGAGACATTGTGCAAAAGTGCAGTGAAATGCAGAAGGCTTGAAAACAGAGACCAATGAAAGTAATAGCAGCAGCCCCTATTTGAGTGTTACCACATGCCAGACACTGCTCTAAGCACCACTCATGTACTACGTCGTGTAACTCTCTTACAATAGTCACAGGAGGTACTGTGATCAGCCATGAGGAAACTGAGGCTGAGCCCAGGGTCATATAGCTAATGAGAGCAGCTCCAGGGTTTGACTCTGGCTGTAAAGCTTGTGCTGCTCTCTGTGATGTTTTACTGAATTACTGTGAATGTGGGTAATATGCATGTGAAAATGGTTAGGGTGAAAATGACACTAATAATCTAAAAATAGAAAACGCTATCACTTTTGGTCCTTCCTTTTTATCACTCTTATTTCAAAAAAGAGACTAGTGTTAATGTTATCTCCTCCAGGAATCCCTGGGCTGGACTCATAGTCTGCATGCTGCACCCCTTCCCCCCATCTTCCCTTCGTCTTAGCATCTTCTGTTCACTCAAGGGTCAGCCCATCTAAACTATGAGCTGCCTGAAGGCAGGCACCGAGGCGGTGGGCACTGGGCCTCCAGGCACTCTGGCAAATTTTCTCCACTTTCCCTCTTCCTTCCTATTTCTTCGAGATAGCTGGACGTCCCTCCCATCTCCCCAGGAGAGTCCCATTGAGAGGTTTCAAGGGTCCATCTGGGTATCAGGAAAGGAGGTCTGTAGTCCTTTGAAGGGGGTTGCTGATTTCAAGGCAAGTCCTCTTCACCACTTTTGGAGTTTTCTCTTTTCGTTTGGTGCAACAGGAAGCTGTAGGTGGTCAGTGCTGGGTGTCTCTGCCAGTGCTGTGGATGGGAACCAAGCCTACCTAAGATATTTGGAGTTGGGGGGTGGGGAGAGACTCGAGAGGTGGCTAAAGTCTCTCTCCTCCAGGAACAGAAACCTCAAGGGCATCTCAAGGTCCATGGACCTCAGGGGCACAGTTCTGTATTCTAGGGCTGGGGATGGGAAAGAATAAGGCTCTAACTGGCACCAGTCTCCTTCCTGCTTACTTATTTCTTTGGACTTTATTTAAAAAGGAAGAGGTTGAAAAAGTAAGAGTGAGTATAGGGGCCATCAGATGGGAGTGTCTGGAACTTCACACCTCTCAGAAGATGAAAAGAGGTGACCCAGCATGATGGATGGAGGCCTGGTGAGGAGTCACATTGGTTCCCATTTAGATCTTACATCCACCTGGCTGTTGCTGGCCTCAGTTTCTTCATGTGTGAAATGGGAAATGTTGTGAGGGCTAAATGTGATTCTGTCTGTGAAAGAGTCTAGTGCAGTGACCTCCACAACCATGAGCTGAAAATGAAGACAAGTTCTAGAAGGATCCATTGACTTTTTTCTCACTCCTTTCAGTTTAATCACTGAATTTAAACACCTCATTTTTACCCTTTCCACTGCTTAATATTTCCAGCATGTGGTCTTGAATTTCTAGCACCCTTCGTTTTTCCTTGTGATGTTCTTCAGTCACCACCCATTTTTAGTGGACCCTGTAGCTGTGTGCTGAGCGCAGGCTACATGTCAATGGCTATGCCTTCTGGTTTGCAGGATATCTTCCTAATCAGAGAGAATTAATGAAGCCAAGGGGCAAGTCATGTGAAAAGAGGAAACCAAATCACCTCCATTCTTTCAAGTGCCCTTTGCTGTCTTGAGAGGCATTTTGTTAAAAATCTGATTGCCAAATATATGTGCGAGAATTTATCACAATGAAAAAAATGCCTTTTGGTAACTTAAATAGCTGACAAGAGCATCTCAGCATTAAATCATTAATACTCCCACCTGCTGCCAACTATAACTGCTTTCTTTTATCATGATAATATAGACTGACTCTCTGGTAGAGTTTTGGGGGCAGCAACGTAATCAACAGCTGGAACAATTTGCTTGTGATTCTGAGATTTCAGTCATCTTGTCAATGTTGAGATTTTGTGCTTTTCCTACCCATGAAGATTTATTTTAAATTCATGATCACGATTTAGAATTTCATCCACTTAAGTGTGTAATCTATTTCTTTTGGCATCGGCTTGCCTTGTATAGTGAACATGCCTAATATTTTATAAGGCACCAGTATATAAGGTGTTGTTTTACTGAGGACATGGTAGTGGGATTTTTCCACTAGGTCTTGTTATGATGGAAGAATGAAATCCCTTCTAAAAAGATGAGCCAGGAGTTTTTGGGCAATGAACAGGAATTCTTGTTTATTCAATCTATGGTAAATGTGGGCCATCTTATCCTGATTCATGCAGGATGGGGAGAGCACATCTCTGACTTAGAAGGCTGACATGTCAGTTTCCATTATTTCTTCCTGAAGCTACTGTCAGAACCAGAATATTCATGTGTTCATTCAACAAGGCTTAACTGCCTGGTAGGTGCTAAGTGTTGTTCTAGATATGATATTGGGAATGCATCAGTGGATGAAATGGACATTGCCCACATGAAGCCTATAGTCTAGGGATGGGTCATTGATCTGGCTCAGGATAATGTAGTTTAATATACATTTTAAATAAAATACATTTTAATATGTATTTAATAAAATACAATAAAAACATTTAAATAAAATGTTTGAAACATGAAAATACAGGAATTAACTTAGATATCCATGTCTATATTGACATGATTTCTAAAATGTTTATTTTTCTTTCTTTTGTAATTATGGGCATAGTACAAAATTTGGAGGACACATAAAATATGAAACTAAATTTTACCCACATTCCTCGTGTGGGAGGCCACTGGGGGTGCAGCTAGCCTTTGTCCGTAGGAACGAGGACAAGCCTGAGCTTGCTGGGTCTGGGAGTTCAAGTTGGAACTGGAATATAATCACCATTACCATTTTGGTATGTTTCATTCCTGTCTTTCTTTCTTTCTTTTTTAAAAATGTTTTATTTTTATTTTGAGAGAGAGCACATGAGTGTGAGAGAGGCAGAGATAGAGGACGACAGAGGATTTGAAGCGGGCTCCATGCTGACAGGCTGACAGCAGTGAGCCCGATGCAGGCAGGGCTCAAACTCATGAACTGTCAGATCACGGCCTGAGCTGAAGTCAGCCGCTCAACCAACTGAGCCACCTAGGTGCCCCCCCTTCTGTCTTTCCAAGGTGTATTTTCACATGTTTGCAACTGTACCGTATCCTACTTTACAGTTTGCTCTTTTTTTCTTAAATGTAGTTTATCTTTACTCTTACTGTGTTATTTTGTCATATTTGCTCCAAAACCCCAGCATCCTTATCATTATCATTACCAGTGGAGGCCACATCCAGGACACAAAAGTGGAGTGTGTGTGTATGTGTATGTGTGAGTGTGTATAGCTAGCTGTGTGTATCTGTGTGGGTGTGTGCTTGCTGGTGACAAGGAACTGTCTGCTATCCTGTTTGAGGGGAATCACTAAGCCAGAAGAAAGTACGAGATGAATTCAGCTGCCAGTGAACAACAGATGCAGGAGAATGTATTACGAGTCATTTTGTACTTGTACTTGTAGTACAAAATAGTTGGATCTGAAGAGGTGGAACCACTTTGGTGTCAGAAATCCTTTTTGGGGCCGCCTGTCTGTTTTCTTTGGTTCCAGCATTCTCGATGCTCTTGATAATTCTGTTGCCAAGGTTGCCCCTGAGAGGAGTTACCTTCTCCAGGGATTTCAGAACCGCAGTGAGAAAATCTCACTCCATAATGTATCCTTGTTATTGGAAAGCTTGAAATGAAACGTACTTGTGATATACTTAGAACAGAGCCTGCCGCATGGTGGCCTGACCCATGTTAGACCCCTAAGAACCCATGCTCCCTTACCCACAGCCACGTGCAGGTGTGAGCTAATTCCCCCTATAATGGTTTATCCATTTGGGACCTATTGCTATGCAAGTTGTTACCTTGGATGCTTTGTATTTATTCTAATCCCTTATCCCCCAGAGCCTCATCAAGCATCTTTGATGTGGCAAATTTTGCAGGCCTACTAAAGATCGTTCACCAAATTTCTCTCTGCTATTCCTTTTGCCTCTTAACATACTGGCATTTTGGTATTTCTGTATATTTATGTTTTCTAGTTACAGAAAGAAAAAAAAGTCATCTATCACAAGAATGATGCAATTTTCAACTACTAAATGAATTATACTTTTGGCTTGCTTTCTAAAGTTAGAGCTATAACATAATATTACAGGTATTTATACTCTTAAATCTTCTGTAAGAGATAATGCCAACAACAGACCACACGAAAAAGATGTGTTCTTTCTGGGGCAAAGCTTTAATTTATATCATGGTGGTGGGCTTGGTGCTCTGACCAATGCTTGAGCCTGGATTTAAGACTGACAGGTTATAATTCTGACTTGGGGGCAGATTTTTCCCTCAGCCCTAGCACACAGGTGTAAACTGTATCTGCACCTGGTGAATTAGATGTCAGATTTGGTCAAAACAGTGGTGAGGATAGGGTTTCAAAGGATTCATGTTTGCCAAACCCTCTTTTCCTTTTTAATTTCATTTCTCAGCCCCCCTCTTGCAGTTTGGTGGGGCCATATGACTAATTTCTGAGTAATGGAATGTGGGAAGAGGGGATAGGTGTTTCTTCCAGGCCTAGTCCCTAAGATTTTTCTTCATGGTTCTTCACCTTTTTTCTCTTCCTTCATCTGCCAGCTAGATGTGGAGTATCCAGTAGAGGACTCTGGGGATCTAGGGGTCAGTGGGGTTGACTAGGTGGAAAGGTCTGGGTCCCTGAATAACTTCCCAATCACTCACTTCCCCACACCCTACTGGGCTTTGTAATGAACAAGAAATTAATCTTTATTGTGATGTCAGGCCACCAAGACTTTGGATATTTGTTACAGAGTTTAGCTATGCAAACTAATTCAGGATTTGGTACATCACACACACACACACACACACACACACACACACTTTTTGTTGGCTCCCAGGAAGCACAGAATGTCAGAACCCTCTTAAGGAAATCTGAAATGAGAAGAGTTGATAGGATGTATCTAAGTGAAGCTCTTGAGAGAAAGTCAGGAATCAAGAGGGAAGTCAAATACATTGCCACTGGCACAATATGGGGTTTGCAACAGAAGACGTGGGTTCAAGTCAGGAGCCAGATGGAAACATCATGATGGAAACAGGTTGGAAATAGAACAGGAGTGTTTGGAATGAATATTGCAAAGCATTAGTGGTTCTCATTCCTGGTGTCTCACTAGAATCATTTGGTGACCTTTAAAAAAAACAGCAGTGCTTAGACCCCCCCACCCCCCATTCCCATTCAAGACCAGTGAATCAGAATCTGTTTTGGTGAGCCTTGGTGTCTATATGATTTACTAGTTCCATAGGTGATTTCAGTGTGCTGTTGGTGTTGAGAACCACTGTGGTAAGTGGTGAAGTATCTGTGCCTTGCCTTTACTGAGCAGTGGGCACCCAAGTATACTTGGGTGGCCCAAAGGTACTGAGTAATCTTGTGGCACACTAAATAAAGGTCAGAGATAGTTGCAGCCAGGAGAAACTATGACTCAAACACACCATTGCCCAAGACATCTGTGACTGTTTTTCCTGTAGAGATACAGAAGGTCAGCCCATGGGATTACCATGGCGCCTTTGAGTCCTGTTGGGTATGGGTGCTCTGGTCAGGGGATCTGACTTTTATTGCCCTTCTGTAGCTGTCATGAGCCATGTTCATGTTCTCTTGGAAAATGATGGAACTTCATGTCTGTGAGGCTGGCTTTCTGTAGAGACAAAACAACAGGGAGTTAGTAGCCACTGTGGATAATGGGGCATAATGATAGTGACTGCTAATAAAAATATGCTTTTAAGGGTGTGGGCAAGTTGGATGGAAGTCAGATTTAAACTGAGCTTAGATACCTGCTATGACTTTGGGAAACCTTATTGAATTTCGTGCCACCTTATTACAATTGCCAAAAGTATTAGTCTAGTGAGGAAGGTTGGAAGGCTGTGCTATAGGCAGAGGAATCACCAGGTCTAATTTGACTTTTCTTCTTTGGAAAACACTTTGTGCTGTTGAAAGTCCAGTTGGTACTGTGAACTCTGAAGTAATCATTCATTTCATTCATTCAATGACTTCTAATGGGGATTTACATGCCAGGCATCATGTAAGATGCTAAACAAGTGAGCAAGACATGGTCCCTACCTTCAAAGATCTTTTTGAATGCATTTTTACTTGTAACACCCCAAGGCAACTCTGGGGACAAAATAGGAAGCCGAGGAGTTCAGATTTGGACGAGTTGAATTTGCAGGGTGTCCTGTTTTCTCCTTGTTTTTTTTTTCTTCAAAGGTTGGCCTGTCAGAGAGATACTCTATTGCTCAGGAAAGTGATCTGGGCTGGAAATAGATACCAGAGAGTCATTAACGGAGCTATCAAGAATGAAGAGGATTGGTCTGTGGAGAGGGGATGGAGTGAGAAATAAGAACTTCCAGGATGAGAGATTCCCTGGTTACATGACAGTAAAGGAATTAGCAAGATTGCTAGGAGGAAACCAGGAGCAAGCTGTATCCTGGATGCCCAGGGACAAAAAGACATTCTACATGATGCAGCCATAGTCCTCAGAGTTAAATCTAGAAGATGGGGGCCATGACATCTCTACTAAATGTGGTGATGCCTAGATGACAGAAATATTGTGGAATGGGGAGGGGATTGGAAGCTGGTGGAGGGAGGGGAGTAAGTGAGCATTTTCTGACGGTGCTGTCTGAGCCACACCTTGTCCAAACTCTGGACTCACTCTGAGGAAGCCTGTGAGTGTCCACTGCTCACCGGAGAGATGGAGGCCTAGAATCTCTGGCTCCACTGCTCATGGGGTGATTGATACTCTAGGGCTTGGACCCATGGATGAGTGAGCACTAAGCATTGCTCCTCTTGCCTCTGAGTACGGATTATTGCAAGCACGCTATGTAGAAAACAAGCACAACAGGGACCTAGTGTTCTAGCAATGATGATGATGATGATGTTAAAGAAAATTTTTTTGAAAGTTTACTATGAGTCAGGTTCAGCATAAGTCTTTAACATAAATTATCACATTGTAACTCACCTAGTCCCTATGAGATAGACAGTACATCTCCATTTTACAGAAGAAAAAACAGACTCAGAGAGGCTAGGCAACTTGTTCAAGGTTATACAGCTAGCTTTTTGTTTTATTTTATTAATTTCAAATGCTGTTAACCTGTTTATTATGGAGCTGTGCTTTGAACTGGCTCCCAAGCTCATCATAAAGGAAGATGGAGGATGAATGGAGGGAGGGATGACTGAGAATAACTGTCTTGCTCCCATCATGTCACCTCTTGGCATGTAGTATTGCATGTTACATCGGTGTTCACTCTTTAATTCATTAGATGTCGCAGTGAGGGCCTGCTCTGTGGCAGGCCCTGTGCTGGGGCTGGGATGGAAGACCCATCCCTGCTGTCAGCCGCTCATATCCTCATGGGGTGACCAGCATGCAAACAAGCAGTATGAATGCACACGATGGTTCTAGGATGGAGATGCAGAATGGGCTTCGTGGAGTGGCCACCTCCCTCGAGGAAGGTCAGGCAGGAAATGCTTTCTGGAAGACCTGGGACATCAGTGGAGATTTGAAGGTTGAGGAGGAGGTCTCTAGGCAAACCAGGTAGTCTAAGGGGGAAGAATATTCCAGGCTTGTATTATGGATTATGTAAAATAAATTCAAGACAGTCATATTGTCTCTCCTGCAGAGTGTATCCAATTCTCAACATTTCCTGACTCCAAAGGCTATTGGAAAAGTTTCCCCAAATTCTCAGTGCAAGAAAAGAAATTTAATTTCCTCTAATTTGCTACTTCATGTTATAGAGAAAGCATTGGTCTGGGAATCCTTCAGGTAATATTTTTTGAGACACTGAAGAATTCTTTTGAATAATTTATTGTCAAATTAGATAACATACACTGTATACAGTGTAGAGTCTTGGCTTCAGGAGTAGATTCCTGTGATTCATCACTTACATACAATACTTAGTGCTCATCCTAACAAGTGCCCTCCTCAAGGGCTATTACCCATTCTCCCTGCCCCCCCCAACCCCCCACCCCCATCAACCCTCAGTTTGTTCTCTGTATTTAATAGGCTCTTATGGCTTGCCTCCTTCTCCGTTTGTAATTTATTTTCCTTCCATTCCCCTATGGTCTCTGTTAAGTTTCTCAAATTCCACATGTAAGTGAAAGCATATATCTGTCTTTATCGGACTGACATATTTTACTTAGCATGATACCCTCCAGTTCTATCCATGTTGTTGCAAATGACAAGATTTCATTCTTTTTCATCATTGAATAGTACTCCATCGTATGTGTGTGTATATATGTATATGTATGTATATGTATATATATGTATATGTATATGTGTGTATGTGTGTGTGCGCGTGCACACACACACACACACACACACACACCGCATGTTCTTTATCCATTCAACAGTTGATGGACATTTGGGCTCTTTCCATAATTTAACTATTGTTGATAGCATTGCTATAGACATTGGGATGCGTGTCCCCTTTCGAATCAGCACTCCTGTATCCTGTATCTTTTCGATAAATTCCTAGTAATGCTATTATTCCTGGATTGTAGGGTAGTTCTATTTTTAGTTTTTTGAGGAACCTCCACACTATTTTCCAAAGTGGTTGTACCGGGTTGCGTTCCCACTAACAGTGCAAGAGAGTTGCCCTTTCGCCACATCCTCACCAACATCTGTTGTTTCCTGAGTTGTCAATTTTAGCCACTCTCACTAGTGTGAGGTAGTCTCTCAATGTGGTTTAGATTTATGTTTCCCTGCGGATGAGTGATGTTGAGCATCTTTTCATGTGTCTGTTAGCCACCTGTATGTGTTTGGAAAAGGAGACACTGAAGAATTTTTTGAGACACTGAAGGCAGGTACTGAAAAATAGTCACTTTTACAAATGCACTATTAATATGTCAACTTAGAAAAAAGTTGAAGAGTAGGTGGGAGGCCATCCCTATCACAAAGAAAAATTGCCTCATTGTGTAAACAGAATTCAGTAATCTCCATCAAGGCCTTCTAGGCATCTTTCTGGCATCTTTCTTGGACTGTCAAGCATGTAGGCACTTTGCTTTTATTCTCCCTGGTTATTTAGATGGTCTCTGCCATCTCTGGGCCTAATTAATATGAGAAGGAAAGAATGGCCTCTAGGGAAGCAAAAAGGTAGAAGCAAAATGAAACAGAGAGGGGTGTTAGTGACAGCTGAAGAAGAGTTGCCTCCTGAGATACAGACTCTCCAAGACTGCTCTCTCATCTGAATGCTCTGTTCCAGAGATTGTCTGGGAATTAATCTTCATGTAAAGTTCTCAAAGGCAGGGACTGTTTCGTGGTTACCACAATGCCTAACATATAGTTGGAATTCAATAATGTTAGTTTGATTCCTCCCTTTCTCTGTTCATTTTTTCTTCCTCTATGTCTAACCTTGAAGGGAGTATGTTTGGTGGACTAGTTAGGACTCCTGGTTGCAAAGCAAGAAAAGCTCCCTTATGCTGGGTCATTCACAAAGAAGGAAAATCCTATAAGGCACAGGGGCATCTTACGGAATTTAGGAGCTGATTTTCAGATATTGGCTGGAATGGGTATGGAACATACTGGAACATTCTTTTCCCCCTAATAATACCTGTTCCCAGAAAACATACTCATTGGCCCCATCTAGACCTTACCAATTACAGCCAGAGGAGCAGGGCTACAGTTCAGAAACTTGTTTCCCTGCAGCCATTTCTCTGATCATGTGAATGTGAGGGGGCCCTTCCCTGAATTTGAAGTGTTGTCAGACAGCCCAGAGGGTTTCCGTGACAGGTATGAACAATGCTCTCACTGGGGCAACTTGGGTTTACAATTCTTAGACCATTGGCTATTGGGAGAATTCCAAAATGGTAGCTTCCTACCTGAGAATGGTTGAAATGTATTAATGAAATGCTGAAGAGCTGTTTTTCCTTTGGTATGATAAATAAAAAAGTTACTTTCTTAGAAAGCTGACTTTTTGATAACATATGCTATATATAGTGTCTCATCTTTTTCTAGAAGTTTAAAAACCAGTGAGCAATAAATACATGCCTTTGACATTCTTTCTCTTACACAGAAATGGATATCAGCCCCTTCAAGGGACTATCAAAGAATATAACAGCAGCATCTGAGTCAGGGGAGTATCCTGCCAGATTTTTATTTTTTCATATGTAGTTATATTTTGAAGGGCATTATTTCATCCATGAGCTATGAACTGATTTAGGACCAAGTTCAGTTCCTACTCTACTTTCTTGGGATGAAGTAGGATTACATATTAACTCTTGGGAGAAATTAATCTTTCTAAAAATTTTTTTTAATGCTTATTTACTTTTGTGAGAGAGAGTGAGCAAGAGAGCAAGGGTAGAGAGACAGAGACACAGAATCTTAAGCAGGCTCCAGGCTCTGAGCTGTCAGCACAGAGCCTGACTCGGGGCTCGAACTCACGAATTGTGAGATCATGACCTGACCCGAAGTTGGATGTGTAACTGAGCCACCCAGGAGCCCCTGATCTTTAATTAATATTGGCTAATGACTGGATCAAACTATTAATATGTATATTCTTTCTTTCCTTCCTTTATCAAACATTTGTTGCTATATCTTCCTTGTTAGAAACCACTCTAGTAGTTAACAAAAGAATAATTCCTTTCCAAACTTATTTTAAAATAAATATAATAAAAAAACCTAAAAGTTATCCAAGTCCAGACAGGTGTAAGATATTTACTGTAATCTCTGAGCAATATTTTCTGTAAAGGATCAAATAGTAAATATTTTTGGTTTTGCAGGCCATACAGTCTTAGGCACAACTGCTCAGCTCGGCCTTTTGATTTAAAAGTAGTCATAGACAATGTGTAAATAGATGGGTGTGTCTATGTTCCAATATTTGTGGACACTGAAATCTGAATTTCATATAGCCTTAACATGTCATAAGAGGTCATGAGGTCTTCTTTTGAATTTTTTTTTAAATCACTTAAAAATGTGAACGGAATTCTTAGTGTGAAGACTACAAAAACAGGTGACAGGCTGGATTTGGCCTGCAGGCATTAGTTTGCTGACCCCTGCTCTAACACCAAGATCTGCTTAGCTCTTTTGGTTTAGTTTTCTTACTTCACAGGCATTCTTGACGGAACATTTCTGAAAAAGCAAGCAAAAGCAATGCTTCTTTTGATCTTAGTCTCGAGCTCATTCTTTCTTGGCTTATGTAATGTTAGTATTCAGCTTCAGTTGGTTTGGTGTAAGAGCTCCACACTGAGAAGGCTGCTTTAAGACTTTGCACTTGAAGCAATGCATTTAGTGGTTCTGTAGGTGTGCAAACTCTAAAACCAGGGAGAGAGGTAATGATTCTGGGGAGAAGCAGTTTAAAAACAGTTCTAATTGTTCAGGCAAGTTATTTTTAACAGTCTTTAGGGGACAGATGAATGATCACATTGTTATTATTTTTATAGATTGTATTTCAAAAAGCTTTTCTGCTAAGAGTGATTAAATACCAAGTTTTAATTTCACTCACTCAAGGAAAAATTTCCATTGCATTAAGATTTTTTTTTTCTTGATAATTTACTATAGGGACTATCAGGGCTTTCAGGCTCCTCATTCCAGGATTTAACTGTGACACAAAAGAAGACATGTGTATCTGCTAAAGGTTTTGGAAAGTTGGAGAAATACAGGGGAATGGGAATTACTGGGAACTTTTGTTTGTTACTATATTTAAAAATATACATAACAATTTTACATATAAAATTTTCTTTTTAAAAAAATTTTTATTTATTTTGAGAGGGAGAAGAGCATGTATGAGTGGGGAAGGGGCAGAGAGAGAGAGAGAGAGAGAGAGAGAATCCCAAGCAGATGTGGATCTCGATCTCACAAACTGTAAGATCATGATGTGAGCTGAAATTCAGAGTCAGACGCTTAACTGACTGAGCTACCCAGGCACCCCTAAAATTTTCTTTATTTATAGAATCAGTGGAGATAACAATAACTAAAATATATTGTTGTTGGGGTGCCTGGGTGGCTTAGTCGGTTGGGCGTCCGACTTTCGCTTAGGTCATGATCTCATGGTTTGTGGGTTCGAGCCCTGCATCGGGCTCTGTACTGACTGCCAGCTCAGAGCCTGGAGCCTGTTTCAGAGTCTGTGTCTCCCTCTCTCTCTGACCCTCCCCTGCTCATGCTGTCTCTCTCTCTCCTAGAAATAAATAAAATATTAAAAAAAATTAATATATTGTTGTCATGGAGAAGAATTTTCCAGTGTCTACATACTGAAAATTGGGAACCACCTGGTGATTGCAGTCATTGGACACCCACTGTATGCCTAGGTTTCCTCCATTTCGTCTCACCTGACCCTCATTGTAAGATGAGGAAAACAAGACTCAGGGAATTCTAGCATCTTGCTCTAGGTCATACAACTGCTAAGTTGTGGAACCAGATTTCAAACCCAGGTCTGTCGATAGAGCCCTTTTTACGTTTTCCCATTGTAACCATTTCCAGTCTCAAAGAGTACCTCAGGGTTTGAAGCATCCCAGGCTTCCAAGACATGCCATTCTGTGGAACATGAGGTCCTTGTCACCTACTGCCTTGTGGATCAGTTAATCTTGCTATTGACCTAAGCATGCTATCAATGTGAGTGTGATTCTAGGTCTTTCCTGAGAGAATTTAAAACTGAAGTTCCAACTACATCTGACATAAAAAAAGAATTACCCATGTCTCTAAAAATATATGGTGATGTGAAAGAGACTCAATCCTGAGATATCCATTAACCTGTATTCCAGGGGTTTGACGGTTTTATGGGTCCTCTGAATTGTATGTAGAATACTGTACATGTGTGTATATGTGCCTTTTTTTGGAGAGGGTCTCTACTTTTAATTAGGTTCTCCCTAAACCCCCACTGCTCCCTATACTCAAATGGAACCAACTAGGAATATACCTGATTGACTCTCTAAATAAACTTGATTGACTCTCTGACAAGTGTTTATTAATTATGTCAAATAACTGTAGTCCCCTAATAGCTCGAGCATAGCACTGTCATTCCACATGTGACACTGGGTGGACTCCACCGACAGGACTCAGCTCTGGTCTATTCACATTCTTCCTAGTCCCTGACACAGAACAATGTAACACTAAATTCTCAGTAACTGCTAGCTGGTTGGAGGGAACGATTTTTCCCTGTATAAGCTTTGTCTAGCAGTCCCTTTAGGTAATGGAAGAACCAGTGATTGAGTTGGTGTCATAAAGTGAAACTACGATGTCTAAACACTGCCACTTTCTATCAATATCATATTTAAGCCTCTATCGGCCTCAGTTTCCGCGTTTGTAACAAGGTTAGCTGTAGGATTGGTAAAATCTCTCTTATCTCCCCAAACTCCAGGAGTCAAATATTTGGCAAAACCATATTGGAGAGAGCTGGGACGAGCGACTCGGAATGGATTGTAACTTGCACACCTGGGAACCTCTGTGTGAAATCACGCGCGTGGTTTGCTCTGATAATTATCTCTGGTTGAGGGACCGTTGAGAATGAAGTTACCTCGCGATCCAGGCTGGTCGAGGGGACAGCCGCTGGGAGGAAGTGGGCGTGGCGATTTTCCCGACTTCCTTGTTTGGAGTAAACTTTGGAAGCATATGACAGGCTTACATGTTTGCTTCCATCTGCTGATGTGCTTTTTGGGAGCTCTCCTGCCTGCCAGAGAAAACATCTAGGAGAAGCGTGACGCCAGATCTTAGCCATTCCCCTGAGTCCCCAAACCCCACCAGCCCCAGAGAGGGGAAGGCGAAGTTGAGATAGAACACAGGCGTGCGCGCTGGCTTCGGCGCTCGCGGAGAGTAGGGTGGAACAGACGGGGATTTCGGCCCCCCCCCCCCCCCCGAGCCCCGGTATACACGCCCCGGAGCGCCTCCCCTTCTCAGCGCTCCTCGCGTCCTACCTGGAACTTGGCCCCGGGGATGCGGCAGCGGAGCCGCGCGCTGACCGCGCCGCGCGCCTAGCGCCTCGGCTGCCCGGCGGCCCCCGACCCCGCGCGGGCGCGGCGGGCGGGCGGCGGGGCTGCGGGGAGAGCGCGCCGCGCGGCCGGGGGAGGGGACCGGCCGGGCGCAGGGCTGCGCGCTCCGCCGCGGGGAACCCCGGGACGCCGCCGGCCGAGCCATGTCGGACGCCAGCAACAGGAAAGAGGGCTTCAAAAAATGCCGGAGCGCCACTTTCAGCATCGATGGCTACAGCTTCACCATCGGTGAGAACTTTCTATCCTCCGTCCGAGCCCAGGCTCGGCAGACAGTCTGGAAGGTGGGAGGCGGTCGGCGGTCGGGCTGGGCCGCGGGGTCGCTCGCGAGGGGAGCCCAGGGGCGCGGTGACAGCGGCCGGTCGCCGCTCCTGGGGCTGTCCCCGCGGCGCCCCGCCCGCCGCTCTGACCCGCCAGCCCGCTGAAACTGGCTTTCAGGATTACACCTTTTCTGAACTGCTCCATTTCCTTGCTGCGATTTTAGTAACGCAAACCGGAGAGGAGGGATAGAGGCAAGGATGGAGGCAGAGAGATGGAGAGGTGGAGCTGGAAATGCTGAGGGAAGGAAGTCAGAAAGCGACGTGGTAGAAACTGAGACAGAGACACACAGAGACATTAACGGAACGACCTGGACATCAGGTCAGAAACACAGAGACAGAGATGCCAAGACAGAGACTCATAGAACGACAGAGACGTGGAGATAGTGACGGAAACGAGATGCCGAAGTTGAGAGAGACAGACACACAGCGATCGAGTCAGAGACGAATTGAAAGATAGTTTTTACAAAAGTTGTAACAAGGAGAAAGGGACACAGAGAAAGGCCGGTGAGAGAAGTAGGGAGGTAGAGAAAGGGAGAGAGAGGGAGAGAGAAGAAAGACAGGGAGTCAGTCCAAGAAACCTAAAGACCCACAGGCATGGAATGCAGACAGGGAGAATGTATCATGTTAGTGAAATATTTGAAAAAAGCTGCCCCCCCCCGGGGGGGGGTACCAGAAGGGTTATTAGAGGTAGCAGGACCACAAGGCTAATCCTTTGGAAGCTGAATTTGAAGAGATCAGTTCTTGATGCTCTCACTACTGGTTACATACTGTGCACTGTTTTGAAACAACTGGTCAGGGATTGCCTTTTCATCTTCCCCAGAGGTGGGCAAAGCGAGGGAGGCTTCCTTTCTGGAATGTCAGTTTGGCAAAGCCAGGTGCCAACATCCCTGTTTCTGTGTATGCTCAGGTCACTATGGCTTTAAATCTGAACGTAACCCCCAAACCTTTGAATGTGAGGGCTATGCTAATTTGCTTTTTGATGGGCTGCGCCAGCTTGCCCCCCCCCCCCCCCCCCCCCCCAGCAGGAAACTGCCAGGGGCAAGAAACCAGTGGAGAAGAACTCATCTTTTACTTTTGTTCCTTCTAGTGAGTAGCCTAAGATTTCTGGGGCATGGACTGAACACGTTGCTTCCAGAATTAAGTCTGAACTCCTTAGCCTGCTTCCCAAGGCTCTCCTTTCCTGCCCAACTGTCACTTCAAATCTGTATCTTCTACACACTTATCATTGTTTGTCCTTGCCCACGTCCCAGCCCTGAGCCTTCGCTCTAGTTGTGTCCTCAGACAGGAATACCGTCGTCCCTAACTCTGCATTGAGAAATCTTGTCTCTCCCGCCTCTCACTTGCCACCTCTGTGCCCTCCTTCCCTATCAGAAAGAAGTTCTCCCTCTGCACTCCCGTAGCCTCCTAGTCCTTTGTGAGAATTCACAGCCTCCCCTGATTCACTTATTTTGGACCTATGAAACTATGTCCAATTTATCTTCCACACTCTAACGGTGATGCTGGAAGTTTGGGAGTTTTTGTAGAAATGAATTAAATGTTGCCAAGATCAAAAATGATTCATTAAAAGGCCATTGGCTTGTTAATATTAGTTTTCTTGAATCTGGTAAGAAAATGTCTAAAAGTGATTTTTAGCGTTTTACTTGGTAGTTCCCTGTGAGACCTTCTAAAGAAGATGGCCTCTAAAACCCAGGTTTATAGTGTCATCCTCCCTCACCTAACCCCTTCCATCCTGTTTCTCGTGTCCTCACAAGAAGAAATGATTTGGCACTTGGCATGGTCTGCTAGTTAGGAGGGACCTCAAAAGTAAGCTGGTCACTTTCTGGTGAGAGAGCTGCCAGCTTATTTCAGATCTCTGGACATTTATTCAGTCATTCCTTTCCATCTGTCCTTCTTCCCTCCTTCCTTCGACAGCTGCTGATTGAATTTTACTACATTAAAAGAGACAATTTAACACAATGCCTGCCATTCGGTGCACGTTTAATAAGTGACAATTGTAATTATTCAAGGCCCTAAGCTAATATCATGGGTAGTATATGAAGATCAATCAGACTTAGAACCTGGTATTCAAGGAATTTGTATTCTTGAAGTGATGTCATATGTCCATATATGACTTTTTACTAAATAGAAACTAGTTAGTACCTTAAGAGACATTTTAGACATTTTAGGCCAATATAGACATTTTAGAAAACAGAGATAATCAAAAAGGAAGAGAATCACTTGGAATTGTTGGCTATTTAGTGTCTTTTAATTTTTGCCATAATAATGAAGAAAGACTAAATCTTTGGGAACATCCATAAAGACTTAAAATTTTTTAGATATGTATTTTAAAGTTTATTTATTTATTTTGAGAGAGACAGCATGAACAGGGTGGGTGCAGGGAGAGAGAGAGAATCCCAAGCAGTCTCTGCACTGTCAGTGCAGACCCCATGTGGGGCTCAGACCCATAAAGTCACGAGATCATGACCTGAGCTGAAACCAAGAGTCAGACGCTTAACCGACTGAGCCCCCCAGGAGCTCCTGAGCATCCATAAATAATTTTGAGGATACATTTCTAGAAGTATAATTACTTGGTCCAACTCTATATATATTCTTGGAGATTTTAAAACACATTGATTATTCAACTAACCTCTGGAAATACTAACTTCTACTCCCACCAGCAGTTTTTCAAGCTCCTCATATTCTCCCATGAATCCAGACATTATAATTTCAAAAAAAAGTTGCTGGTTTGAGAAGTGGACAGTAGTCTCTCAATTCCAGATGTTATTTTACTTCTTTTGTAAAATTGTCTTTTTATGTCCTTGGCCTATATGTTATTTGTCTGGGTGATTTTATCATTTATTTTAATTTGCGGCTACTCTTAAGGTACAGTATATAATACATGTTAATTGTACATACAACTAATATATTAATTATAGATAGTATAAAATGATAACATATAATTTTATATGTTAAAACATAGAACATTATATATTAAACATGTAACATTATATATTAAACATATAACATATAATCACATAATTATATAATTAATATATATTGGTAATATATATTATATATGCATATGTACATATATGTCTGTGTGTATATATATACAGCTATATATGTATCCAGGTGACCCTTGAACAATACAGGTTTGAACTGTATCATTCCACTTATACACAGTTTTTTCCCAATAAATACAATACAGTATTTTTTCTTTTTCTTTCTTTTCTCTAGCTTACTTTATCGTAAGAATATAGTATATTGTACATATAACATACAAAATATGTGCTAATCAACAGTTTATATTATCAATAAGGCTTGCAGTCAACAGCAGGCTATTAGTAGTTAAGTTTTTAGGGAATCTAAGTTATATGTGGTTTTTAATTGTGTGGGGCATTGATTCCCCTAACCCTCATATATTCAAGGGCACCTCTCTCTCGCTCCCTTTCTTTCTCTCTCTCTCCCTCTATCCCTCTGTCTCTCTGTCCCTCTCTCTCTTTATATGAATGTAGTTTGCAAGTGTGGAGTGTTATGTATATTATAAATATTTCTTCCAAGTAGGAAGACTCATATTCCTGCAGCATCAGCATGTGGCAATTAAGACTTACTTTGAAACACACAGATATCTTGTAGCCCTCACTCGCAGTTACCAATGTTAGGGAGAAAAAAGTTTTTCTCTCTTTGAAGGCTCTTCTAGTTGAACTAAGATTCAAACTGACATGAGATAGATGAAGACAAGAAAATCAAATTTAATTATGTACGTACTGAGAATCTACACGGACATGAGATTCCAAAGACGGACAGACAAAATGAAGTGTCTTAGGAAAGCAATTCACAGGAAGATGAAAAAGAGTAAATGTTTAGTAAATAAATGTTTTCTGGGCCATTTGGAAACGATGTGGCATAGAGAGGCAAACAGACTTTGTTAAGTTCCTCCCTGGCTACCACCCCTAGTTCATATTATACTATAGTTATCTATGGTGAGGGTTCTCTTCCTGGAGCAGGTCCTCTGAATTCTTTTAGGCAGTTAGGAGGAAGGTCAAAGTTTCTAAGTTTTTGGGCCTTGATTGTTTTCAGCTCAAAATAATCTGTATGCCAAAGGAACACATTTTGGGGCAACCTGCCCTTAGCCCCTGCACCAGATACTTACATGGTTTCTGCAGGGCAAAGTAGGTGGACAGTCTGTCTCTTACCCTGTGAGAGAAGAATCCTGATGAGATCCTGATCGCTCCCAGCCTGCTCCTTTTCTCAAGTGACTGACATTGTCAATAGGAACTACTTCCTGTGGATTAAAAAGTGTAAAATTTCTAGGCCAAAGGACTTTATTAAAAGAATTCATGTTATGGTACTGGTGATTCAAGAGATTTTTTTTTTTTTTTAATATTTGTTTTTGAGAGAGGGAGAGAAAGTATGTGTGAGCAGGGGAGAGGCAGAGAGAGAGGGAGATTAAGAGACTCCCAAGCAGACTCCATGCTCCGTGTGGAGCCTGACATGAGGCTCCATCTCACGGCCTTGAGATCATGACCTGAGCCGGAATCAAGAGTCAGATGCTTAACTGACTGACCCACTGAGGTGTCCCAAGACATTTTTAATAGGAGAAGCAGATGAGGTCATGGAGATCTTGGGAGTTCTGCAGGAGGGGATATGTGACCCACCCTGTGTCAAAGTCAAGAATAAAGTTTGTTTCGAGGACTCCTGAAAAAACTCTGTTGAATGGACATTTCTGGGCTAAAGAGAGATAGCCACTTCTGGTTCAGACTGGCAGGGAGGCGGCTTCAGCTGTGCTTCTCTACAGGGTTGGCACACCCCAGGGGCTGTGGACAGGCTCTAAGACAGTGAGCAAAGCTCAGAGGAGTTAAATTTTCTGCAGAGTAAGTAAGGTACAGTCCTGCACAATGAGTAGTTTTCCTAAGCCCAATAACATCCTTGTGGAGAAAAGCTGTGAGGTTTCCCTCTGACATGGAAGCCTGAGGCTCCTAAAGGGGCCTATGCCCTAGCTTCATGGACTTTGGGACATTGATGGTCAAGGCTGACTGAGAATGGGTGCTGCCACATGTCACATGTAGCTGTGTGGTGTGGACCAGGCTCTGAACTAGGTGCTTTACTCAGCTCATTTGATCACCTTTCCAACTCTGAAAGTTATTGGTTATGACCCCAATTTTTAGGAGAAGAAACCCCTAAGACTCTGAGAGGTAGTGATTTGCTGGAAGTCACAAGCTGGGAAATAGCAGAGTGGGGTTCTGACCGCATCTGCTTTGACCTCTCAGCCCAGGGCTTGCCTCACACCATGCTGCCTTTCACAGTGAACTTTATTTCTGCCTGAGCCTCGGAACCAGCCCATCATCCCAATGAAGAGAGGCCAAGGGGTTTGCCTGGTCTGCTGGGCACAAAGCATTGGAGGATTGTAACAGGTGGGGCTAGGCTGCTCCTTGGAGGAATATCAGGTTTGAAGAAACAAGGCCTGTTAATCTGCTTCCCACCAGGGCACCTCTTCAGTCTGGCCATTCTCCATATCCCAAGGCAAATGATTTTGTGTCCTCTTTACATAATTTTCTCAGGTCATGAAGTCAGGTATGCAGTCAAGAGGTCTTGGAAAGAAGACTATGAAGTTGAACGTGTGCCATATCAGAAGGCACTGACTGTCATCTAGTGTTTGTGATTTGAGTGTTCCATCCCTAGGAAACCATTGAATTTTCCATTGCAGCAGGTGATTATAATGCTTACTATTAACTGAAGGCCATATGTTGAAGTTCAAGTGTAATTGGACTCTGGTCAGGTACTTGTGAACTAGCATTTGAATATGGAACAAATGGGTTTGGAGGGAGTTGCAGTATTCTTGTTTTCCAGAACTTTCCTTGTCTCCTGGGGCTTGGATATCTATTTGGGTTTGTATTAAGTGCATTCACCGAGCTTTAGTTTCTCCACAAGGCTGCCTGAAATATAAACACACAACCTACCCCTGCAAAGTGAAGTACGTCTGCAAAAAAAAAGCACTTTTTTTTAAACCACTGGAGTGGGCCTCGATCTCTTTTGATACTCCTCACTACTCATTCTACAGATGAGAAAATGGGGCTCCAGGAGGGCCCTCACTTCCCTTCTCCCCTCAGTGGTGACCTCTAGGGTGTCAGCAGGAAATGGGTGAAGCCATAGACTGGGAGAATGTGAAATGGCGGGGTGCATGGCAAAGAAGCTGCTTCCTTCAAAATTTTTTTTTAATGTTTTATTTATTTCTAGGAGAGAGAGAGAGAGAGACAGCGCGAGCAGGGGAGGGTCAGAGAGAGAGGGAGTCACAGACTCTGAAACAGGCTCCAGGCTCTGAGCTGGCAGTCAGCACAAAGCCCGATGCGGGGCTTGAACCCACGAACCGCGAGATCGTGACCTAAGCAGAAGTCGGATGCTTAACCGACTAAGCCACCCAGGAGCACCGAGAAGCTGCTTCCTTCAAAAATGAAAGTGGTGGTGTGGAAAATTCTAGGCCTGTACTGAAGCGGCGTTGCTAACAGAGAGATGTGTTTCCTGTAGCAACTGCCAGTATCTCCCTCACCTATGTTTCTCTCTGCAGGCTTGTCCCAGAGGAGGAAACACAGGGGCCCCTAGACAGTAGAGGCCCAGTGGGCTGGGAGTGAGGGTTCCCTGCCACACCCTTGGATTGCAGGAGCTGGGAACCCACGCTAAGTAGAGGAGGTCTGCTGGCGGGTGCTCCTGTCACAGGGCAGGGCTCAGTGGCAAACGAGGCCAGGATGACTTGGCTACAGGCCCTGGGGGTGGGGTCCACTCTCTAGCCCAGACATAGGAGCCCCTGGTCTCCCTTGGTGCATATGGCTCAGAACTTTCTCCGTTTAGGCTGGTCTTAGTGCCCTCTTGGCTAAGCGTCCTCTGCCTTCTCTCAGCCTGCTCGTCTGTCTGTGTTGAGAGAAGACTTTTGGACATTGCCTGGTTGGTTGGGAGTGATGGTAGGAAGCCAAGTACTGAATAAGGACCCAAGGCAGAATATTCTAAAGCCACCTCCTAAGACCTATGGACCTAATTCCCTCCTCCTCCCATCTCTGAGAAGACTGCACAGAGCGAGGTGAAGCAGTGTGTGGAATGAGGGGTCATGCGACCCAGAGCTTGGCATGTCTGCTGTGGCTCCCATCTCCTCGACCCCATTCTGCATTTCGGGAAAATCACTTTCTGAGCCTCAGTTTCCTCATATGTGAAACGGGGAGTGTGAATCTTATTTATGCAGCTGTGGTGAGGATCAGGTGAAGTTATGCATGAAAAAATTGCTTTAACTCTAAAATGCCATTAAAATGCTTCTTGTTATTAGGGAAGACTTCACATTGATTAAAACTCATGCCCCCATCTTCACAGCATTTGCACTTCAACAAAGGGAAGTTGTATCTTTAGCTTGAGGAATGAGGCTCTCCCAGTGGGGTTCTGATTGTCAGCCAGCTACTGGAGTATACAGTTATAGGGATGTGTGTCAGCAGAGAGATTGCATTGGTAGTAAGAAACCCTGGGCTTTGAAGTCATACAAGGTCTTATTGTGCTAGCCAGGCAAGCCAGCTAGCTTCTCTGAGCCTTGATTTCCTTCTCAGGACAAATAGGGTAGTACCACCTTCCTTGTGGGTAAACCACAGCCTGAGGAGTGAAGTGCCGTGCATAGTGCCTGGCTGTCACAATGTGCCTCTTTGCTCAAGTCTCTTCCCTTCACTTGAAATCATGCTGTGACTAGAGCTGGCTCTGGCTGGGAGTGTGTGAGGGTTGGTGGTATGATCCTGAGGGTTTGTGGGTGTGCTCTGGAGCAGGCTCAGAGATGGGTCACTACCGGCCTGTGCTGTTGCAGGGGTGTGGCCACCAGGAAACTCTGTACAACTGTGTTGGTCCCCAACCCCAGTCAGGAACAAGAGCAAAATGTGCCCTGGGTGTTCTTCTGCCATCCCATGGACTGATGTCCCTCCCTGGGCCACACAGTGGACCTGGAATGTCTACCCAACCTCCGCTGACCTGGAAGAATCCACCTGGGGCCATGAAGAAGTTGGAGCAGTTCCAGAATTACAGGAATGACCTGAGCCAGGCTTACGGCTCTGTCTTGGGGCATAAGAAGAAAAAGGGAACCAGGATGGTTAAACTGGACTCAGTAGAGTTCAGAATATAACAAGCTCTGGAGTTAGACACATATTCAGAATATGAACCCCATCTTCCTTTTGTGATTTTGGAGAGATGACATCACATGGCTAAGCTATAAGTGGACATAATAAATAATATCTTCCTTGATGAGTTGGGAAATTAAATGAGATAAAATACAAATAGAGTTGCTAGGCATTGTCTTAGTTCATTTGGGGTGCTTTAACAGAATACCACAGACCAGGTGGCTTAAACAACAGGAATATATTGTTCTGAAGGCTGGGAAGGCACTAGCAGATTTGGTATCTGGTGAGGGCCTGCTGCCTGGTTCATAGATGGCCACTTTCTCACTGTTTCCTCACAAGGCAGACATGTTGAAGGACCTCTCTGCAGTCTCTTAAAAGGATGCTAATCCTATTTATGAGGGCTCTACCTTCATGATCTAGTTACCTCCCCAAAGCCCCACCTCTTAATATCACCACATTGGGGATTAGGGTTCAACGTATGAATTTTGGGAAGACAAACATTTAGTCTATAACACCATGGTCATTGGAAGTTAATAAACATTTGCTGACGATAGCAGTGAATGAGGCACTGTGAAAAGGCAGGGGAACCATGGTGGGGGGGATACACAGTATGGTGGAAAACACATAGTGGACTCAGAATTGAGAGTTGAGGCTTGTTGCTTACTAACTTGCTCTTTAATCTTCAGCAAGTCACTTAGCATGGGCATCAGTTTCTCCATTTGAAAATGTCCTGGTTGGGTAAGGATATCTCTGCAGTTCTGCCACTTGGGAAGGAGGTGAGCTTTGAGTCCTAAAGGCCACCATAGCTTTCCCAGAGTGGGAAGGCGCAAGGGAATGGCTAAATGAGATGAACTGGAATTTCTGGTGAAAGATGCTTTGCAGAGTTCAGAACAAAATAGAGGTAAATTGGATGTAGGACTAGTGAAGAGTTGCAATTATTCTTGGAGTAAGTAGCCTAGATTGTGTGTATATAATTGTGTATGATAATTCTTACTGTGAGTTTGATAACCACTGAGTTAGACCCAAGGAGGGAACCAAAGGCAAGTGGCTGTGTAGCTGACTGGGTCTTCCAGCTATTTCTCCTCCTTTATGATATCAAATCCTAGTGGGAAATGGAAGGGATGGGTGGAGATTTCCAAGTATTTGTCAGTAGGGTTGGTTCCATTCTGGTGGTATATGAAATCTTTACTGTTTCAATTCATGTTCCTGGATTTGTTTGTTATCAGCAATCAATGTGTAATAGATAATAGTTATGAGAGCACCTAGCGTGGGTTCTGCCTAATAAATGTCTGCTGGATTTGAACAGCAGTATGTATAGAGGTAAAGAGCATGGATTCTGGACTTGACTACCTTGGTTTGAATTTTGACTTCACAGTTTATTAGCTGTGTAAGCTTGGCCAAGTTACTTATCCTTTTCTGTATCTCAATGGGCTCATCTGTTAAATGGAGGTAATCATATTACCTGTCTCCTGGGGTGTTGGAGGATTAAATGAGTTAATACATATCAAGCACTCCAAACAGCATGTGGTACATAGTAAGTTCTGTGTAAATGTTTGTTATAATATCATTTTTGTGTTATTATATTCATAATATATATATATATATAATGATAATATATTTCTACAACACTGTTATTATCATGAAGATGCTAGTACTAAGCAACTCTGAGTCCTACTTGATCAAACACTTGTACATACTGTTCTTTGAAAAGCTGTAATTATGACCTTGGTCTTCTACTTTCTGTTGTTCAAAATTGGCATTTCCTGCCAAAAGGCATTCACTTTTGTGTCCTTAGGCATTAGTGTCCTGATGCTGTACAGTTATTCTCGATAAATCCATGGAGGGCCTACAAATGTTCCCATCTTTTCAAGCAGTTTATCGTCTTTTAGGATTTAGCATGTCACTTATGATGGCTTTGCAAAGTGAATGCCTAATGTCCTGGTCCTTTTTAGGTGGTTAGCTCTCCCAGGCCAGAATGGTAGGTGGAAAGGAAAGTGATGCAGGAGACCTGGGCATTAGGCCCAGTGCCAGCCCGTCCTGTCCCTGTGAGTGTGGAAAAGAATCTCTTTGAACCTCAGGTTCCTTATTTGTAAATGGGGATAACAATTCCTTCCTTGTTGTGTTGGGAGAGTTCAAAAGGATGAGGAATGTCAGAAATTAGCTCGCTTTAGGTGCCCAGTAATTGGTAGCTGTTGGTTGTGATGATGGAGAGGCCCTGCAATCTGGGAGCGGGCAAGTCTCCCACGCCCACAGCTGCTTCCCTGGATGGTGCTCACCAGCCTGCCCCCTGGCTGCCTCCCACACACTCCCACCAGCCACTGAAGTTGAGTGCTGGCAGGACTGCAAGGCTGTCTTTGTTTTAGTATAGGATTTCCGACTAGGCCTGTATCTGGAGTGCCTGCCTTACCCCAGCCGGGTGCTCCCAGCAGGGTCTGGGTATTCGGTGCCAGCTGCTCTGGGGAGAGCTGCTTGGCACTTCCTGTGCTGTTTGGCAGGCAGGCTCTGGAGTGTGGTGGGAGCTTGGCCTGAGAGCCACGCCTTCCCCAAGGAGCCCTGAGAAAGGGAGGCTTGGAAGCAGAGTTACTGGAAGTTGGTTTTTATTTATGGGAGTGCAGTATCTGGTGGACAAAGGTCCAAACCACTCAAGACTCCATCCATGAGTATCAGTCCACACACTTACTGCTGCGGAGGTTTGTTTCTCTGGGAAGAACTAAATTTGCTTTATCTTTCTGCTTCTTCAGACAGTGTGCTTTCTCTCTTGGTGATGGCATAGAGTGTCTCAGGTGTGATTCCATGAGCTTAGAGAAGAAAACAAGAGAAGGATCAGTTATCCTAGACTTGCGTCACTAGTAACCACCAGCATTTGTCTAGCATTTAATAAAGGACCTTTACGGTGGTCTAATCCAGCTTTTATAAGTGGAGCTGCAGATGGGGCAGTTCCTGATGAGTGACGGTTTCAGTGCGGGCCTTAAGAGTTCAGGCCCAGTGTTTTTTTTTCCTGTTTTTGTTATTATTATTATTTTTTTTGGTTGGGATGCTATGTTGGACCTGCTGAATTATATATTTTATTCATCAGACATTTTGACTATCGGAGATGATCATCTCAAAGACTCATTGTAGTGTATGAGGTAGAAAGAATATCCCTTCTTTTGGACAAACCAGAAGCTGAATTGATGAGCTCTGATGTTCACTATTGATGAGGTGTCTAACTACTGTCTTTACCTTTCTGAACCTTGTAAAGTAAGAATAATAATATCTGTATATAAATCTGACATTTATAAAATATTGGCCCCAATAATGAGACCATCCCAAGTGTTTATAGATCTTAGTTCCTTTACCTTCCCTTTTCTCCTTTCTTAGTCCATGCCAAATCTGAAGGTATTTTGACTGGCTTAGATGCTTACCCTGTAATCACAAAGTGTGGCTCATTGTGTCTGGTGACTCATCTTTCTTAAACAGTTGGAAGCTACTTTAGGTTTTCAAATTTTCATAAGTTAGTAAGCACTGAAGGGGATTCCAGCATCTCTTAAGGAGGGAACCAGCGGGACTTTGTGCTGAAGCAGGTCCCCAACCTCTGCTGGGCCCCAGGGAAATCCAACCTTCCAAGATGCCTTTTCTTCCTTTCTCATTTGGGTCATTCATGAGGACAACTATTTAAGACAGTGAAAAAAGTTTAAAAAGTGTAGAATTTAGACCATTTTTGTAAGTCTATCAGCCTAGTCTTAGTGATGATTTCAAAGAAGCTGTTTTCTTTGGTGATTATGCAAGTTATTGCCCCCATGTTGATGATAATAACAAGGTTTTCCATTTGTGGAGCACTTTCCTAAGTATCAACTCATTTGATTTACCAGTAACTGTGCAGGAGAGCTATGAGCAGCTCCATTTTACAGGTGGATAAACTGGCGCTTCAAGAAGTCAGAGTGACTTGTTTCAGAACAGTGACTTAAATCCAGTGTCTGTATTTCAGAAAGCTCAGGCATCTGAGGCAGAAATTTGGGAACCACTTTTCCCATGTCCACATCCCCCATCTCATCTAATTAGACATCAACTCCTGTTGATTTTCTTCTCTAAACTTTTCCCTATTCATATTCCCCACCCTCTTCTCCCCTGAAGTAGGGCACACCCTTCTCTTCTCTCGCTGAGTCATTGCAATATTTCCAAGTGGTCTCCCTACCTCCCATTTGGCCTCCCCTCCACACTTTTCTCAATACAGAAAATAGAATGTTTTTTGGAACATACAACTGATCTCTACACCCTCCAGTTTAAAACTGTCTAGTAGCAGACTTCTGGGGAAGATGACGGCGTAGGAAGATCCTAACCTCACTTGTCTCATGGATACAACTAGAAAACACCCATGTCAGTGTAAATAACCCAGAAAATGACCCAAAGACTGACAGAGCAGACTCTCCACAGCTAAATGTAGAGAATAAGCCACATCAAAGTGTACCCAGTTAGGAGCCAAATGGACCCATGGAGACTGTCCACAGGAGGGAGAGATGCTAGATGCAAAGACAAGAGGGAAATAAATCCTCACATAAGGTACCCCAGGCATGGGGAACTTGAATGGGGAAGATGAATCTCCATAACATTCCGCTTTGAAAACCAGAAGGGCCAAATTTTAAGAGTTCTTACAAGCAGCTGGGCTTAACACTTGGAACTTTAAAAATCAGTGGGCTTGGCTCTTGGAGAGCTGGGAGGGAGATAGGAAACTGAGCCTCTGCCCTTAAAGAGACGACACAACAGTCCCATGGAGATACATCATAAAAGCACCAGGTTGAAAAACACCTGGATTATATGGGAGGGACATTTGTTTACTAATCTCAGAGCATGTGTTGGAGGGACAGGAATCACTTGGAGACTCCTCCAGGAACAAAGAATCTGGTGGGCACTGTTTTTGCTCTTTCACCCTCTAGCATAGACACATAGACACCTGTGGGAACTGGCATGATACCAAAACTCACTACCTAACTTGCTAATACTGCTTGCTCCATCCCTGTGTGCTTCTGTGGATCTACCCCCTCCAACTCCCCAACCCCTGTGTGGAACTTTCTGGCACTGTGTACCTCACCTCCATGCCCTCCTGACTCCCTTCAGCCCTGTGGCAGGAGTTTTCTGAAGCAGCTCCAGGTCTCCTCGCACAACAGACCTGTGCAAACCTTACCAACACTGCATGCCCTACCCCTGTGTTCTCTTGCTGTCCTCCCCCCTCCAATATGCTCTTGACTGGAGCCCACCCAAAGTGTTGTAAGCAGTGTGTAAGCAGCTCTGACAGGGCCTGGTACCAGTCTAAAATGACTCCTCCCCTGAGGAGGTTACCACACACACTAGCCCAACTGCAGCCCTAACAGTGGGCTGGGGGCAGATATCTGGTCTGACTACAGGCACTACCCCAAAATGAAGACTTTTCAGGAGATAACATGGAAAGTCTACATGGAAAACTACGTGCCCTGTAGTTCAGTGCTACCGCATCTCTGGCAAATGCTTGGTCTGCCTCAAGTCAGCCCCAGCCTGGCCGATTAACAATACAGGGACAAAACCCTGCCCACGATAGGCAGAGGACCATTGTAATCAACTGGATTAAAAGCAAATGCAATTTATCCACAACAGTAGGGAGCATACAATATACATAAGAGGCATCCCTGAAGCATCACGTTCTGGTGAACAGGGGATGTTGTACTACAAAGCACCACAAAACCTCTTTCATAAGCCCACTACTTTAAAAGCAGGAGAGGTAGCTGACTTTCCGAACAGAAGCAGGCACAGAGAGTTAAACAAAATGAAGAGACAGCAGAGTATGTCCTAAAGGAAAGAACAGGACGAAATCATTGCAAGAGGGCTAAATGCAATGGAGATAAGTAACATGCTGATAGTGAATTTAAAATAGTGGTAATAAAAATACTCATTGGACTTGAGAAGAGTGGAGAGCTTCAGTGACACCCTCAACAAAGAGATAGAAAACATAAAAAAGAATCCAAGATGAAGAACTCAATAACTGAAATTAAAAATACACTAGGTGGAATAAACAGTAGAGTAGAGGAAGCAGAAGAATGGAATAGGGACCTGAACTACAGAGTAATAGAAAACAACCAAGCTGAACAGGAGAGAAAAAAAAATAATAAAAAATTAAAATAGACTTAGGGAACTCATTGATACCATCAAGTGTAATAAAATTCACATTATGGGTATCCTAGAAGGAGAAGAGAGAAAAAAGGGGGCATAAAATATATTTGAATAAGTAATAGCTGAAAAATTCCTGAATCTGGGGAAGGAAACAGAAATCCAGATCCAGGAGGCACAGAGAGCCCTCAACAAAATCAACCCAAGGAGGTCCACACCAAGACAAAAAGTAGTAATAGAGAATTTTAAAAGCAGTAAGAGAAAAGACAACAGTTACTTACAAGGGAAGCCTCATAAAGCTATCAAGGGATTTTTAAGCAGAAACATTGCATACCAGAAGGGAGCAGCATGATATATTTAAAATGCTGAAAGAAAAAACCTGCAGCCACGAATACTCTATCCAGCAAGCTCTCATTCAGAATAGAAGAAGAGATAAAGACTTTCCAGACAAACAAAAGTTGAAGGGATTCATGACCACTAAACCAACCCTATAATGTTAGAAAGGACCATAAATAGGAGTAAGAAAAGTAGGAAGTGCAAAAGCAGTAAAATTAAGTATATCTGTAAATATTGGTCCAGGGATTCACAAAATAAAAGGATATAAAATATGACACCATATATCTAAAACTGGGGACGGAGAGAAGAAGAGTAAAGAATGGGTTCAGGGAGAGTGCTTGGGTGGCTCAGTTGGTTAAGGGTCCAGCTCTTGGTTTCAGCTCAGGTCATGATCTCATGGCTTCATGGGTTCAAGTCCTGCGTTGGGCTCTGGACCAGCAGTGTGGAGCCTGCTTGGGATTTTCTCTCTTTCCCTTTCTCTCTGCCCGTCCCCTACTCATGTTGTCCCTGTCTCTCTCAAAATAAATACATATACTTTTTTTTTTTAAAGAATGGGCTCAGGGGTGCTTGGGTGGCTCAATTGGTTAAGTGTCTAACTCTTGATTTTGGCTCAGGCCATGATCTCACAGTTTGTGAGTTCAAGCCCTGCATCAGGCACTTTGCTGTCAGAACCTGCTTGGGATTCTCTGTCTCCCTCTCTCTCTGCCCCTCCCCTGTTCTCTCTCTCTCTCAAAAATAAATGTTTAACTACTAAAATCATAAGATGCTATAAATAAATTGAATGGTAACCACAACTCAAAAACCAGTAAGGGCAGGCAAAAATAAAAAAGTAAGGAAGCTGTGTATCACTGAAGAAAGCCAGCAAACCATAAGAGAAAAGAGCAAAAAAAGAAAGTAACAGAGAACTACAAAATCCACCAGAAAACAAGTAACAAAATGACAATAAATACATACCTATCAATAATTACTTTGAATGTGAATGGACTAAATGGTCCAATCAAAAGACATAGATTTGTTGACTGTTTCTTTGCTGTGCAGAGGCTTTTTATCTTGATGACATCCCAATAGTTCATGTTTGCTTTTGTCTTTCTTACTTTTGGCGGTGGGTCTAGTAAGAAGTTGCTCCAGCTGAAGTCAACTAACTAAAATTTAAATTAAAAATTCATTAAAAAAAAAGATCTAGAGTGAGGATAAAAAAACAAGACCCATTTATATGCTGCCTAGAGGAGTCATTTCAGATGTAAAGGTACGTGCAGATTGGAAGTGAAGGGGTGGTAAAGCATTTATTATGCAAATGGAAGTGGAAAAAAAAGCCAGGGGATCAATACTTGTATATGACAAAATAGAATTCAAGATGAAAATTGAAACAAGAGATGAAGGACAATATATAATCATAAAGAGAACAATCTGACAAGGAGATATAACAATTGTAGATATTTATGCACTGACCCATGGGAGCACCCAAATACATAATGCAGCTATTAACAAACATCAAGGAAGTAATAGATATCAATGCACTAATAATAGGAGACTTTACAACCCCATCTAACAATGGATACATGATCTAAACAGAAAACCAACAAGAAAACAGTGGCTTTGAATGACACATTGGACCAAATGTATCTAACAGATATATTCAGAACATTTGATCCTCAAACTGCAGAATACAGTCTTCTCAAGTGCACATAGAACATTCTCCAGGTTAGATCACATATTAGGCCACAAAACAAGTCTCAGCAAATTTAAAAACATTAAATTCAAACCATGCATCTTTTCTAACAACACTATGAAACTAGAAATCAATCACAAGACAAAATCTGCAAAGAACACAAATATGTGGAAGTTAAATAACAGTCTACTAAACAATGAATGTGTCAGTCAAGAAATCAAAGAGGAAATAAAAAAATACATGAAGACAAATGAAAAGGAAAATATAACAGTAAAAAATGTTTGGGACACAGCAAAAGCTGTTCTAAGAGGGAAGTTTATGATTCAGATCTACCTCAAGAAGAAAAAAAAAATCTCAAAGAAGAAATCTAACCTTACACTTAAAGGAGCTAAAGAACAAACAAAACCCTAAACCAGCAGAAGGAAGGAAATAAGAAAGATTAGAGCAGAAATAAATGAAACTAAAACAAAACAATTGAATAGATCAATGAAACCAGTAGCTGGTTCGTGGAAAAGATAAACAAAATTGATAAACCTTTAGCTTGACTCAGAGAGAGAGAGAGAGAGAGAGAGAGAGAGCGAGCGAACTCAAACTAAAACAGAAATGAATGAGGAGAAACAACAACTGACAAACAGAAATACAAAAGATTTTAAGAGAATGTTATGAAAAACTATATGCCAACAAACTGGACAACCTACAAGAAGTAGATAAATTCCTGGAAACATAACTCCCCAAAGCTGAATCAGAGAGAAATAAGAAATTTAAACAGCCTGATTATCATCAATGAAATGGATCAGTAATAAAAAATTCCCAACAAACAAAAGTCCATGACCAGATAGCTTCACAGGTGAATTCTACCAAATATTTAAAGAAAAGTTATTGTGATGGGCACTGGGTGTTATATGGAAACCAATCTGACAATAAACTATAAAAGAAAAAAAAGATAAAAAATAAAATAAAAAATAAGGAAAAGTTAATACCCATTCTTTTCAAACTATTCCAAAAAAATAGAAGAGGAAGGAAAGCTTCCCAAATCATTCTGTGAAGCCATATTACCCTGATACCAAAATGAGAAAAAGACATTATGAGGGAGGGAGGCAGGCAGGGAGAGAGAGAGAGAGATAGAGAGAGAGAGATAGAGAACTATAGGCCAATATCTCTGATGTACATAGATGCAAAGACATTCTCAACAAAATATTTGCATACTGAATCCAACAGTACATTAAAGAAAATCATTCATCATGGTCACTTGAGATTTATTTCTGAGATGCAAAGGTGGTTCAGTGTTTGCAAATCCATCAATGTGATACATCACAGCAATAAAAGAAAGGATAAAAACATATGATCATTTCAATAGGTGTAGAAAAAAACATTTGACAAAGTACAACATTCATGATGAAAACCTTCAATAAAGTAGGTTTAGAGGGATCATACCTCAGCATTACAAAGGCCATATGTGAAAAACCCACAGTTAGTATCATACTCAATGGTGAAAAATTGAGAGCTTTTCCTATTAAATCAGGAACAAGACAAGGATGTCCACTCTCATGACTTTTATTTAGCATAGTACTGGAGGTCCTAGTCACAGCAGTCAGACAAGAAAACAAAAGGCATCTACATTGGTAAGGAAGAAGTAAATTTGCAGATGACATGACATTGTATATAGAAAACCCTAAAGACTCCACCGAAATCTCCTAGAATTGATAAATGAATTCAGTAAGGTCACAGGATACATGGTCCATATACAGGAATCCATTGCATTTCTATATACTAATAATGAAAAATAGAACAAGAAATTAATAAAACAAGCCTATTTACAATTGTACCAAATTAATAAGATACCTAGAAATAAACTTAACCAAGGAGGTAAAAGACCTATACTCTGAAAACTATAAAACACTGATGAAAGAAATTGAAGGTGGCACAAACAAATGGAAAGATATCCCATGCTTATGGATGGAAAGAACAAGTATTGTTAAAATGTCCATACTACCCAAAGCAATCTGCAAATTTAATGTAATCCTCTCAAAATACCAATAACATTTTTCACAAAAGTAGAACAAACAATCCTAAAATTTATATGGAAGCATAAAAGACTCTGAATATCCAAAACAATCTTGAAAAAGAACAAAACTGGAGCATCACAATTACAGATTTCAAGATATGGTTCAAAGCTGTGGTAATCAAAGCAGTATGATACTGGCACAAAATAGACACATAGATCAATAGAACAGAATAGAGAACCCAGAAATAACTCATGATTATATGGTCAAGTAATCTTCAACAAAGGAGGCAAGAATATGCAATGGGAAAAAGAGAATATCTTTAATAAATAGTGTTGGGAAAACTGAGCAGCTACATGCAAAAGAATGATTTTGGACCCCTTTCTTACACCATACACAAAAATAGACTAAAAATGATTAAGGACCTAAATGTGCAACTTGAAACCATAAAAATATGAGAAGAGAGCACAGACAATAACTTTTCTGAGATAAGCTGTAGTAACATTTTTCTAAATATGTCTCTTGAGGCAAGGGAAACAAAAGCAAAAAATAAACTGTTGGGACTACATAAAAAAAAAAGCTTCTACACAGTGAAGAAAATATCAAGGAAACTAAAAGACAACCTATTGAATGGGAGAAGATATTTGCAAATGACATATACAACAAAGCGTTAATATTCAAGATTTATAAAGAACTTCTACAAGTCAACACCAAAATCCCCCGAATAATCCATTTAAAAATGGGCAGAAGATATGAACAGATATTTCTCCAGAGAAGACAAATAGATGGCCAACAAATACATGAAAAGATACTCAAGATCACTAATCATCATGGAAATACAAATCAAAACCACAATGAGATATTACCTCATACCTGTCAGAATGGCTAAAATCAAATACATAAAAAACAACAAATGTTGGCGAGGACGTGGAGAGAAAGAAATACTTGTGCACTGTTGGTGAGAATGCAAACTGGTACAACCACTGTGGAAAACAGTAGAGAGGTTCTTCAAAAAATTAAAAATAGAATTACCATATGATTCAGTAATTCCACTGCTGGGTGCTTGCCCAAAGTATACGAAAACACTACTTCAAAAAGATACATACACCTCTATGTTTATTTTAGCATTGTTTATAGTAGACAAATTATGGAAGCAGGCCAAGTGTCCATCAATTGATGAATAGATAAAGAAGATGTGGTATATATATATATATATATATATAATGTAATATTACTTAGTCATAAAAAAGAATGGACTCTTGCCATTTTAACAATATGGATGGATCTAGGGAGTATAATGTTAAGTGAAATAAGTCAGAGAAAGACAAATACCATGTGATTTCACTCATGTAAAATTTAAGAAACAAAACAAATGAGCAAGGTAAAAAGGAGACAAACAAGCAAAAACAGACCCTTAACTATAAAGAACAAACTGATGGTTACCAGAGGGGAGGTGAGTTGGGGGATGGGTGAAACAGGTGAAGGTGATTAAGAGTACAGTTATTGTGATGTGATGAGCACTGAGTAATGTATAGAATTGTTGAATCACTATATTGTACACCTGAAACTAATATAACACTGTGTGTTAACTATACTGGAATTATAATGAAAACAAACAAGTAAGCAAATATATAAAATGAGTATAGGACTTTAAAATAATAAAACACAACTGTCCAGTAGCTTCTCATTGCTTGCAGGATCAAGCCCACATTCCCAAGAGGACTCATAGATCTTCCATGGTCTAATCTTTGCTTTTGTCTAGGCTCATATTTTGCAGTGCCCCCACCTGGCCATGGATTGTAATCATTTGCTTAGCCTTTATGGAGTGCTCACCACACACCAGCTACTGTGTTAAATGCTAGGGGTATAATGGGAGTAAACCTAACAGCCTGATAGGGCCCATTGATGTTAGTGATATTACTGGGTTTCCATCCTCTGACAGAATGGTCAGGGTGCTGTGAGTGCCCAGCCATGGGTTGGATAGAGCCCATGGACTAGGGTGGATAGAACCTAGTCTGGGGTGTTGATGTGGGCTTCCCTGATGAAGGTCAGGGGTGGTGGGAGAGCATCCAGGTGAAGCAGATCGCCTGTGCAGAGGCCCTGTGACTGGGGGTGGCTGGGTGGGTGGGTAGAGGAGGGACATGGCTGAGAAGAGGCTGGAGAGGTGAGCAGAGGTTCTCATAGGTCAGGTGAAGGATTTTGGTCTTTTTCTCTAAGAGCAGTAGGAGGCAACTGGTGGCTTTAAGCAGAAGTGACATGATCAGATTTGTGTTTGCAAAAGCACACTCTGCCTGTACTGTGGTGAATAAGTTTGCTGAGTGTTGACTGGTCCTGCTATTTTGTTGTACCTAGTTAATACCATGTGTGGGCATTCTTCCTCCTCTGTGTCTGGGCCTTCCTGTCTCCTGAGTATTCATTCTCTCTTCAGAAAAAAGCAGACAAACTTTTTGGTTGTCCATGAGGGCTGGAGGCTGTCTTTATTTTCCTGATCACTTAGCTCAGTTTTTAACAAAATGAAGATAGGATTATTCATTGTGTTTGCCTATAAAAATAATTAAGATTCGTTTTAGGAACTCAGGAAAGAAAACCTTATGATATTTTTAAAAACATTTATTTATTTATTTTTGAGAGAGAAAGAGAGAGCAGAGAGAGCAAAGAGAGCCAAGAGAGAGGGAGACAGAATCCGAAGCACACTCAGCTCAGAACCTGACTGGGGCTCAAACTCACAAACTGTGAGATCATGACGTGCGCCAAAATCAGGTGCTTAACTGATTTAGCCACACAGGTGCCCCAGAAAGAAAATCTTATTACCCAGAGATGACCTTTGATAATATTTAGGTGCATCTGCTTCCATATTTCTCTTTTTTTAAAGTTTATTTATTTATTCTGAGAGAGAGAAAGAGTGCAAGTGGGGGAAGGACAGAGAGAGAGAGAGAGAGAGAGAGAGGGAGAATCCCAAGCAAGTTCCACACTGTCAGCATGGAGCCTGATGTGGGGCTCAAATCTCTTGTGAACCACAAGAGATCAATGACCTAAGATGAACCCATGGAGCCACCCAGGTGCCTGTCCATATTTTTCTTTATCCTATGTTCACTTAATATTCTGTTGCAGTTTTATATTTAAATGGGATCATACATGTTGTTCTATTACTTGTTTTTTAAGACTGAATTGTCTGTATGGACATTTAAAATTACTCAGCTTACTCTCTCTCTTAGTACCTAGGTCCGCTTTTATGCTCATCTCAGTTTCCCTAATGCCCCACTTTGTGGTACCCCACAAGCCAGGTGAAACTTAGCTGAGCATTTCACAGCATGGCCTATTTGGGCAGTGATGTCTCACTAGTTACACACGCGCACACACACACACACACACTCCATGTGTATTTATTCTCTCTATACATAATTGGGCATTTGTTATTTGCTATTGTTCTAGGGGCTTTGAAGGTATCAGCTCATTTCATTCCCCATTTTCTGATGAGGAAAGGAAGCCAAGGCACTTGCCTGGTGAAGTGGAGAAACCAGGACTGGAGTCCAGGGTATTTGAAGCTACAGTGTTTATGTGTGAACCTGACTATGTGTGGGGGATGTCAGAGGAAGGGGCTCTTCCTACTCCTGTGGCACATACCTTTGGTAAAAATTCAAAGCAATTTTGGGACATCCAACATTCCCTCTTATCCCAATGAGAGGGTTTATGACCTTGTATGAGGGAGGTAAACTGGGTATTAAGCTCTTAGGACCAGAATGTTTCCTAACAGTTTATTTCAACTGAAAGCTCATTGGGTCACTCATTCCTTCATTCATTCTTTTACAAACATTTGCTAGGTGTCCATTGACTGCAACATACAAGGAGGTATTAGACAGTTTTCTCATTCTTGAAAAGTAGGTGGGCTTATAGACTGATATTAAAAAATAACGTCCCTGGGCCAAGTGTTATTTGAGGGATTTAGAAAGGATGAAGGTAACACAGGGACAGGAAGCTCTCGCTGCTTGCAGGAGTCAGCAAAGGCTTTGACTCAGTTTTTCCCTATCTTGTCTTTTCTTTTTTTAAATGTTTATTTATTTATTTTTGAGAGAAAGAGCATGCGTGCATGTGCATGAGCTGGGGAAGGGCAGAGAGGGAGAGCTAGAGTGAGAATCCCAAGCAGGCTCCACTAATGTGGGGCTTGAACCCACAAACTGTGAGATCAGGACCTAAGCCAAAATCAAGAGTTAGATGTTTAAGTGACTAAGCACCCAGGCAGCCCTGTCTTGTCTTATCTTTTCTTCCCTTCTCTTCGTTCAGTTTTATTGAGGTGTAATTTACATACCATAAAATTCACCCAATTTAAAGGTATACTTCACAAATTTTAGTAAATTTCCAGAGTTGCACAATCACCCCCATGTATAACTACTCCACTGTTTTATTTTGAATAGTGCTCATTATATTGATATATACATTTGTGTATCCATTCTTCATTTGATGGGCACAGGTTTTTTCTGTTTTTTGGCTATTATGAAAATGTTGCTATGCAGATCTTTGTGTGGACATATGTTTTCATTCTCTTGGGTCGATTCCTAGAAGTGGAATTGCTGGGTTGTATGGTAAATTAATATTTAACTTTTAAAGACTTTTCCAAAGTGGCTGCACCATTTTATAATCCTACCAGCAATGTCTCAGTCCTTAAGATGAGTTTTAGGGAAGTAGGAATTAGCCAGATCAACGTTTTTCAAACACTGCAGGGGCAGGGATGGCTGCAAAAGAACCAAATGGGGATCTTGTTAAAGATTTCTAGTACCCAGGATTTGGAGATTCTGATTCCATAGTTATGCAGGGGACCCCAGGCGTGTGCATTTTAGAAAGTTTTCTAAGTAACTCTGATGTGTAGTTTTGTTTGGGAATCACTGAATTGGATGAGGTTGAGGATGGGATAGGCAGGGGAAGAGTTAGGGAACTTTCTAGGCAGAGAAAATGGCATGTAAAAAACCAACATAATAAGTCATTTAATGGTTAACAGTAGGAGTGGCCAGAGAGAGAGGTAAGTTAGGAGACTGTTGCTTTGGTGCTGTCAAGACCTAAGGGGAGAGACCAGTTAATTCATTGACCTATCCATCTAGTTTGATGTGAAAAAAAAAATCAGGGAAGGTCTTGTCTTGTCTGCCTGCCTGCCTGCCTGCCTGCCTGCCTGCCTGCCTTCCTTCCTTTCTTTCTGCAGATACAGATACTAGGCTCAGAGCTTTATATTTGATTTTCAACAACCCTTTTCTTACTCATTGTCATTCTCAGTTTACAGGTGAAGAAACTCATGCCCAGGAGATTAAGTAGGGGATAGATCTGGGACTTGGAACCATGTCTGTCTGGCTCTTTTACTTTTTTAAAATTTTTAATGTTTTATTTATTTCTGAGAGAGAGAGAGAGAGACACACATAGCATGAGCAGAGCAGGGTCAGAGAGAGGGAGATACAGAATCTGAAACAGGCTCCAGGCTCTGAGATAGCTGTCAGCACAGAGCCCAATGTGGGGCTTGAACCCATGGACTGTGAGGTCATGACCTGAGCTGAAGTTGGACGCTTAACCGACTGAGCCACCCAGGCACCCCTGTCTGGCTCTTTCAAAGATAGCATTTTGCCCCTACTCTTTGCAGAGCACTGTGCAAGCAGGATCTTGGGATTTCATTTTCATTGTAGGAGAATTCATGTTGCATTCTGATATTGCAGCTGATTCTCTGGGTTGCTGTACAACTGTGGCTATTTGCTCTTCTTTTTTGTAGGTTGGAGGTATATTTGGTTTTCTTTAAGGGAAATGGCAATAAACATTTTAGGGAGATGCAGTTGATCCCTTAGTAAAATGCCTTGAAGCTTCAGTTTATATTTGCTTTGCTGCAAGTCCTCTGGCTGCTTCTTCGCTTGTGGTCCCTGTGATGGAAGTTGCATTTACTGACTGTGCTGACACTTGACCCTGGATCTCTGGTGGCTGTCAGTCTGAGCTCTGTAGAAGTGGGAGATTAGGGCCCTTTGTGAATCAGGAGTTGGAGTTCTGTGGTAGGGCTGTTTGCAGAGTTGGAGGCATGACGAGGGGAAACTTGTAGTAATTACCGAACAGATGCCCTTAATGAGGTCTCTGTTGGATTTCCAGCTGCCACTGAGAGCGCCGCATTGGGACGGGAACATCGCAGTCACTGGATCATTATGTGACATCACATCCTCTCCTTGTTGTCATAGCAGCTGTAATCATCCCACGGAAAGTGTCCCTCAGGGTGAGGGCAAGCCACATCTTTTCCCATTAGTGGGAATCCATGGTGCTTTCTTCCATGCTCAGGAGAAAAAAGAGCTAGCATGTTCATGCTCTTCGAAAGGAGAAAAAGCTTAACAATTTTCAGCTTGACATACCTGCTATTGTTATTATTTTAACAATTATGCAAGTTGTACATGTTGATTATAGAAAAATTTATAAAATAAAGATTGGTCAAGAGAACACAAAATCCTACTTATAATAACAATGTGTGGAGACAATCACTATTTACATTTTGGTGAATATTTTTTTCTCTTTGAGTTTTTAAAAAAATTATTTAATTTATTTTGAGAGAGAGAAAGAATGAGCAGGGGAGGGGCAGAGAAAGAGGGAGTGAGAGAATTGCAGGCAGGCTCTGTGCTGTCAGCACGGAGCCCTACGGAGGCTCCCATCCCATGAACTCTAAGGTCATGACCTGAGCCAAAATCAAGAGTCATACACTTAACTGAATGAGCTGCCCAGGTGCCTCTCTGCTTGCATTTTAACACAGATGGACAGTTATTGTTATTTTTAAAATATGAGACCATTACTGTATTGTTGTTTACTTCCCCCCTCCCCCACCCATGACAATGTATAATTCATATCATTTCATATCAAAGTCTTCTTCAACAGAATTTCTAAGATACCATGGTTTATTTAGCTGATCTCTGCTGTTGGATATTTATGTGCTTTCTGCTTTCTTGCTGCCACAAATATGAATCAGTGACTATCATCATTTCTACATCTGTGTAAATCTTTTCTGCCTTAGGATAAATTCTTTGAAGTAAAGCCATTGAGTAGAACTGTGTTTGAAGCTTATGAAATATATAATCTAATTCCCTCCCTCAATGTTGAACCAGTTTACAAATCCACACATAAAGTATGAGTTTGCCTGTTGACTTTTACTTATATTGGATCTCACCCTTTAAAAAAGTTGTACTCTGATACATCAAAGAATGGCATATAACTCTTCTGTTAATTTATTTGATTATTTGTGGGTTTGAGCCTTTTTTCCTCATGTTATTTCTTTTATAAATAGCATCTTATAAATAGCATATTCATTTTTCTATTGGCGTGTTCTCTAAAATAAAGTTTTTTTTTTACATTAAGGCTATTAAACTTTGGTAATATTTGCTACAAGTAATTTTCACCACTTGTAAATATGCCTTTCAACTTTGATGTGCAGACATTACATTTAAAAATAAACCAAACAGTTTTTTCATTTATGGTTTATGTTTAGAAAAACCTTCTACAATAAAGAGATTATGAAAATTTGCATCTCTGATTTCTTCAAAGACTTTCTAAAATCTTTAATTGAAATCTCTGAATTCATCTAAACTTTACTTTGTGATAAGGCAGGCATTTAATTTTGTTTCCCCTCCATGAAAATAATCTATTTTTTTCTGCCCTGATTTAACACATTAATTTCATAATATAATTATGTAACATATACATACACACATTTGAGTCTCCTTTTGGAATTTCTATTCCATTCTTCTTTCAGTCTTTCCCTGTACCAGTGTGATGTCTTTTAGTTATTGTAGCTCTGTAATGTATCTCAACATCCAATATGGCAAAGTTACACTCATTCTTTTTCAAAATGTTCTTTGCTCTTCTTGCTCATTTTTTTTCTTGATGAACTTTAAATGTTTAGTTTACAAGTCCCTTAAAAATTCCTTAAGATTTTTAGTAGGGTTGTAGGTATGAGCATGACTTAGCAACTTCCTAGATGGTCTAATAATAAATAAACTTTAAAAAATGTTCTGTGAGCACTGAGAAACAGAAAATATTTTCTGTTTTTATGTTTATCACTAAATATATTTAATAAATTAATTTAATTATAATTGTATAATCTCAACTAATTATCCAGGTTAGTAATTATGTTGATACCATTATTCAGATTCTTGTCTATTTTTTTGGCACCTTGACTTGATGAAGACTACTTGTTTTTTGTTTGTTTTTTTTTTTTTTTACAAATAGTTTATTGTCAAATTAGTTTCCACATAACACTCAGTGCTCATCCCCACAAGTGTCCTCCTCCATGCCCATCCCTCCTCCCCCCCACATCCATCAGTCCTCAGTTTTTGTCAGCATTCAAGAGTCTCTCATGGTTTGCCTCTCTCCCTTTCCCCCACCATTTCCCCCCTTCTTCTCCCCCTTGTTCCTCCGTCAAGTTCCTCCTAATCCTCCTATACGTGCAAACATATGGTATTTGTCCTTCTCTGCCTGACTTATTTCGCTCAGCATAACACCCTCAAGGTCCATCCATGTGGCTACACATGGCTAGATTTCATGGTTTCTCACTGCCATGTAGTATTCCATGGTATAGATAAACCACATCTTCTTGATCCATTCATCTGTTGATGGACACTTAGGCTCTTTCCATGTTTTAGCTATTGTGGAGAGTGCTGCTATGAACATTGGGGTCCATGTGCTCCTATGCCTCAGCATTTCTGTATCCCTTGGGTAAATTCCTAGCAGTGCTATTGCTGGGTCATAAGGGAGTTCTATTGTTAGTTTCCTGAGGAAACTCCACACTGTTTTCCAGAGGGGCTGTATCAGTTTACATTCCCACTAACAATGTAGGAGGGTGCCCGTTTCTCCACATCCTCGCCAGCATCTAGAGTTCTCTGATTTGCTCATTTTAGCCACTCTGACTGGCGTGAGGTGGTATCTCAGTGTGGTTTTGATTTGTATTTCCCTGATGAGGAGGGATGCTGAGCATCGTTTCATGTGTCTGTTGGCCATCTGGATGTCCTCTTTGGAGAAGTGTCTGTTCATATCTTCTGCCCATTTCTTCACTGGGTTGTTTGTTTTTTGGGTGTGGAGTTTGGTGAGTTCCTTATAGATTCTGGATATTAACCCTTTATCTTATATGTCAATTGCAACTATCTTTTCCCGTTCCGTTGGTTGCCTATTAGTTTTGTGGGTTGTTTCCTTTGCTGTGCAGAAGTTTTTAATCTTGATGAGGTCCCAATCGTTTATTTTTGCTCTTGATTCCCTTGCTTTTGGGGATGTGTCAAGTAAGAAGTTGCTGCGGTGGAGGTCAAGGAGGTTGTTTCCTGCTTTCTCCTCTAGGGTGTTGATAGTTTCCTGTCTCACGTTCAGGTCCTTTATCCATTTTGAGTTTATTTTTGTGCATGGTGTGAGAAAATGATCTAGTTTCATTCTTCTGCATGTTGCTGTCCAGTTCTCCCAACACCATCTGTTAAAAAGGCTGTCTTTTTTCCATTGGATATTCTTTCCTGCTTTGGAAGACTACTTGTTTATTAAAGCCTTCTGTTATTATATCTTGTTCTTGTACATTTCTCTTTGTTTTTAGCTTTATATATATTTAGGTACACTGTAATTTGTTTTGTAGATTAATGAGAATTACATATTCACTGTCAATTTTTCTCTTTTTCAATATAAATGATTCTCTGAATACATACCACTAAGTGGTTTTTACCATTTTCTTTCTTCAGATTTACAATGTATTTTGTATGTATGTGTGTATGTGTGTGGGACTATATTATACTCTCACCATTAAAAACTCACATTAACCAGGCCTCTCCCATCTGCTTTCCAAAAGCATTGGTGAACACCCTTTACTCTACTGGGTGTGTGTGCACATGAACACACATGTTCATAATGTGTTGTGGGATCATTCTGTACTTGCTGGTTGTAATCTACATTTTTTTCCTACTTAAAAAAACGTTTTCTTTGGTTGCAATGAACATAAAAAATAGCTATTAAAATTTTTTTAAATGTTTATTTTATTTTTGAGAGGGAGGGAGAGAGAGAGAGAGAGAGAAAGTGTGTGTGTACGTGAGTAGGGGAGGGGTAGAGGGTGGAAGCAGTCTCCAGGCTCTGAGCTGTCAGTACAGAGCTCAACGTGGGGCTTGAACTCATGGACTGGAAATCATGACCTGAGCCGAAGTTGGTGTTTAACCAACTGAGCCACCCAGGAGACCCAAAATAACCATTTTTAAGTGAAATTCTTCTTGGTTTGAAATGTTTATATTTTTCATCAGATCAAGAAATTAGGCTTCTCATTTTTTGCCCTTATCCTGTTGGTTTTACAGTGCATAATATTTTGTCCCCCCCCCCCCAGTTTGATAGTTTTAACTTTTTATTTTTTTTTTATTATTATTATTTTTTAAATGTTTTATTTATTTCTAGGAGAGATAGAGAGAGACAGAGTGAGCAGGGGAGGGTCAGAGAGAGAGGGAGTCACAGACTGAAACAGGCTCCAGGCTCTGAGCTGGCAGTCAGCCACCCGGGCGCCCCATAGTTTTAACTTTTTAAATTGGGGAGATTAGGGGCACCTGGGTGGCTTAGTTGGTTAAGCGTCGACTTTCGCTTGGGTCATGATCTCGCGGTTCGTGGGTTCGAGCCCCGAGTCGGGCTCTGTGCTGACTGCCAGCTCAGAGCCTGGAGCCTGTTTAGGAGTCTGTGATTCCCTCTCTCTCTGACCCTCCCCTGCTCACGCTGTCTCTCTCTCTCTCTCCTAGAAATAAATAAAAATATTAAAAAAAAAATGCTATGGACTTAGATTTAAAAAAAATAAATTGGGGAGATTAATATAATTAATATTATAATTATTATATTTGCTCTTTCTGACACATTAACAATGTTTTCTGCTGAAAAAAAATGCCATGTTTCTTTTTTTCTTTTTTGGCATATGGTCTGTGTTTTCTTTACCTTTTATTATTTCTAGTGTTTGGAAGACATAGTGTTTTCTAGTGTTTTCAGAAGACTTCTGTAATCATTTTCAGAAGATTCTTTAATCAATTTTTTCAAATTGTCAGAGTCAGGTGTGGCATGGCACCTTTGGTGATAAGGTATTTATCACACTTTTACTCATTTTTACTCATTTTACTCATAGCCACTTCTTAGGCTATGTTGATATATAATCTGGGACTTAAAAATCCAGATAGTTTTTACATGATACTTTTTAGCATTGTAGATTTTTCTCTTTGGGTAAGTTTTATATTTGATTTTATTTGTTTTTTAAAGAATGTGATGGTTAATATGTCAACTTGATTAGGCTAAAGATGCTCAGATAGCTGGTAAGCCTTATTTCTGGGTGTGTCTGTGAGGGTGTTTACAGAAGAGATTAGCATTTGAACTCAGGCCGAGCATAGATCACCCTCCCTAGGGCTGGTGGGAATCATCTGTTTGTTGCAGATAAGAGAAATTCTCACCTCCTTTGTTGTGTGGGCCAATTCCTATACTAAATATTCCCTTACACGTATTTCTATATTTCTGGTTGGTTCTGTATCTCTGGAGAACTCTAATACAGTTTTATTGAGATGTAATATACCATACAACAACCTGCTTAAGTAAATAATAAAATTATTTTTAGTAAATTTACTGCATTGTACCCCTGTCATCACCATCCAATTTTTGAACATTTCCGTCACCCCCCAAAAAAACGCTTATATCCTTTGACAGTCCCTTAATCCAGTTTATAGCCAGTTTTCTGCCACTTGTTTATCTCTTTTAATATTTTTATTTCTTTTTTAAAAAAATATTTATTTTTGAGAAAGAGAGAGAGAAAGAGAGAGAAAGCTGGGGAGTGGTAGAGAGAGAGGGAGACAGAATCCCCAAGCAGGCTCTGCACTGTCAGCACAGAGCTGATATGGGGTTTGAGCTCACAAACCTTGAGATCATGACCTGAGCCGAGCTCAAGAGTCAGACACTTAATCAACTGAGCCACCCGGGCAGGTATCCCGACTAATTTTATTTCTTGCTGCCAGCCACTTTTGTGCTTTTCTGGAACTCTTGTCTTAATCTTCACATTATTAGATTGCAAAGTCAGGAAACTTTTTAGAAGCTCCTGTGTATCTTAAGAGCTCATGTATTTCAAAATACCTTTCCAACATGGCAGATAAATTGGTGGCATAAAGTTGCTGGTGGTAACTATTTTCTCCTTCAAAATCCTATAGGCATGGATTCAGTATCTCTTTGGATTTAGCCTACCTTTGGAGATATCTGAAGTCTGACTAAGTTTTCATACTTTTATAGGCAATCTGGTTAATCTTCCTGGGTGTGGATAGTTTTGTTTTTTTTGTTTTTTGAATTTATCCTTGTAGTTAAATAGTTTTGTAAGCAGAGGGGTAGATGTGGGTCTCTTTTAATGGACTTTTTGAGTCAAAGGGCCATTTGTTATACTTGTGCAGTTTTTCTTCAGGTTAGGAATGATTTATTCTATTATGTCTTTGATTATTCTTTTCCATTTGTTCTGAAGTTTCTTTCAGGAATACCCATTATCCCTGTACTGACTTCCATTCTCTGTTTTCCACAATGAGAATCACATTTTTATTTTCTCAGAGTCCTTCTTTCTCTTCTGCATTTGTTTTCTTTGCAACTTTAATTGCATTTTAATTTCCATCTGCCTGTGTTTATACTTTTTTTTTTTTGCCCTGTAGTCCCGACCCCTTATCATGTTAGTATCATCACTCCGGGCCCAGTTTATTTCTGTTAGACCTGATGAGTCCTGCTCCCGTGAAATGGCATTTTCGGTATCCTCCCCTTGCCTGATTCTCTGGCACTCTGAATGTGAACCGCCACAGCTATCAGTGTGCATTGTCATCAGGGCTCATCCTGACGGCGTGCTGCCTTTATCTAAGAGGAATGTCCTGTTCCACTACTAAGTCTCTTCCCACCTGCATCAATATTGTAGTTTCTAGAATTTGTGGCTTCTGGTTAGATATGGAAGAGGTAAGGAAGGGGTGGAGGTGGGGGTGATGATGAGGGGACAGAACCTAAGGCTGCGAGATGAAAGGGAAAGTTTGAAACATCTTTATTTCTGTCAATCTCTCTCTCTCTTTGGTCTTCTGGTCTTGTGGTCTGTTTCATCCATCAAAGCCAGGCTGTTGGCAGCTGTTGTTTTAATCCAGTGCCATCTATTTCGTAATCCTCATCAGGTGCTCCCAGGTTCTGATATTGGGCTGTGGTCACTTTTAGTTTTGTTAGGACATTTTAAATCTTTTTCTGTATCTCCTTTGCTATTAAATTTTTTTTTTTTAGATTTTTAAAAATTTTTGTTTATTTTTGAGAAAGAGGCAGAGAGAGAGAGACAGAGTGCAAGTGGGGGAGGGAGCAGAGAGAGAGGGAGACACAGAATCTGAAACAAGCTCCAGGCTCTGAGCTGTTAGCACAGAGCCCAGTGCTGGGCTGGAACCCATGGGCTGGGAGATCATGACCTGAGCTGCAGTGGAATGCTTAACTGACTGAGACACCCAGGCACGCCTAAAAAATTCTTTTTTCTAAGTTTATTTTTTGAGAGAGACGAGGGGAGGGGGGGGTTGGTGGGGGGAGTGCAGAGAGAGGGGGAGAGAGAATTCCAAGCAGGCTCTACACTGTCAGCATGGAGCCTGATGTGGGGCTCAAGCACATGAACTGTGAGATCATGCATGACCTGAGCCAAAACCAAGAATAAGACAACCAACTGAGCCACCCAGGCACCTCTCTTCTTTGCTGTTAACAAGAACTCAGGAGCATTTGCATTGTGACTTTCTACCATTTGGGGCCAGAAGCACCGTAGTGAATTTTCTAAGACTTGTGCAAAACATTTTAAATGCCTAATGGCAGTTTGTGAAGATTTTATAAAGGTGATGTTTACAGGGGATTAAAAAGATAACTGTTCATTTCTGAGTAGTATCATATGTTGCTCTTTGTGGGAAAACAGCATGTATGCAGGTTTTAAGTAGTGTGGGGTCTAGGGACTTTTTATTTTCTTTAAGAATGAGTTCCAGGAGCGCCTGGGTGGCTTAGTCGGTTGATCGTCCAACTTTCGCTTAGGTCATGATCTCGCGGTTCGTGGGTTTGAGCCCCACGTCAGGCTCTGTGCTGACTGCCAGCTCAGAGCCTGGAGCCTGCTTCAATTCTGTCTCTCCCTCTCTCTCTGACCTTCCCCTGCTCACGCTGTCTCTCTCTCTCTCCTAGAAATAAATAAAACATTAAAAAAAAAAAAAAAAAGAATGAGTTCCAAAGGGGCGCCTGGGTGGCTTAGTCGGTTAAGCGTCTGACTTTCACTTAGGTCATGATCTCATGGTTCGTGGGTTCTAGCCCTGCGTCAGGCTCTGTGCTGACTGCCAGCTCAGAGCCTGGAGCCTATTTTGGAGTCTGTATCTCCCTCTCTCTCTGACCCTACCCTGTTCATGCTCTCTCTCTCTCTCCTAGAAATAAATAAAAATATTAAAAAAAAAAAGAATGAGTTCCAAAAGTAGAATACTGAACAAACTGTTTTATAAAAGCTAAGATTTTGTTCTTTCTATCCTAATCAAAGCTTCATTTCCCAGTTTTAACTTCCTCCAGTGGTGGTGGTAGTGGTTACAGTAACAGTAACTGATGTTTGTTAAGTGGTTCTTGTGAACCGGCTTCTATTTTAAGGCTTTATGTCTAGTAGCTCATTTAATCTTCACAACAACACTGTGAGATGTTATTATTATTTCCACAGGAAAGTTAAATGATTTGCTTAAGATTCTAGAGCTAACAAGGAGTGGGGCAAGAGTTGGAATCCAGCCTGTCTTGCTGTGGAGCCTCAATTCCTAACTGTCACATGGTGCTATCTCTCAATATAGCTGTGTTTCATGTAGTTGCCCACCTCCTCCTAGATCCTGAAGTTCTATTTAACCCATAACTCTGGGATTTAATGTCTGCTTGCTCTTGTGTTAAAATGCCTCACATCTGTGTTAACAGAAGACCTGAAGATGATGTTTGGGATGTCTAAGCTTTTTCTCTTACTTGTTTTTTGAGTCATGTTTAGATACCAATTAATATCTAGATAGGAAAAGACAAATGCTTATTTAAGTCCTGTTTGTGCTTGTTCTGTCCATTCTGATACCTTCCTTCCTGTCTCTGCCTCAGTGTACTTTCTATGAAGTGGGGCCAATAATAGTACCTATTTCTTAGGGTTATGGTGAAAATGAAAGAGCTCATGAATTTAGAGTACTTATACAAGTGCTTGGTACATGGTAAGTGATCCACAAATTTAATTATCGTTGATATTATTAGTCTTACTGCAATAAAAATTTCTGTTTTCTTCATGGCCATTTATATTCCAAGTAAATGAAAATATGTTTGCAGTTTCACAGATTGGCCATGTTGGCATTTATAAATAAGGTTTTGCTAACTCAGCGAGCTGTCGATTCTATTGAACTGTCGACAGTGATAGAGTCTTATTAAGTGAGCATGGTTAGTTATCATGTCATTATGTCAGTGAGTTTGGTGGATGCTTTAGCCCATGGCAAATGACTTCTTGTCTTAGACTTTCAGTGATGTTCATGAACAAGTGATTTTCCAGCTCTCTGTGGCCATGAGTTTGAGAGTGGGTGTATACGTGAACCGCAAAGAGAGCTCTGCACTTAATTTCAGTGCCCATTCCAGGAGCTGTTTTCAGGGGCAAGACTTGCAGCTTTTGTTTTATTTTCCCTGAAATTCCTGCCAACTTGCAGTGGGGAAGTCTTAGGCTAGAGGCCAGGATACAGAGCAGGGGTTTGGAGAATTCTCCTATGAATGATCGCTATCATCAAATTCAGCTGTTTGCTAGCTGCTAGCATTTCTTTGTTTGATGCTAAACTCTTACAAACGTGTTTTCAGGTTTACCGGCTTTCTCACTTTTGGTTCAGCAAGACTTGTGGAGGAAGCACAAAGTCTGAGCCACAGAGAAAGAGGCCACTAGTATGAGTGGCTGTGCAGATTACATGTCTATAAGAGGAACTCTCATGAGCCCCACCGACGTCACTGGGAGCTGGGCGTGGGCATCCTGCAGAGAAGTTTTCATTTACAAGTGTTTTTTCCCCCTCATTTTAAACTCTGAAATACATATCAAGGTGTTCATCATCCCATATGATGAAATATGCGAGCTCGCTTTCTTTGCTAGAAGTAAAAAGTGTATCCAATGTAGAAGAGGAACAACTCTTCTTAGAACCGTAGCATGCTTAGTGGAAGCACGTTGGAACTTGGGGTAAAAGATTCTGGATTTTAATTCTAGAGAAGCACTTCTAATTGTATGACTTTGAGCAATAAACTTCCCAACCTGGGCTTAAATTCTTCATCTATAACTCAAGGCATTTAATTTGATTAGTGGTTTTTAAGGAGTTTGGTAGAATCCTGGGGCCTAGGAAAGGTGCTGTAGAAATAAAGCAGATGTTTGATTTACAAATATCAGTTGTAAATGGGGTGCCTGAGTGGCTCGGTTAAGCGGCTGACCTCGACTCAGGTCATGATCTTGCAGTTTGTGGGTTCGAGCCCTGCATTGGGCTCTGTGCTGACAGGTCAGATCCTGGAGCCTGCTTCAGATTCTGTGTCTTCCTCTCTCTCTGCCCCTCCTCAGCTTGCACTTTCTCTCTCTCTCTCGGAAATAAAAAAGAAAACGTTAAGAAAAATAATAAATAACTATCAGTTGTAAAATACATTTTTAACTTAAAAAATCCTTCACATATGTTCACTTGTTCTGTCAAATATTCCAATTTTCTTGACCACATTAGCAATTGTAAACATGTTCATTTATGTTGTAAGAGTAACTACTTTTCTAGTGGAACTTGGAATAAAGCTTCTTCTTTTATTTCAGTTTATTTGGAAATTATCCTGAGATTACAGGGTGAGGAGAAAAGCAGTTTGTCCTTGCTTATAAGTACCAATCTGAATTTTTTTGATCCTGTGTAACTAATACAGTATACAACAGAGAAATACATTGGATACTGAAGCTGATAAAATCCACGGTCATCCTTAACCCCCAATTTGAAAATTTCACATCCAGCAAAACAGCGTCTAATTGATCTCATTGACCCACTTTATAATAAATACAAGAGTTTTGCCTTTTAAATAAAATTATGATAATTAACTACCAATATATCCATCTTGGGGTTCTGTATAAAATTCCATTTGAATGAAAGGTTTACTGCTAAAAATGTTTGAGACGTTGTACTAGATATTTCTAAGTGTCTTTCTATTCCAAAAGCACCTCAAGATTTAACGTTACTCTAAACCTTTGCCGTTGTCCTTTGGTGTATGTTCCTTAAGTGCACAATCCTCCATAACTCTCTTCTGTAATGAGAATAGTACGCAGGCCTTGTTTTGAGATCTCTAGAAAAGAAAACAGTAGCATGAGCTGATATTCTAAGTATATTATTCTCCGCAAGAGCTCAACAGAGCAGTGATCCTAGGAAGCAGTGTCTTTAGCTTTGGGACACTTTTTTTTTTTTTAATGTTTTATTTATTTCTAGGAGAGAGAGAGAGAGAGAGACAGCGTGAGTAGGGGAGGGTCAGAGAGAGACGGAGTCACAGACTGAAACAGGCTCCAGGCTCCGAAATGGCAGTCAGCACAGAGCCCGATGCGGGGCTCGAACCCACGAACTGCGAGATCACGACCTAAGCGAAAGTCGGACGCTCAACCGACTAAGCCACCCAGGCACCCCTGGGACACTTTCACATATGACTTCTGTGATCTAGGCTGCCACCACAAGTACAGTGTTGATGCAGCTGATTTTGTTCATGAGTTGATTGACTTCATGCTGACTAGAGACGCAGCTATAGTTGTACTTGTCTTTGAAAGCAAAGTTTGAATCCTGTGCCTTTCAAGAATACCCTTCTCTGACTATCACCATGCCCATCTGTTCTGCTGACTGAGCCTTGATGTGAATTCCATCTTCCTAACAAACACAAAGACCTGCAACAGAGGTCTACTGGGTTCTGAAATTAAGTTCCAGTTCTCACTCGGATAGCTCTGTGTCCACTGTGGCTAAGGAAATAGTTGTAGGATGACCTCTGGTGTCACCTCAACATACTTTCAGAAGTACTATAATTACAGGAAGTTCTATTTATACATTGGCTAAAAGCATAGGACTAAGACTTTATCAATTAATTTTTATGGACAGTTTTACTTTCCTTTAGTATGTTTTGCAAAATGCTGGCTGCCTACTCCCCTGGTTTATGGGACTCGCAATGACAGGCTGTGTACCATCAACCTCAGAGTGGGCACCCTTTGCCCTGTGTCTATTATTGCTGCTACTGCAACTACTATTCTTTTTTGCAACTAATGTTATTTGAGTGCTGTGCTGGAAGACTCACTTCTTGGGTATGCTCCAAGCTGAAGCAGATTTCTTCATTGCCAGGTGTTAGGGCAGTTCCTGTTTAATAACCTAAAATACCCCAACCAAACCTCCATCTTGAAGCAGATGCTACAGAGGTTACTGATGAATTATTTCATACCTAATAATATAGGGTTAGCTAAGTGTATGGGAGATGCTTAATAAATACTTGTTGAAATTATATCATGGACCTGCCCACTTTTGCCCAATATATTCTTTTACACTGTCACATTTGACATGTATGCCCGATGAAAATAGCTTTGCATTTCTGTTTTTGTTCTCCAGCTCATTACTTAATGTGGCCATATGGCTGCATCATCACTTACTTCCTTTAACATTATTGGCTAGAACTGAGTCACATGCACACTCATAGACCAATCATTGGCTTCTTAGGAAGGCATTGTCATTATTGACTTAGACTAATCATGAGTCATTCCTTGGACCGAGTCCAAAGCACCCAGACATAATCAAGATTCTGTTTGCTCGGCTTTGAAGGGAGAATGGCTGTTGGTAAGAGACTCAAAAGTGTCCCACACAGGCAACCTAACTGAATATTTTGCTGGTTGAAAGTCATGATTTTTCCTGTGTAATAAATCTTACTAAAGGCCATGAACTTTGGCTTTAGAGACTCCTAATTTGTGCCAATAAGTTTTTGGAATTTTCAGAATTTACTTAAATGGGAGAATTACATCTTCATTAGCTGAATGCGAAGTAATTTCTGAACTCTCCTTGTGACACAGGTAGCTGTATATGTATGTGATCTGGTCTGGTGGGATGTTTGGAATGTTTGTCCTGGATGTGTGAGAATGTAATCATTTCCTGATCTGGTGGCATCCCCCAGCACAGGTCAGTCAAGCTGGGTTATGAGGTCTTCCAATGATTCTGAGCCTCATCCTGCTTAGATGAGCCTCTTATTCACCACTGGTGCTGATGTTCTTTCTAACCTGTCTGTCTAGCCTCCATTCTCCTGGCTAATCACAAGGGGGCAGAGAGAGATATCCAAGTGTCAGTGTGCATTGCTCCATTCCCCAAACTGCATACCCAAGCCAATGAGCATCTTCATTTCTCAGGCAGGGTCCCTCCCAGGCTGAGATGCTGCTGGGGTGAATAGGTAAGGCAATTTATTGGCACTTGTTGCAGCTAAACCAGTGGAAGAAACGACAGGTCTGTAGCATCCAGACATTCTCCATCCAGAAGGCCTGGTTTATCTTGTCAAATTCTTTCCTTCACTGCACCATGTTTTATTTGCAACAGAAAGTCACCGTAGATGCTTACCCTGTTGTTCTTCAAGGTGGAGCTAGAAAGACTACAAGAGGCTGTACCTGTAGTGTTCATTTCATCTGTAAGCATTATTCCATTTTCCATTCTCCTATAGGTGGAGGCCTTGTTGCCAAGTCAGGGAAGGATGGTGTAAAACCTGCGACAGGTGTGCCAGCTTCTTCCTGTTTTGCCTGTTTGTCAACGAGGTTTTGTGGGATTGTTAACTTTTTAAAATCATCACAAGTAATTTATTTAAGTTCAACTAATCTGATACCATAGCTTCCTCCACTATAATGGGTTTCCTTCTGATGGAAACTACCCATTTCACCTATTTTCCCAAATAGGAATCATTCCTATTTGAGAAAGGATTCTGTTCCTGGATAAGATATTTTCAGACTTCTTCTTTCATAACTGTTTCTTCAAAAACTGGTACCTCTTATTATTTATCTCTTCTAGAATATCATAGGATTCTATGCTCATACAAACTTTGAGGATTCTATGCCTCAAAGTAAGGGATGTGTACCCAGTTTAGCACAACAATTTGCGCTGAAGTTAAAAACAAAAAATTCCTTCGCTAGGCCCTAGCCCTGACACATTGATTAGATTGTCCAGCGGGATTACCGCTTGGTAGGCCATCATTGAGGAAGGGACTTCTCAACATTCATCTCCTTTACCAATTCATCCAGGTCCTGTTTGCACCTCTATGTTGCATGGGAGGAAACTGATACAAAGGAGTTAAGGGCCTTCTGCTAAATGGAAAAGCTCGAATTTGTATCTCGATTTCACCCACTCCAAGGCCTGTGCCCTCTGCACTGTGTATCCCCAAGTACCATAAGACTGTTGAACAGGATTTCTAGGATCATGGCATCCAGCCCTGGGGCATCTCAGGTCTTAAAGCCAGGTGGCATCCTCGTCATTATTCCTAACCAGCTCCTTATGTATGGAACTTCAGCTTGTCATTTTGTAAGGTTTTTTCCTTAGGTCAAGCCATTGGAAACCAATCTCTTTTTCTTTCTTTCTTTTTTTTTAAAGACAAAATTTATTTTTTAAATGTTTATTTATTTTTGAGACAGAGAGAGACATAGCTTGAGGCGGGGAGGGACAGAGAGAGAGGGAGACACAGCATCTGAAGCAGGCTCCAGGTTCTGAGCTGTCAGCACAGAGCCCGACATGGGGCTTAAACCCATGAACCATGAGATCATGACCTGAGCCAAAGTCAGACGCTTAACCGACTGAGCCACCTGGGCATCCCAACCAATCTCCTTTTCTACAGGTCTTTGGGGCACCTTGATGGGTAACATTGTCACATTTGAAATTAACTTGACTTTCTGAGAGGTCTTTCACCTCTTTCTTGACTATGCCATATATATATTCTTGCCTAATAATCTTGTGAGAAAGCATTTTTCTGGGCCTTATAACTTCTTGCAGATTTTCCTTTCTTTTTTCTGTATTGCTCAAATGCTACTTGATTATTGTAAAAAGAAAAAAATTTAGAAAATACAGTTGCACAAAAAGAAAAATTAAAATCACTCTAAATTTCACCACCTGGAGATAAGTACTTTTAGATTTTGTAGTATATTAGTTTAGACTTTTTTACATGCAAAATTTGCATATAAAATAGAATTGTTATATGTACTGTTTTGTGGTCTGATTTTAAATCTTTTTAATTGGATAGTCTGCCTTTATTGCTTAACAGTATATCCTAAACTCCCTTCCATATGAGTGTATGTAGAGCCACATCATTTTTAACAAGTGCCCATTACTCTAACATACATTTATTATAGCTTAACCAAGGCCTAGCTACTCAAAGTGTGGTTTGTGGGCCACATCAGGAAGCTTGTTAGTAATGCAGAATTTTGCCCCTAGCCAAACCTACTGGCTGGGAATCGGCAGTTTAACACAACCCCCAAGGGATCTGAGTCACATTAAAGCCCACATTAAACCATGGGAAGCACTGGTTTAACAAAGTCATCAATGTTGAACATTTAGGTTCCTTTCAGCATTTTAACTATAAACAACAACATGATGAACATTTAGCAGGCACTTTTAAGGAGGTCGCTATATATTGCTAATGTCACAGCTGTAGTGACAAGCTGAGTTCAGCCAGGTCTGGTTATTAGTGTCTTATAGTTCATTGCCCCTTTCAGAGCTCATGGGGAATAATTCACAATATATGAGAAGTTCTCTTTAACAGAATTACTAATAGTTTGTTATTAGGGATACTAGCTGATACTGCTGCCTCTTTTGCTCTTTCCCTGACCATCACTCAGGGATCCCTTCATATGCATGTGCTTGAGGATATGGAGGAGGAGGAGGGGGAGGAGGAGGAGGAGGAGGAGGAGGAGGAGGAGAGGTCTAGTTCATGCTATTAATTAGTGAAAGCCTGTGTTATTTGAAATATTACCTATTATCCTAAGTGCATTTAAATACTAGATTCATTTTCTCCCTTCCAGTGAAAGGCTGGAATTCAAATCATTAATATTAAAAACAACCTAATAAATTGTACTGTAGGCAATTTTTCCTCATTTTTTTCCTCCAGCCTCTCTGTGGGAGATCAAGCTCATTAGCATCTATTCTACATGTACCCAGTTCAACAGATATTTATTGTGTACCAGCTGCCGTAACTCTCTTAGAACAAGGCAAGGTAGAAAGAAATAAAAAATGTAAAGCCCCTACTTAAAAAAAATTACAGTAGTATTTTTTTTGTATCTTTTATATGCTGTGCTTTATATATATTATTTAATCCTTTTATCATTCCAGAAAGAGAGGTATCATTTTCTAGTAGAGGAACTGAGATGGAGAGGTTGGGGATTTGCTCATAGCCCTGGAGTCAGTATGTGGTGGAGCCAGGGTTTAAACCCAGGTCTGTCTCCAAATTCCACTTCTCACCCCATCACCAGGCCATGCTGAGCAAGATACCCTCTTGAGGCTTTTAGAAAAATGTAGGGATGAACCATTCGGAGACATCAAGACTGGACTGAACTGAAAAGTCTCTGCATCATGTCTTACCCTAACGACCTTAGTGCTGGGTCTAGGAATAGATCTGCACAGCTTGGGCTCCCAATCTGGGGAGGCCATATGGCCAGGCCGACAGCCCTGGAGAAGCTTGCTCCTTTTCCAGTCTCCTTGGGCCACGATGTCTGGTGTGCTTGTCCCGATAGCGTGCTAGCCTGACTTCGTTTAGTGACAGGCACACTGGATCACCTTTAGGACAGTTGTCCTCAATAAGCCTATCTGAGCCTCTGCTTCCATTTCTGTAAAATGGGGAGAATAATCCTTAATTCCTAGGGATGCATGTAAAGTTCCTGAGAATTCCATAAATTGGAAGCATCATAACTGCCAGAAATGAATAAATTTCTGTTAGGTAGAGAAATGAAGCAGTGACCAGGAGAAAAAGAAGAAATTTTGGAAGGAATTTCCTCCCACTGTGACATTATATCCCTTTTTAGGGGTGTGAGATGAGACCCCACTTCAGGTGGTCGGGGGTCATTGGCTGGGATGTCAGAGAGTGAGAGAGAAATAGAGGAGAACAGGGGTATTTTTCTACAGTTTGAGGGGGAAAAGGCCCTTTGGTTTCCCCCCTTCTCCCCCAGGCCATCCCTAGCTCCAATGCTTGATGGATCCCTCCCACCCCCCTTCTACCTGACTCTTTTTTCTCCACCTGTTCATATATGGAAATGCCCCCAGGTTTGGATGTCAGCCAACCCTCTCCCTTTGCTGTACTTGCTCTGAGTGTCCTGTTCACTCCAAAGAGTTTGCTGCTACCTGTGTGCCAGGCATTCCAGGAATTTTCTCTGAGCCCTTAGATCACTCTTGAGAGCGCTCCCAAGCAGTGCTCTCCACTGCCCACTTGACCTCTCCATCCTAGTGTCCCCTAGACGCTTCCAGCTCAGTATACCCCAAACTGAACACACCCTTAATTCCCCTCTCTGCCCTTAGGTGAAAGAACCTGTGATCTGGCCTGTGCACCCCTTTCTGACCTCATCTCTGCACTGGGCCTTGCTCACAGGATTTCGGTGGGAGAGCTCTTTGATCTGTAACTAGGGAGTGTAATTGACCAGGACCGCTCAGCTCCGCCTCCCAGGGCCTCTCCCAGCCAATGACTGGGCGGCATGGCTGGAGACCTGGGGCTCCTCTGATTGCTGTGCCAAGTTGGGTACTGCCCTGCCACACCTCCTTTAGGTTCCGTGGTGTTCCAGGGTGCTTTCACCCCGCCTTCTCTTCCTCCCTCCTCCACTAAGATTGTGGTCAGATGGCTCTTTCAGCTTTTCCAGCGCTCTCCCCCATTTACTCACAAGCATTCCAATCGTGACATTCTTATCCATTGAATTTTTGCACTGAGGACTGAGGCTAACACACTATTTTTCGAGTTCATTCTCTCCTCAGGGTCTTTGCCCTTGTAGTACCCTCTGCCATGAATGTTCATCCTCAAGGCCAGCCCCATCTCATCATTCAGGACTCCGCTCAAATGCTGTATCCCCTGACCATTCTATCTAAAGAAGTCCACTGCTCATCCAGGGCCCTGGACCTTATATTATCCCTTTGCAGATTTTAATTCCTTCATAGCCTTCAGAATTCTTTGTATTTGCCTTACTTGTATCTTGTTGCTTACTGCTTTCTCTCTCTCACATCAATTAGAATATAAGCTGTAAAAAGGATGAGGATTTTTGTCTGTCTTGCTCCAGTGCAGGGAACAGTGCCTTGGCATACGGTGGGTTCTCAAAGATGATTTCTTGGTTTGTTCTCCATCTCTCTTCTCTTTCTGCTGATGGCGTCACTTGCTCACCCTTCTCTTCACCTTATCAGAGACTTGATTTCTCTCCTGGAGATTTTCTCTCTTACATATTTTTCAATCCATCCATCTCCATTTCTACAGCCCTTTTCAGTCTGTGTTTCTCACCAGGATCATGGTTGTAGCCTCCTTAACTTGTCTGCATTGACAGATCTGTCTCTTGTACACTTTTGAGAGTCATCTTTAAAAATAAAAAAAACCCTCTGGTACCTGGTTTGGATATTGATTTGAACAAAACAAATGTAAAAAGTCACTTTGGGGTTCTTTCTAAGTTTTGTTGAAAAATATAATACATTCTCCTTAATAAATTATCTCTCTTAATCTATTATTTTATGTCAAGTTGCTAAAATGTAGTTATCAACTATAGCAACATTTTGATTGCCACAATGTGCATAGTATTGTCTTAGATATTTGGGGCCACATATATAAAAGTATATAAAATACACCTACATACAGAATTTGAATATCAAAAAAAATAATAATACATACAATGGTTGAGTTGTTTTCATATACAACCCTTAATTTTATTTATTTAGTTTTTGTTTGTTTGGGTGTAGTTGACATGCAATATTGTATTGGTGTCGGGTATACAACATAGTGATTTGACAATTTTTATGTTGTGCAGTGCTTGCTGTAATAGATGTCCTTCCCGTCTGTCATCATATAAACTTATTACAGTGTTATCAGTTGTATTCCCGATGTTCTGCTTTTCGTCCCTGCGACTTATTTATTTTACAGCTGGAACTTTGTACTTCTTAATACATTTATTTAGTTTTTATACAACAAATACTGATTCTTTCCAGATTAAAAAAAATAGACACTTTGGATATAACTGAGAAATTGAGCACACAGACTGGGTATTAGATATTATTAAGGAATTATTAATTTTGTTGTGTGTAACAATGCTGTGGTAGTCATGTTAAGAAAATGTTCTTATCTGTTACAGATAGGTTTTGAAGATTTTATTGGTGAAATGATGTCTGCAATTTTCTTTAAAATAAGGCATGCCTTTGTTTCTCTTTGTTGTTCTGGCTTATAATGTTTCCCTTCTCTCTTTCCATTTCCCTCCTCCCTTTGGAGGGGAGCTACTACAGATGTTCCCACATATCCATTGGGAGCTTGCTCAAATACCACCTCTTTCAGGCAGCCTGTCCTGATTGTTCCACTGGAAGTGATGTCTTTTTTCTGTGAACACATATAATACCATTCTTAATTTCTGACAGTACCACTCTGACCTTTTTTTCAGTTATTTGGATGTATCTATCTGTATTAGTCATGATTTCTTTGGTTGTAAAGTGACTCAATTAATCTGACTTGAGTGAAACATTTTACATAGTGACTCATAAAACAGAAAATACCAAAGAGTAACCTAGATTTAGGCATAGTTGGATTCACTGGCTCAAATTATGTCCTCAGGCTTGGTCTCTGTCTCTCTCTCTTGACTCTACTTTTCTGTGTGTTGGCTTTATCTTCAGACTAACTCTGTCCTGAGGTATGTTATCCTTAAAACAAGAGAGAAAGGACATTCTTCTCTTTCCCTCTTATTCCAGCATAAAGTCTTCTTGGCCTGGATTGGATCACGTTCCCGTCTCTGAATGCATCACTATGTCTGGTGGACATTTGGATGCACTGGTTGGCCAGCCTTCAATCAGGTCACCATCCCTCGAGCTGAAGGATGGGGCCAACTTCATTCAAATGTCTGCAATGAAGAGGAGTTCAATGACTTGTTCATTAACCATTAGCAGCAATGTAATTATCTGGTCTAACGGGCAGTGAGACAGAACAAAGGTGCTCATGAAATGAATTCCCTTCTTGCTTATTTCTTCCTTGCTAATCTGGCCCTCTCTGAATTGGTTCATCTTTTCTGTTTTTTAACTGCTTAAATCCATTATTACTCTTAAAATTTATTTCAATAAATTTTTTATTGAGATATAATTGATATGTAACATTATATTAGTTTTGGGTGTACAACATCCATTACTATTCTTAATTTTGTGTATCTGAATGAGTTCATCATGAACTGGACTATTGCCCTTGCTTCTTGGCAAAATCAATCCAGATTCCAAAGGAAAATGTAATGTGCATTAAAGAATAATAGGGGATATTGTAGTGTGAACTGGCAGAACAAGAAAGCATCTGTTTGGGCATTTTGGAAAAGCCTACTTGAAAAGGAAGGGAGAAGTGCAAAAGGCCTCTAGGCAGAACTTTTGTTAGTGCTATATGGTATTTTTTTTTCCCTTCTAGTTCCATTATAGGCCTAGAGAATGGAGGCTTGGACCACTCTGCTTTATGAACTTCGGGACAGCTGGAAGAAGGATAGGATCAATGCAGGCACTGAATCCAGTAGATGTATTTGAATAATTACTGGTGGCCTTCATCAGCCATTCCTTGCACACCTCATGTGGACTACACCCAACCAATGTCCTGGAGAGCATGGGGTATTTTCTGAATGAGATCTACCTCCCCAGTGGGACAGTGTGATGAGAGACCTAAAGGCATAGATCCATTCTGGAGGGAATCAGAAACTAGATATGAAAGTGGCAGGGTATAAAGGCATGGGCTTTTGAGTCAGATGGACCTACGTTTAACTCAGTGCAGTCATTTAGAAACTGACTCTGGGGATTTTAGCTAAATCCTTGGAGCGTCAGTGTATTAATCTGTGAAAGAATAAAAATGCATATTCATGAAGGGTCACTGAGGGAATGTATATAAAGTGCTTGAAGATAGTAAGAGCTTGATAAATTTTAGCTTCTTTTCCTTTCTTGATAAACGTTAACAACATCTTTTATGACTTTGTCGTTTGCACAGTAGATCTTCAATACCTCTCAGTGTTTTGGGGGTTTTCTGTCTAGTGGTTCTCAACTGTTTGTGGAATATAGAGGTATGCCAGCATTTACAATCATCACTTTGCAAACGTCATAGTCAGGTTTGGATTAGGGAAGGATTATTGGTGGTTACGAAATCGAGAGAGTGGGTGCAATTTTGAGGAAGAGCAGGATGTTTGCATTTGCATAGTCCTAAAGCATCTTGCAAGGGAAGAAATAAAACAGTAGGGATATTGAGAAAAATATGACTTTACCTTTGATCAGGTGACCAAAATTAAAATGACTTGTTTGAGACAGATGGACATTGTATGCCTCCAAATGTGAGACTGTGAGAAAGAAACATTATCTATACAGTTTTCTGGATGAGAATACAAACTCTCAATCTAATCACAGGAAACATCACACATACACAAAAATGAGAAAATTTCTCTCATATATTAAACAAATGTGTGGGAAGCACAGGGCTGTATTCTTCAAATATGCCAGTGTCATAAAAGATAAGGAAAAGCTATTGGGAATGTAACAGATTAAAGAAGGTTAGCAAGGCATTACAATTAAATGCAATGCCTGACCCCAAAATGGATCCTGTTCTGTCCTTTTCTGAAAGGGAAAAATGACAAAAAAGGTGTTATGAGATCAACTGACAAAATTGGAATATGGATGGTGCAATACATAAAAGTGCTGTCAGTGTAAATTTATGAAGTTGATAACTATATTGTGATTATCCATATTAGGAAATACACCCTTAAGTAGTTAGGGTAAATAAATAATGTATGTAACTTACTCCAAAATGGTTCAGTAAAACAAATTTATACGTACATCCACAGCTACACCCCCACCAAAGTGCATAGTACGTATACATGAACACACACATATGCAGTGGGGAGGGAGGAGGAGAAAGAGAGAGAGACAGAGAGAGAGAGAGAAAGGAGGAGAGAATAAAACAAATGGGGTAAAATGTTAATAGTAGATGAATCTGGGTAAAGTATTTATGGTTGTTTTCATACCATTTTTGCAGCTTTTTGTAAACTTGAAATTATTTACAGAAAGTTAAAAACACTACATCGTACCCTTCTCACCTTCCCCGCCCCCAGAAATCTGGGTTACTAGGGATGTTGTGGTGGTAGTAATGAATGTGTAGTGAAAAAACTTTCAGGGTGATTCTGATACCTTCCAAACCATGCTTTATTGAAAGGAGGAAGCTGTGTTCTGTGGTCAGAATCATATTTGACATATTAATTCTTTAATTACCACTCAAAGGGTATAAAACCAAGAATCATAATTTTGCAGTCTTGAATGAAATTATATTTGTCGCTAAGGACCAAAGGATCCCGGAAGGCAAGAGAGAACTAAGACCTAATGGGTCAAGGAAAGCCTTTACATGGAAATTTTCACACACACACACACACACACACACACACACACCCTTAGGTGTGCAAGACATATTATCTTTCTTAAAATCTGTTTAAACTTCATTTCAAGCTTCCATTCCAACTGATGGGCAGGAAGTTCAGAGTCATTGGTGGGGCCCCTCCCTTTCCAGATTTTAGGAATAAGAGCATCACTAGTCACCACCTGGGGCCACAGAGCTGCCTAGTTCCTGCCTCATTCGCTGCACGTCTGGTTGGTGGCTTTGCTGATTCTCTACCCCGTTCAGTGCACAGGACGTCTTTGACCAGTTTGCAAACCTGTGTGTCAGGGGAACCGCCATGCTGAGGGGCTCTTATAATCACCTGTACCCTGGTGCAGCGCCACATAGTGGGGTGTGAACCAGTGCCCTTATGGGATCCCGTCAGCAGTCTGATCCCTTACTATCTGGGGGACTGTCTCTCCTTTGCCTTCTTCAACATCACTTAGCCTATGTGCCATCTTCCCAGACGACCTCTCTCTCCCCACCCCCGATATAACTTTCTTCAATGAATTTAGGATTTCACAAAGATAAGAGGGGGCCATAGACTCAGCTTCCTGGTTGCTTATTTGGAATTGGATGTGAGGTGGAGATGGGGACCATAGAGAATACAAATGAACATAAAAATTGATAAATGAATGTCAAAAATTATCCTGACATAAGTTTTTATCTCCTGTGTAGAGTCTAATTTAGAATTAAAAAGATTAAAAAATATTCTCATCAATATGGGCAAACCAGGGGAAGTTCTCCCTGGTCTTTGGCAGCTGTTTTCTCACATCTAAAATCACTAGATGTCACATCTAAAACTCCCAGAGTGGCCACAGGTGTGAGCCGCTGATCTCAGGGTTAGCACACAATTAAAAAAATATATTTTGGTGTTCAGAATGGAAGGCTCAGCATAATTTTGTCCACCTGTGTGTTTTTCTGCTTACAGACAATACTTTAAAATTGGTGGCATGCTAAAAGAAAAAATATACAAGATGTAGACGTTGAACTGATGCTGAGGGAATAAATGATTTCAAAATAGTGAATGGCTTACACCCACTAAAATGTCTGTTGAGCTTTTCTGAGTCTAATGGTTTAGCCATCATGTTAGTAGACACTCATGGGAAGGTTTCATTGTAAAAATTAGAGTTACTTCCTGGCTGTTGATCCAGGAGGCCAACAGTGAATTCATATAGCAGGCAGGGAACTTTCTGGTGTCTCTCAGTCTCTCAGGGGAGAAGAAGATGAGATCTCTCCACAGAGAAGACCCACAGTAGGCTGCCCTCCACGGACTGACCACTCTATTCACAGAGAACTGAGGGAAAAGTGACTTGTTTCATTGGGATCTTCTCTGTGCCAGTTGTCTTATGTGTATATCATCCCATAATGCTCACAGTGATCTTGAAAAGCATAGTTAATCACCCATCTTCATTTTACAAAGGGGAAAACTGAGGTCCAGAAAGACTGCATAACTTTCCCAAGATTATGTAGCCAGTGAGGGGTGGAGCCAGGCTTTCCGTCCTCTCTGCTGCTGACTGCTTTGTTCAGTCACTCTTCTCTTCATTGCCTCCCTCCCTGACCCTGACTCTGATTTTCACAGGCTTCCAGCTTTGAGTCAGACTTGAAACCAGAGTTCTAACCACTGAAGTCTTTTCTGGTGAGATAACCCTCCTCAGTGGGCCTGAGACAGGAAGATCCACATAGTAGCTCTCTGAAGACTGGTTAGGCCCAGTATAGGGTCTGACGACACTTTTTTGGGGGAATAGCCCTGTGTTTAGGCGGAACAAAGAATTTCTGGCTGGGTGAAAGATAGACTGTGCTGTGGGGTTTGTGTTGTGTGTGTATGCAGTGACACTGACAGATGTGTGTAATGGAAGTTGTTGAAAAGTAAACATGTGGAATGCATTGACTCATCCTCTACATGGAGGCTGGAGGAGCTTGTTGGGGTGACAAGTGGCCGCTGTTGACAGTGTTCTCTTTCTCTAGATTAATTGGGTCCACTTCGGCTGCTGTAGCAAGATCATAGGGTGGAAATGCAGTGATGTTTGCTTAAGGAATTTCCCTTGGGGTGGATGAGAGAACAAATAGAATTTTTCCTTAAGAGCAGTGTTTTGCTTGTTTGTTTGTTTTGCTTTTTAGAATTTTGTCCCAGTGCAGTAGAAAACCATGAGATTTTAAGTCAGATCCAGACTCGAGTCCAGGAATGCCTCATCATCCCTATGAGGACACATAGAGGTTTGGGAGCTTGCCCATGTTTCCCCAGCTGTTGAGAGGCAGAGTTCAAGTTGAATCCACTTGTCCTGAATCCAAGGCAGTGTTCTTGAAGCAGACTTGTCCCAGGCCCCAAGCACATGAGACATTGGTCCTGTGCCTTCCAGACGGTTGTCCAGCCATGCCCACGTGTGCTAGCACACAGGTAGAATTTGATGAAATGCTGATGAAGGAAGTGAGTTGGGGGTCTCAGTGCTGCCCCTCACCAGCCTTGGGCCTCCACTTCTCACCTCTTAGAATATGGGAAAACAGTTTATCAAAACTTCTGTTTGGTAGGAGAAAAATGCTCATAGTATCTCTGGGTCTGGGGAGTTGGGAAACACACACCATATGAAATGTTAAAAAATCAGGCTTTAAAAGTATTTTCCTTTTGATAATCTTTTACTGCCTGCCTGCCATATGCAGTGATCCACCCAGGTCCAAACTGTGGAGTGAGATGGCGGGGGTGGGGGGACCTGCAGAGAACCTGCCCTGTGCTGGAGGTGTGACAGGTGTTACCTCCTTTGGTCCTCAGAGTGACTCCAAGAGGTAGATCCTGTGGTTTCTATTTCACAGATGAGGAGACTGGGGCTCCGAGAGGGAAACTGACTTGGACCTAGCAGGCTTTTCAAAAAGCAAGAGCAAGAGCTGCTTCTGGAAGGAGCTGAGCCTTTTGAAGGATTCTTGAGAGTATGAGGACAGATGTTCTTTGGCTTGAGTAAAGAAACCACAGAGGGTTGTAAACTTGTCCAAAAGAAAGTTTCAGGATGTTGGCTGTCTTGCCTACTGGGTTTCTTGGAGCTTCTATGTGTGAGCCACTCCCAAGATTAAGGCACTTACATTCATTGGCCTCACTAGTTGTGTTTTTTTTTTTTTTTTTAACATGATGGTTTCCTGGGGACCCCGGAGTCTTGAATTCCCTTGGCTGACACAGGGTATACTGGGCATGCATAGAGCTTGTTAATTGAGAATTCACCAGGGACGTGCCCTAACCCTTGTCCCTCTGTACACCAGCATCTCCAGGTCATGCCACAGGCAGGGGCCCAGCTCTCATGGGTGAGAAGGGAAACACATGGAAAATGTATTGGTAAGAGAGCCATTGTCAGGCTTTGCATTTGTAAGAGGCAGGTTACCAGACGAGGGCTGATATTGATCCCAGATTCAATAGAGACTCCATTTCAGTTCACAGTCCGGGACACTTATGATGGGCTGGCCCTTGTGCTGGCATAGGAGTTAATCCTGAGAAGTAGGTTTTATGTTTCCCTTTATAGAGGAGGGGAGGACACATAGATTTAAGTGGTTCGGGAACTTTCCTGAGGTCTCCCAGCTGGTGGGAGGGAGAGAGCAAATCTGAGTTGAGAGGCTTTTGTCCTGTACCTTTGGTGCACTTGTCAGTTCATCTACTCTGTCTGCAAACTCTGCTCAGGGTCCTGAGGTCTTTGAATTTGCCCATATGGCTCCGTGGAGATTGTCCAACTTGCCCGAGCAGGTAGATGGAACAGGCAGCCTGTAACCTGCCGTACCCATACCCATGGCTGCAGAACAGCCCCTGTGAGGACTGGTCTCCGCCTGTCTCTCACAGAGGCATTGCCAGGATGCAGTGAGGATGTCTGGTTCTGCTAGCAGACACAGAATGTGGCCAGGCCCGGTCAGAGAGCACCGTGCAGAGCTTTGCTGGTGTCCAGTTGCCTGGGAGCAGCTGCTGCGCTGGGGCTCCAGCCTCATTAGAAGCCTGTCCTGGGCTTGGGCAGTTGAGTGGCATGTGAACTTGTACACTGCTGTCTGGCCTGCTGCCCCGGAGAGAGCCACCACCTCTTCTGTTTCACGAGTACTTACGAACTGATAGTAACAGTAGTAGTAATACTAATAATCATTAGCAATGATAATAATAATAAAAGCACTCATAGAATGATTCCAAGGGGCCAGCACTTTTTAAGCATTTTACAAATATTAACTCACTGTAATCTTCACAACAACACTCTAAGGCAGGTGTAATGATGATCTTTTTTTATAGTTGAGAATACCGAGGCACAGAGAAGTCGCATCATTTGCCTGTGATCACACAGTAAATGAGGAAGCTGGGATTTGAGTTGAAGGAGTTGGTTTCTGGCACAGGATTTAGATGTATATAAGTCTTCATTGAGCCCCCACTCTCTCTCAGGCTCCTGTCCACACCTGGAATAGAGGTGACAGCCAGAACAGGTGGTGATAGTGCTGATACCCAAAAAGTTGCCATTCCTCTTCCTCATTTGTTTGTTTTCCTCCTTGGCCTGTCTTTTCTCTGACTTCTCTAAATTCTTATGTTTACTTTTTCTTTATCCTCTTTCTTTCCTCACTTCTACAGTGGCACATGTAGCTGGCCATCAAACTTTGGTTGGGTGTCTTATCTGTGAGCTCCTGAAGTCAGGAACTGTGTGCCTGATAATCCCAGCAGCTACACAAAGCCTGATGCATAAAATATGGTCGACACATGGGGCACCTGGGTGGTTAAGTGTCCGACTTCAGCTCAGGTTATGATCTCTCTCTTTTTTAAATGTTTTATTTATTTCTGAGAGAGAGAGAGAGAGAGAGAGAGAGAGAGAGAAGCAGCATGAGCAGGGGAGGGTCAGAGAGAGAGGGAGACACAGAATCCGAAACAGGCTCCAGGCTCTGAGCTGTCAGCACAGAGCCCTGCACGGGGCTCGAACCCACGAACTGTGAGATCATGACCCGAGCTGAAGTCAGACGCTTAACCAACTGAGCCATGCAGGCGCCCCAGGTTATGATCTCGTAGTCCATGAGTTTGAGCCCCTCATCGGTCTTGCTGCTGTCAGCCTGTCAGCACAGAGCCTACTTCGGCTCCTCTATCCCCTTCTCTCTGCCTCTCCCTTGCTTGCACTTTCTCAAAAATAAATAAGCTTGTTTGTAGAATGGAGAGATAGTTGGATCGATGGACAGGTGGACTGTTGAATTTCAGCTCTGCTACCCAGTGATAAACTTCAAAATGACCTTCCCTGGGTGAGCAAGGGGATGGGGACTGCCTAAATGAAGGTAGAGAAAAGCAAGAAACTGAAGCCAGAGACTGGGTTGGTAGTAGAAAGCTTGATCCCAGTCCTCCTCCACAACTGCCACAGTGCTCTATCCAAAGCACAGGGATGATTGTGTTATGTCTCTGCCTCAACATTTTGTGTGTCCTTATTTCCCTCACGGGGTGGGGGCTGGGGGGGGGGCGGGCTGCTCAGCATAGTCTCCCAGGCCTCTCGTTTTGTGATCTGGACTTGGCCTCTCCTGTCCATGCAAACTTAATGAACTCCAGGCACACAGCAGTACAGTCCACTTCATTTCCAAGCTTGCTGTCCATTGTCCTGTGTCTTTGCTCTTGTTTCTGCTGAGGTGTTCTGTGTCCCCTTCTTCAGTGTGCTTCAGGGCTCACTGCAAATATACCATTGTTGGTGAAGCTTTTCCAACCCTTTACTTCCTCACAGGCAGGACAAATATCCTTTCCTCCTAGGTTCCCATAGCGTTCACAGTATCTCCAATGTTGTATGTAAAACAATGCATTGTAGTCATTTGCTTGTGTCTGGCTCCCCTGATTTTCTCAGGGGCAGGAGAGGGGGCCCATTCAGCTCAGTCTCCAGCCAGCACACATTGTGGCTCCATCTGCTGAACATTCATGACCGATGACAGTGAAGCCAGCTGCGATGAGGCAGTCCCCTGTAGCCACATTCTCTTTCCTTCTTCTCAAGAGCAACTGAACCCCCAGAAACCCAGAGAACTGATAATATTTGAGTAGACAAAGGTGTGTGTGTATGTGTCTATGTGTGTATATGTGTGTGTGCCTGTGCAAATCTCTTTTTGAGATTTGGGTTTCAGGATCCCAAGATTCTACTTGTATTACTGTTTTGGGAGCTTGTGGCTTCTCTTGGTGTAAAACTCCAGATACCATTTATCAAATGCTTCTTATGTTCCAGCCACTGAAAAGCAGGCTCTCCCAAGCACTGCCCAAGATGACTGTAGGTGACTCTCGGAGACAGGTGTTTCTATGCTCATTGATAAGATGAGGCACCTGAGGCCCAGGGAAGTTAGGTAACTTGGCAAAAGTCACAGAGGTAGTATGAGGGTAGCCCAGAGCTGCCCAAAATATAGTTTTGCAGGCTGGCTGCATTGGCCTCCCCTGGTAGCTTAGGCAAAATGCAGATTCTCAGGTCTGCATCAGCCTCACTGAATCAGAAATTCTGGATGTGTTTTAATAAGCTCTCCAGGTAGTGATGCATGTTAAAGTTTAAGAACTTTGAGTATGGTGTAAGTATATTCAAACTGAGCTCTATGCATCCCCAAGGCCCATGCTCATTCTCTTCCTTCCTTAGTGAGAAGAGGGAAGGATGTGCGGCAAGATACCCGGGCACAGGAATAAATCCAGGCAGTTATTTTGGTGTCTTCCATCTGATTGGCCTTGAGTCCCATGAACTCATTAATGCTCTTAACAGCTTTTCAAGGTGACGTCAGCCACGTTGGGGTCATGCTCTGGGCTCTTGCCAAACTTTGGGACCTCTTGTTATCAATGTGGCTGATTTCCAAAGCAGAGAGGCTTGGGTTTCATAGCTCTTCTGGGAATTGGTTGGCGATGGGGAAAGGTTTAGTGTTTCAGCCACTTTAGACTGGCTGCTTTCAATAGACTCCTAAAGAGAAAAGGAAGTTGTTTTTTTTTGATATTTTTTCTTAATCAGATTTCAGGATGTGTCTTTGATTTTCTAGGGAAGCCATTATCTCCCGAGAGAATTTCCTTGGCAGGAAAGGTCTTGTTAGAAGCATTGGGTTGATTGCAGGATTTTAGGGCCCTCTCTAGGGCAGCCCTCCTTGGAAGTAGACAGCTCCTTCTAGCAGAGATCTATGAGGTCTCTTCTGCCTTTTTCTCACCTACCTGTGCATATGCATACACACATGTGCATGTACATGCATGTTCACACGTGCAGACACGCACACAACATACTCACACCCCACATTCACCCATTCTGGATGGATTGCCATAAGTTGGTTCTGTTTCTGATGATTAGTATAGCAAAAGTCAGGACCTTTCTCTCTTTGTCTTCTGCCTAGAAAATAGCATTTATTTATTGCTTTTAGAATATGGCAATACCAGCAAAGGAAGCCATTGGACTTTCTGGTTTTATTTTAAAGTTGGCAGGAAGGGAGAGAAGTTTTTCCCTGCTCTCTCAAGAGGTCTGGTAGAGTACAGTTGTTATTTTGCATCTGGGACCCACACCCAAAGGTTAGTGTCTTCTCGTGAATGTGCAGAGGACTCATATCCTGGGCCTGTTAGTACAAGTGAGGTCACAGTAACAATGTCACTGGCTTTTGTTCCCACCTGCATAGCATAGGACTTCCAGCCTCCTCAGTGTCTCACTGTTGTTTCTGGAGGTGGCCACAAAGGAGTGTCAGGTGCACACAGCCACTTTTTTGTTCTCTTTCCACAATGGTAATAACAACAGTGACTCACATTCAAATGCCTTCTTGGAGTTTAGTCCAGCCTAGATCCTCAAATATGCTTTCTCTGGTCTCGTTTCCTTGTTTTCACTGGTGTACAAGGCCCTCTGTGGCTCCCCGTCCCTCTCCTGCCTTATACCCTTCCCTTTATTTCTACATATTTTCTAAGCAGTAAGCTACCTGTGGTTCCCAAATGCATTGTGCTGATCCCTCTCCCTAGGATGGTGTTCTTAGGCTTGTATGATTGGGGCATTTTTTTTTTTTTTTTGGTCTGCTTTAAAAGATCAGCTACCATCCCATCCAGGAGTCCTTCCCTGACCCACTGAGTGGACACTGCCTCTTCTGGGTGCTCCTGTGTGTGTGTGTGTGTGTGTGTGTGTGTATGTGCGTGTGTGTGCAGCATTGTCTTTACCATGCAGCATTGCCTTTAATTACTTATACTTCATCTTCCATGTCTGTGACCTCAGTGTCCGGTTCAATGCCTGGCACATTGCTTATGCCACAAGTGTTTGAATGGCACCGATACCGCCTATACCTCAGTCCTGCAAGTGAGCCAGGGCAGAAATTATTGGCTCCATTTTGTAGATGTGGAAACTAAGGTTTAGAAAGACTGCATGATAAACACTGAGTCTTACAGCCCAATGGGTGTGTGATGAATGGGGTTGGGGGGAAGGAGTCACAGGTGCTTTCTGCCTGATGGCAAAGGGCTCTGCTCTTGCTCCTGAGCTGAGCTGCCTCCTGGCCTTCCCTGAACCCTTTCCTCCCCCAGCTGCATAAACTCAATTGTCTTTTAAAAGTCATCAAGACTCATTGGAAATCCATCAGTTTAAGAGAGAGGAGAAAATCGTAAAAAGAACAGCCCATTATAAGCAGATTCTCATTCTACATCTGGGGTTTCATTCGTTACAGGACATTTGTATGAAGAATAGCAGCTGTGTTCTCTGGAGGGCTGGGTAATGCTGATGGGTCATCATGGAGTTTCAATAAAGGCCACTTTGGCTATGGATGGCATAGAAAGGCTATTTACAGAAAGAGTAAAAGGTTAAAAGGTCACCAATAAGATGGCCCTAAGGATTATATTTAAATAAGGCTTTGGAGAGTCTGGATTTACTCAGTTTTTGGAAATGTGAATTCGACTTCCAGTGATGACCTTAAATCTCACTTAACAACCTGTTTATAGGTTGTTGCAAACATTAAACATCATTCCCTTTAAGGTGTGTCGGTTGTCACCGAGATGCCTGCGATAGTCCCAGTTGCCCTTCCCACCCCAAACCTGTTCCCTGTACAATAGCCAGAGTGATCTTTGAAAAACTCAATTCTGATTTACCTTACCCATTCTTTTTTCAAGTAAAATATGTATATTTTTTTAATTTTTGAGAGAGGGACAGAGTGAGAATGGGGGAGGGGCGGAGAGAGAGACACACACAGAATCTGAAGCAGGCTGCAGACTCTGAGCTGTCAGCAAAGAGCCCAATAAACCATGAGATCATGAACTGAGCTGAAGTTGGACGCTTAACTGACTGAGCCCCACAGGTGCCCCTGCCTTACCCATTCTTTTTTTTTTTTTTATGTTTTATTTATTTCTAGGAGAGAGAGAGGGAGAGAGACAGCGTGAACAGGGGAGGGTCAGAGAGAGAGGGAGTCACACACTGAAACAGGCTCCAGGCTCTGAGCTGGCAGTCAGCACAGAGCCCGATGCGGGGCTCGAACCCACGAACCGCGAGATCATGACCTAAGCGAAAGTCGGACGCTTAACCGACTAAGCCACCCAGGCGCCCCATGCCTTACCCATTCTTAAAGTCCTTTGATGGCTTCATATCCCACACTCAAAGTGTGGTCCCTGGACAGGGGCCTCTTTGTTACCAATAAGCCATGACAAAGAACACAAACTGAGAGCAAGCACTTAAAAACTTTTATAGTAACTGACAGAATAATTTTATGTTTGTGTAGTAGTGAAAAAAAATGGGGCTTGAAATCATGGAAAGAGCCGAAATGTCTATCAACGGACGAATGGATCAAGAAGATGTGGTTTATCTCTACAATGGAATACTACATGGCAATGAGAAAGAATGAAATCTGGCCATTTGTAGCAACGTGGATGGAACTCGAGGGTGTTATGCTAAGTGAAATAAGTCAGGCAGAGGACAGATACCATATGTTTTCACTCATATGTGGAACAGGAGAAACTTAAGAGAGGACCATGGGGGAGGGGAAGGGGAAAAACAGTAGGAGATGGAGGGAGGCAAACCATGAGAGACTCTTAAATACTGAGAACAAACTGAGGGTTGACTGAGGTTGGGGGAGAGGAGGAAAAGGGGTGATGGGCATGGAGGAGGGCACTTGTTGGGATGAGCACTGAGTATTATATGGAAAGCAATTTGACAGTAAACTATAAAAGAAAAAAATGGGGCTTGTATTTTGTATGTCTTTTCATTTTAATTTTCTGGCAATACATTTTTATTGTATTTTACAAAAATATCAGTCCATGACACATTAGACGTAAATAGTTTGAACAACACTGGCCTCTAAGGTCTGAAGATTTTGGCCCTGCCTGTCTCTCTAGATTTGATTTTTGGTCATCTCACACCCCGCTTTGCTCTTCCCACGTTGATTTTCCTTCCACTGCAGCTTTGTGAATGCTGTTCCCACTGCCTGAAATGCCTCTTCCCTGACTATCCTCATTATGGATTTAATTTCTGCTTGTTCTTCAGATCTCAGCTCACACATCCATTTCCCAAAGAAGTCGTTTTTCTTTTTCTCCACAGACTGACTAGATATATGCTTTCTTTGTACCTGGCTCTTCTTCATACCTTACAAGACCATCGTCAAATAATTGATCTTGCAATTTGTTGTTTAAAGCCTATGTTTCCATTAGAATATGTTCCATGAGGGAAGGGGCTGTGCCTGCTTTGTGATTTGTGCCCTCTAAATGTGAGATATTGCACAGTGCTAGGCACAGACTGGATACTCAATAAACAGTTACTGAACGAATGAAGCATCAATTGGAAAATGTGCTTGGTACATTGTTTATGTGATTGTATTAGCTATAATTTTAAAACAAGAGAGTGGTTGCTTAAGAGTAGGCAAGTCAGAGAGGAGGGGACTTCCTGCATAAGACATAATTAGATGCCCTGTGTAATTGGTATTTGCCTAAAAGATTCATGATCCCTAAGTATTCACTTTATAGAGAAATGCAAAATGGAATCCTCCCTGGAGACATTAGCCATCCGTTGGGTTGTCTTTACAATCCTGAGGCTGAGATCTGATTGATACAGTCAGTCAGATGAGATCTCAACTAAAAGGACTTCATCTTGACTGGAGTGCAGAGAGGGATGAGGGAAGTAGCAGATGACATTCCTGGAGAGATGACTATGGCCAACTTTTGTAAGCAATCACAAGGAGTTTGGACTTTATTTTAATAGCAAAGGGGAGCTGCAGAATTTTAAGGGGTGTGGGGTAGAGAATGGAGCCTGGAGAAAGGGCAAGAGGTTATAAATATTTTAATTATGCCTTTATTATTCATGAATTGGTGGTTTAGCGTGTATATTATCCTCCTCTGAGCCCGGCAACTCCTCTGTGCAGGTGCTGGGAAGAGAGCAGTCCATTGACATGGAAGAATCTTTTTTTTTTTTTAATGTTTTATTTATTTCTAGGAGAGAGAGAGAGAGACAGCATGAGCAGGGGAGGGTCAGAGAGAGAGGGAGTCACAGACTCTGAAGCAGCCTCCAGGCTCTGAGCAAGCTGTCAGCACAGAGCCTGACACAGGGCTCGAACCCACAAACCGCGAGATCATGACCTAAGCAAAAGTCGGATGCTTAACCAACTAAGCCACCCAGGTGCCCCGACATGGAAGAATCTTGAGGCTGGAGAGCAGTTAGGAGCCTGCTACAGTGATCCCAAGAGGAAGCATGGTGCTAGAACAGGAAACCAGGGGCCTCCTGACAGTGGTGAGCTGGAAAGAGGCAGGCAGATTAGAGGTAGAATTGATAGCAATTGGTGATGGATTTGATGTGGAAGGTGAGGGAAAAAGAAGGAAGGATGATGGATGCCCAGGTGCCTGGTCTGGAAAACTGGGTAGATGAGTCCCCCTTTCCCTGAGCTGAAGCTTCAGGCTGCTTTTGCTGTGTTTAGATGGGGCCAGCCAGCTTCAAATGTGCAGGCAGAGGTGGGCTGGAAGAGGGCCTAAGGAGCTTAGTCCCGTGCTGCCTGACTTCAACCTAGGTCTGCCTGGACTGTGACATGACAGCTGTAGGTGGGTGAATACCAAGTATATCCAGCTGTGAGGGGCCAGGGAACAGAAATAAGCTGCTGGGAAATCTGCTACCACAATTTAAAGAATTCAGCATTAGCTGTGTGTGTGTGTGTGTGTGTGTGCGCGCGCGCGCGCGCGTGTGTGCTGATAATCCGTCATTTTCTTGATCTGCATCATGCTTCACTAAAGCACTTGACTTAATCCGGCTTGACTTGTACAAATGTCACCATCTGGCACTAGATTGTGTGCCTTTTCAATCAAAAGGAGCGGAATGATTCCATTCAGAAATGCAAGTCCATGACTGGATGCCTCTGAGGTGTGTTATAGCCAACAACTTGTAATCAGCCTTTGAGGTATTTTTTAAGTAAAAAGCTTATTTGGATTAACCATGAAACAGATTTCATGCATGAAAAGATCCCACAGTTTCAGGGGCTTTACTCCACCCTGAATCATTAAAACAAACCCCAGGCAGCCGGGTGTGCTTATGGAGGAACTTGGGACACGCTGCTTCAGAGATGAATGGTAAGAGGATGTGGCTATAGTATTATCAGTCATATTCATCCCCGGGGAGCATTTTGTTAATAGCCCTCATGGCACCAGGCAGGGAGCACTCACATGGTTTAGTGGAAAGTACATGAAGCAAGGGAGTTAGAGCCCATAGCAGGGTTTCTCCAACTGTACTCTGTGGACCATCTGCACCAGAATCCACTGGGAAGGGAGCTGGGACTCTGAGTCAGTTGGTCTGAGATGGGAGCTGGGACTCTGAGTCAGTTGGTCTGAGATGGACCTAGGAAACTCTAATTGAAATTAAAAAAAAAAAAGTATCTATTTTTCAAATGAGAGAAAGAGAGAGAGAGAGCAAGGGAAGGGTAGAGAGAGAGAGAGAGAGACACAGAATCTGAAGCAGGTTCCAGGCTCTGAGCTGTCAGCACAGAGCCTTCTGCAGGGCTTGAACTCACAAGCTGTGAGATCATGACTTGAGCCAAAGTTGGACACTTAACCGACTGAGCCACCCAGGCATCCCAAGAAGCTCTAATTTTAACAGGCTTTTTCAAACCCAGGTGATTGTGACACATGGATAGTTGGAGAACCACTCCAAAAAGCCCATGTTTTTGAGTCAGACAAACCCTGGCTCCCACTCTACTATGCGTTGGCTGTGTGTGTGACCTAGGGTTACCACTTTTATAGCCTTCATCTATAAAATGGGGATAGTAGCAGTGTCTACCCCCTACATAGGAAGTTGAAAGGATTCAGTGAAGTGTTGAACCCAGGGCTTGGCAGGTACGTGCCAGTAAATGAGAGCTGTTGTGTCATTCTTCATTTTCTGCCAGGTCAGCAGTTCTGTCCTAATTCAATGCTAGAGTTGAATAAGCTGTGTGTATCGTGGAGTGGTAGCAAATGCTCATTTGACTTATAAAACCTTACCTGTGCACCCTCACTTTTCTCTTGTATATAATTTAAAATCCTCCAAGTTTATATTTTGCGTATGTGTTCTTTATTAAACACTCTGTCTTACTGCATGCATTTATCTTGTGTACTGTTTAGGATGGTATACATAAGACCAAAGAGATTATCCTTCACAACTGACTTAAGAGATTTTCAAAGATAATCCTTGAGCACATGTGAGTTTTGCTTTCTGAGCTAATGTTAGAACCTCACCCCCACACAATGTGTGACTTCACTATACTGAAGACACAATGATTGACTTATTTTTGTGCCTTTGAATTTTTTTATATGCAAAATGGAAATAATCTCATGGATTGTTGAGTGGATACATGAGAGAGCAGTTGTGAAAGGCCCTTAGTTCTTAAACAGAAAGAGCTTTAAATTAGTCCAAAGTAGAATTGATAAAAATAGTCACCAGTGTGGTGGGATGGCCCTTTAAGAGCAACTCCAAGAAACTGGGATTTTTCTGTACCGTATCTGATTCTGTTCCATAGCATCCCCATGAAGAGTTTGTCTAGACCCACCTTAGAGCATTCCAGTGATGAAGGGGAACTTGTTATCCCCCATGACAGCCACTTCCTTCTAGAGGTCTTTGAATATTGGACACCTTTTTTTTAAAAATAATGTTTTATAAAACATTTGACTCCCAAGACCTTTCATCCATTAGCACCATAGAACATCTATCCTGTCCCTCTTCTGTATGACAGCTGCATATATTTGAAGACTATGGATGCTTCTTGTACCATAAACAACATTGCTGATACTCTCACCTAACATGTCTCATGCCTCTTCTTCATTTATGCAGCAGTATTTATGTACAAGGCACAAAAAACAAAAGGAAGCTTTTCGCAAAGACTCTTCTCTCCCAACATTCTGTTTTCCAAATGTTGGTGCCATTCTGCCCATCAGTGTCCTTAGAAGTTAATTATGGTGCAACATCTGGGTCAGAGAGTATTTGCTGCAGCAGGGGGTCCTGGCACGTCTGTTTGATGAGGGGCTAGTACAGGTTGTTTGCAAGGGTTGTATTTTTCCTCTTGGAAATCTTAACTGTCCTTCCAGGTCTTGGTAGAGCTTACCTTCTCTGGAGGTCTTCTGTCAATCTGTTGTGTCCGTTAGCTTTTAATCTATGTAATTCACTGGATATACTTTCTTTCAGGTTCCGAAAAATTCCTTCTGGGGCTAAACCAAGCTGTTGTTTCAATTTTACATGTTTTCATTCTCCATATGTTTATTTTTCAACTCCTCTGCTACATTTTAAGCTCATTTAAGGTCAGGACTCTGGCTTGTGCATTTTAAGTTTGCTAGTCCAGTGATTTTTCACATCCTTGGTGTTCAATGACTATGATATTGATTTGAAGAGGATTTGGTCTTCCCTTCAATACTAAATTCTCTCCCTTAGGGACCTCAGCCATTAGTTTCTGAGCAGTAGTTTCTGTATGGAGTCTTTCACTGTCTCTGTCAAACTCTAGACTCATATGTTCCTTTGCCAACTGGATCTCTCTTTGTTTATACACCCTGTAGGAGCCTCAAATACAACATGCATAGTATTAACTATTTACCTTTCACACCCTCACCTGGGCCACCCAAGCCCTGTTCTGAATGGCAACTAACAGCCAGTGCTTGCCTGTGCCCACATAATATATTCAGTTATTGAATTGAAGCAATACAACTTTGGAAACTCCTGTGAAATCCATTCCTTATTCTCTTTTCCTACCGTCATGCTTGCTCAGAGGTCTGCTCTACTACCATGTGATGGACACATTCCTTTTCTTGGGCTTCCTTTTTTGCTAGCCACCATGAGCTCAGTTCAATCAATTTCAACTCTTGGTTTCTTCAAGTAATATCTTTCCCAAAAACCCTATGTGAACTCTTAATAACTTTAGAAATCCTGGGTTCAGTGGTTTTTAGACATAAGCATGGATCAAAATTATATTGGGGGGCCCACTTAATTTAAAAAAATTTTGAATGTTTATTTATTTTTGAGAGAGAGAGAGAGAATGTGAGCAGGAGAGGGGGCAGAAAGAGAGGGAGACACAGATCTGCAGGTTCTAGGCTGTTAGCTATCAGCAGAGCCTGATGCAGGGCTTGAATCCATGAACCATGAGATCATGACCTGAGCCGAAGTCAGACACTTAACTGACCCAGCCACCCAGGTGCCCAGAGGGTCCCATTTAAAATGCAGATTCTTTTTTTAAAAAAAATTTTTTAATGTTTTATTTATTTCTAGGAGAGAGAGAGAGACAGCGTGAGCAGGGGAGGGTCAGAGAGAGAGGGATTCTTGGGAACCTGCTCCCTCCAAATTCTGATCCAGAAGGTCCGGATATATATGCAAATGTGGGAGGTGGGATGATGAGACACTAAGAAATATTTGCCCATTTCCATTTACAACATTTTAATCCAAAGCCGTCTTATTCATGTGATGTTTCTTAATCCATGGATTTATGGAAATACATGTTAGCTTTGGGGAACTAGGTATACTCACAATGAGGTCTAAAATAACCTCCAGAAGCTGGTTAATAGTTTTAGATGTGCATGTGACAATCAGAGAGGAACCTTAAAATTGAGATGATCTTCATGATGCTTCTCCTAAAATTCTTGGTTTAGCAATATTGCCAAACTTCCTCTCTTCTGAAGTCCTACAGCATCTTGTTTGTACCCCTTTCATGATGCCAACATCTTAAAAAAATTCTTACATTCTCCATGTGAACTTGTGGAATGAAAGGATGCAAAGTCTCTTCCCTTTTGAAGAGTCCAGGTCTTTAAATTAGGTCTGTTTAGTAGATGACTGGGGAGTGAAAGCATGTGAGCCCGATCTTTGAGGATCCCTGGGAAAACACAAGTTCCGGGGGGTGTATTTCATGTATTGGTGGGAAAAGAGTTTTCTAGTCATATACATTTTAAAATCAGGTTTCTTTACAGCAGGATATCATAAGCCTTTAATATTCCAGCGTGCCCTGCATGTATCTAGGATGGGGAGGTTGTTTGGAGGATTAGCCAGCATTTTCTGACAAAGCACTTTCCTGTACGGGATATCTTGCTGGTATTTCATAGAACACTCTTTGGAAACAGTGCCTCAGACTGAGGGAGCTGGTGATTAGGTGAAAATACTAAATGCCTACAAAGGAAAAAGGAACTAAAGTGCATTCCATTTTCCACATTCAGTATCAGGACTCACTGACATCTGCTCTCTGAATGCTGCTTCAGTGCCAGGTCAGGGCAGTTGGTTCTGGAAGACTGAGAGTGCTCTGGAGGTCAGCTTTCACGTGTGAGTTTGGCTGCATGGCCTTTGGGTTTAAGAACCAGCCTGGGCTCTTGCCTTGTTTCTTGTTATCTAGCTCTACTACTTGTCCCAGGCCCAGTGGTTGCGTCCCCCAACTGTCTCTGTGCTCCCTCCTTGGGCCTCATGTGGCCACGTTCTGTGTCATTGTCCTTTCTCTTCCCCCATCTCTACATGAAGGAAAAACACAGCACACATTCATTCATCCCACAAATTGAGTGTGGGGGTTCTGCCTTCATATCCTGCTTTTAGGCCTCTTCCTCCTACATTTCCATCATTTGTCAGAAGGCAGAAGGAGCTCGCTGAGAGCAGGAGTGTGATGTTATCTTGTTTTTGTCAAAGGGAGTGTGTATCATAGTAACTTTTGTAAAGTCGGTCTCCTTGGAAACCCACTGACACATAAATCCTCATCTTGAAAGGCTTTTGAGACATGCTTCATTCCATAGCCACTTCAGAAACTCTTGTATCTTTAAGTGTTCTTCCTGATCAGGAATACCAATACTTTTTTGTCTTCTTATTCAAGATGTGTATATCTCAGAGTTCATGGTTTCTTTCTGGGAAAGAAGGTGAGAAAGAAAACTAGCACTGATTTAATACTAAAATTTCCATAGACTTTGCTCTTTACAACTGCTCTCAGATGCAGGCAGAGGCTACCTTTACGTGCAGAGGAATTAAACTTGGATAGATGGTTACCCCCAGGAAAGAGGATTCAAACTTGCTGACTCTCACCTCCAGCTGTTTGTTCCATTAGAAGGACTCTTCCAGATCCCACTATCACCCACCCCAAGCACGATATTCTTGAAGACCTAACTTTCCTTCAGATCTGTGTGATGGGTGGAGGACTCCATTTTGATATGTCTGATTTGCAGTTTGAACCATTTTAAGTCCACCAGAGCCATTTCCATGACATGTGGGTAACAAAGGTGTGGATCATTAACAACCACAGACAATTTCCACATCCCATTTTAAACTAGCGTCACCAGCTGCCTCCTGCTCAAAAACGTCACCCCAAACTGCTGAACTATGAGGGCTCAAAGGACTAATCTGAGTATTCTCCATGCTTCCTGCCTTGTAAGCAGTGTGTGCATACCTGCCCAGGAAGGCTGGCACTGCCAGTGTGTGGAGCCACTTCTTAACAGTGTTCATCTGTAGAAATCTCTTTGTCTCAGGTCCATTTCCCTAAGAAATACATCATGAAGGAGCGCCTGGGTGGCTCAGTCGGTTAAGCGTGTCCAACTCTTGGTTTCAGCTCAGATCATGATCTCACATTTGTGAGTTAGACCCCCACATCTGGCTCTGTGCTGACAATGCAGAACCTGCTTGGGATTCTCTCTCTCCCAGTCTCCCTGCCCCTCCCCTGCTCGCTCTTTCTGTCTCTCAAAAATAAATAAACTTAAAAAATTAAAAAAAAAAAACACATTATGCAACTATTCATTGTGCAAGTGTGTAATGCTTGTGTGATCCAAGTAAGCCACATTCTTCCTCCTCCTAACATTGTTTCTTCCTACCTCAACTGCTTAAGAGATGATCTCTCCACAGTTATCCACCAGGAGTAACTTACTTATGTTAGGCACCCCGGGAAGCCAAGACCCTGAGTAATCTGTCATCATCTTCTAGATATTCATTTCCATATAGCTCTTTTATCCTTTATTTAGATTCAGTGTCTCTCTTCTGTCCATTTCATTAAACGATTCATAAGGCCCAATGGAACCCTCATTCTCCTAATTTGTAAAATCCCCTGTGCCCTCATTTTTCCTCTGAGTGGCCACTTTTCCCTTTTGCTCCATCTAGAACTGGGCTGTCTTTGGAGGACCTGCTTCCACTGGATGTTTTATTCTCCCCTGCCCCACCAGGCCCACAGGTGTGTACATGAACTTCTTCCTTCTCATGGCTGCTTCAGGCCACTGTTCTTGTCCCCTCCTGAGAGGCCCCTAGGTCTTTGGAAGCTTCAGCCACAATCTGTACTACTCACGACTCCTTGTTATAATCATGAGTAAACCATCTCCAGTCATTCCTTGAAGATTTTTTTAAGGGAACAGTTGAATATTTATTTATTTTGCATTTCATAGTTTATAAAACATTCACGATGTGTTTCAATCTTCATCAGAGCCCTGTAGGTGGGGACATCCCTACTTTACTTATTTAAAAACAAAGATACTGAGAAACGTATCAAGTTACAGAAATAGTAAGTCAATAATAGAACATCGAATTCAAGTTTTCTATCTGAAGAGCCAACATGCCTTATGAGAACCAGGAGGATCTTTCAATAAGTTGAATGCCTGATCTTTCTATTTATGTGTTCCCTCACTATTAAATGTAAGTGAAACCCAGAGTCCTTGAAATACATACTTGCTTCTCTTCTTTCTGCACTTATGTTGTTCATCATGGATGAAAGCTGGGATAGAGCGTGAGTAGAGAAAGGTATATGAACTAATTTAGAAAATATTATCAAGGAAGATATTTTTAAAAATCAAAGGTTCTATCTGCCTTAATTGCCATGTCATTACTTCAGTTACTATTTATTCAAATGACAAGTTATTTCTGATAACCTGACAAGCTATTTGTTAACCCCAAATCCAAGACAATCCCAAAATTTCTTCATTTTTTTTTTCTACAAATATGCCACAAGAATCACAAGAATATTCTCCTGTGAGTGTTGGATCTACAAACTCCCTATTACTGTTTTCTTTTTTTTTTTTAATTTAAATTTATTTTTTATCTTTTTATTTTCTTGAAGACTTTTGTATCTGGCCTACTACTCGTCACAATTTTTGGTGGTTTTGATGTACAAGTAGATGACCCTCCTAATATCTTGCTCTTTTTATTAATTTATTTCCTCATTTTCAATGACCTTGTCCTCTCTTGGCCATTCACTCTCATGAGCATACCCTAGGCTTTGTCATTGCTAATCATTGTATACCCCTCCCTCAAATCCCATTAACAGTATCCTACTTGTTGACTAATCAATCCTTTCTTTCCTTTGAGACCACTCCTAGGAGCAAGCTTACCTTCAACAATTATTCAACCCCTTGGCAACTCCAAACAATTGACCCTACCTTCTTTTCACTGGCCAGCACTCCCTCAGGTCCTCTGTCCCCTCCTTACTCATCTTGTTTCCATGGGCCACCATTATGATCACTCCTTTGAATACCCTTTTTACTCACCCTCTATTCTACTTGTTTGGCAACACCATGTTGCCCGGAAAACCACCAATTCTGCCTACTCCCTGGCAGCTGAATGTGGCTAAGAAAATGTACAACCATGCTGACTGTTATTTAAAAATTCATGACCATGAATCTCATACTGGACCCTTGTACTAGCTGGCAAATCTTAATCAGTACCTTCCTTCCCTTTGAGAGACAACTGTTTTATACCCTCTCTTGTCTCTTCAGAATTTTCACAAATCTTACCACCTCCTCATTCTCTGCAGATGACGGTGTTTCTCATTTCCCTGAGAAAATAGAGACAATCACAAGAGAACTTCCACATGGTCCCATTGCCACCTCTTACTGTTCCTGCGTCCATACTCACATGTCCTGCATTCATACTTTACACTTGCTGTTTCTCCCCACATCCTCTGACCTGGTACAGTAGATACACTGTGTCTAAGGCCTACATCTCTACAGTGCAATGGACTCTATATTCTCTCACCTTCTCAAGAACTTGCTTTCAATTATCCCCCCTCCACTACACTATCGATTTTTCTTTTTCTTCTGGATTATTTGCACTGGCATACAACCATGCTTTAATAGCTTCTATCTTAAAAAAAAAATCCTGTATGGACACAACATTCTCCTCCAGTGATTGCCCCATTTCTTGGATTTCCTTGGTAGGAAAATTTCTCAACATATTTTTTACACATGAGGACTTAGTTTTTTCTCTTTAATCTCTGCCAAACCCACACTCTACCACAAAGGTGGCATTGCTTTTGTCAAGATCACCACTTCCACATTTACCGCCACTTTGGCCAAATCTAACAGCCATTATATTTGATCCTTAGCAGGACTTGACACAGTTGCCCACTCCCTCTTCCTTAACACTTTCTTTCACTTGGCTTTGAGATACTAACCTCTGTTCTTCAGTGGACGTTTCTTGTTTCTTCTGTGTTTGCTGTGCTGCCTCAGGGTTTAGTCTTTAGGTCTCTTCTCTAACTACATTTACCTTGTGGGTAAGCTAATTCAGTCCATGGCTTTAAATACCAGTGATGCATTGTTCACTATAGTCTGGGCTTCCCCCCCTGAATTCTAGACCCATATATCTAACTGCCTGTTTGATACAACCATTTGGATTTTTTACAGGCAGAACATGGCCAAAACCAAACTGATCTGGTCTTCACTCCTTAATCTGATCTTCCTCTAGTCTTTTCTACTAAGTTTATGGCATCTTCATTCTTGCAGATGCTTGGGCCAAATTCTTTATAGTCATCCTTGACCTTTCTCCCTTATATTACATATTCATCCCATCAGCAAATACTGTCATATCTACCTATAATCCTGAATTTACTTCTCCCTATCTCCACCTCTTCTCTTTGTTGTTGTCGTTTTTTTAAAATGTTTTTATTTATTTCTGAGAGAGAGAGGGAGACACAGCGTGAGCAGGGGAGGGTCAGAGAGAGAGGGAGATACAGAATTTGAGGCAGGCTCCAGGCTCTGAGCTAGCTGTCAGCACAGAGTCCGATGCAGGGCTCGAACCCACGATCCATGAGATCATGACCTGAGCTGAAGCCAGACGCTTAATTGACTGAGCCACCCAGACACCCCTCCACCTCTTCCCTTTGACCAGATTACCATTTCTTCTTGACTGAACCACTGCAGTAGCTCACTAATGGGTCTCCCTGCTTCCACCTAACAAACTCTTAAAGGTTCTATACACAGCAGCCAGAATGACCCTTTTGAGGTATATTTCAGATTATAACCCTCTTTTGCTCAAGACTGTCTGATGGCTGTCCATGGTCTAGAGGGTCCTATATAGTCTTATTCCCAGATCTCTCATTCAGTTCCAGACACAAGGGCTTCCTTGGTGTTCCCCCTCCCCTTACCTGCACCCACCTGCTGCAAGTCTCTGTATTCTGGTCTCTGCTGATATAACTCTATTAGAGACTTTCCTGACCATGCTCTTTAAACTAGTACTGTATTACTCTATCCCTTTAACTCTGCTTTATTAATTTGTTGAATTATGAGCACCTAGAACAGTGTCTGGTATATAGTAAGCCCTCAATTAATATTTGTAGAATGAAGGCATATACATTCTATACTTAACCTAGATAATGATTCATTATCATAAAGTATGCTGTAAAAATTATGAAATATTTTAGGTCTATAAGGTATGGTGTATAATATAATGAGCATCCACATACCTACCACCCAGTTAAAGGAATAAAATACTACTCTGTCAGGATGGGCTAGTTTATGCTACTATAACAAACATGTCTCAAACAAAGAACAAAGAAACAACAAACGAACAAATAAAGTTTACCTCTCGTGCTTTATGTCCCTATATGGGTGGCAGAGGCCCAATCTAGGATCCAGGCTGCAGGCAAAGGGAAAGAAAGATGACAAATTGCACCCACAAGTGACACTTTTGCATACATTTGCTTGACAAAAGCAAATCGAACATACTTGCCTAGTATAAAGCCAGGTGGGAAGGGCAGGGAATGAGCTTAGGAGAGGAGAGCTGAAGTAGGTCTAGTGACTTTCATATTTACATATTTGGTTAAAGCTCTTTGTGAACCACTTTCTGGTCCCATGTCTTTCCCTGTCTCCAGAAAACATCACTATACTCAATTTGGAGATATTTCATTGTGGTGTTAATTTTCATTCCCCTGATTGTTAGTGAGGTTGAACATCTTTTTGTGTTTAATAACCATTTTGGTTTCCTCTTTTGTGAGTTACATATTTATATGATTTCTTGAATTTAAAAAATTATTACATTATTTGTTGCTTTTGTATTAATTTATTGGAGTTCTTTGTGTAGGTTGGATACTAGCCCTTTATAGGTTATATGAATTATATTCTTTTGCTTGATGGTTTATATTGCACTTTATAGAATCTTTGAAACACAGAAGTTAAAAATTAAAAAAAATTTCCTTTATGGTTTGTACTTTTTGCTTCTTGCTTAAGAAATCCTTTCCTATGCTGAAGAATAGATATTTTCTTTTGAAAGTTTTGCTTTCCATGTTTAGGGCCTTATTTTACCTGGAGCTGAGAGTTGAGGATGGTATGAATTAAGACTTTATTTTTCTCCAGTGTGGATCATAAGCAGTTCCAGAATCCACTAATTGATAATGCTTTTTCTGTCATATATCAAGTGTCCACACAGCCAATATTTCAGGACTCTTTTTTCTATGCTATTTTTTTGTATCTCATTCTGGGCCAATAAAGCATTTTTAATGGTTTCATAATTAAGTGCTAATTTCTGGTAGAATGAGAATTATCTTTCCTCCCACCTCTGTTCTTCAAGATTACTTTGGCTATTTTTGGACCTTTGTTCTGTTTTAAAAATTTTAGAACATGCTTGTCAAGTTTGATGAAAAACCTTGTTGGAATTTTGATTTATTTGTTCAACAACAATTACGTATCATCTACTATATGCCAGGCACTGTTCTAAATGCTTTGCAAATACTTATTCAGTTAAAATGTATACTTTTGTTTGGAGAGAATTTATGCTGTTGAGTTTTCCCATTCATGAACATAGCAAAGATCTGGCCTTCTTAAATATCTTTTAATACAGTTTTATAATTTTCTTTATAATGAAATTTTCTTGATGTTTCAGCTAGATTTAGTCCTTGGCACCTTGTAAGTTTTTAGTGCTGTTGTAGAAGAGATCATTTGAAAAACGACACTTCCTAATTGTACAATGCTGGTGTAAAAAGATCCAGTATAGATTTTGTTGTTAACCTTAAATCCACAAAGTTGCATAACATTCTTACTAGTTCTAATTATTTGCATGTGAATTCTCTTGGATTTCCTAGATGGAAATTGTAACCTGTGCTGGTAAGGACTCCTACCTGAGCAGGAGTGGTGACAGGAGTGGTGACAGTGGGTATGCTCTCTCTTTCCTGACTTTAGACGGACTCCTCATTTTTCACCACTGAGACGAATATTTGCTATAGGTGTCTGATAGGTTCTATCAGGTTACAGAAGTTTCCCTCTATTTGTAGTTTGCTGAGAGATTTTTGTTTTGTTTTGTTTTGAATTTTATTTTTTAAATGAACACAGACTTTTTTTTCTGGTGTATAGCTGTAGGTATTTTAACACATGCTTAGATTTGTGTAAGCCCCATGACAGTGACAGTATGGAAGAGTTCTATCACCCCCAAACCCTCATGCTATCCCTTTATAGTTAAACCCTCTCTCCACCCCTAACACTGGCACCACTGATCTCTTCTTTCATATACTTTAAGTCTCTTTGAGAATGCTACATGGATGGAATCGTATGGTAGATAGCCTCTTGAGCCTGGCTTTTTTCACTCAGCATAATGTCTGTGAGACGCATCCAAGTTGCATGGATCAGAAGCTGGCTGCTTTGGATGGTGGAGCAGTTCTGTCGCACGGTTGTTACAGTCTGTTTATCCCTGTACTCACTGAGGAACCTTTGGGTCGTTTCTGATTTTTGATGGTTATGAAAAGGGTTGCCATAAACATTTGTATACAGGGTTTTGTGTGATGTAAATTTTTATTCCTTTAGGATAAATACCTATAGTAAGTGTACATGTAACTTTGTAAGAAACTGCCAAAATGTTCTCCAGGGTGGCTGTCCCATTTTGCATTCTCACCAGCAATGTTTGAGAGTGTTAGTGTTCTGCACCCTCTCTAGCATTTGGTACTGTCGAAGTGTTTTATTTTAGTCATCCTGCTCATCCTAAGAGGTGTGTAGTGGTATCTCATAGTGGTTTTAATTTGCATTTCCCTCATGGCTAATGATGTTGACCATCTTTTTTGTGTGTGTGCTTTGTAAGCTTGCTATATATCTTTCTTGGTAAAATGTCTAAATCTTTTGCCCAGTTTCTTATTGGGTTGTTCTTTTTCTTACTATTGAGTTTTTAAAATTGTGGGGAGATTTATATAACATAAAACTTACCATTTTAATAATTTTTTTCTTCAAATTTTTATTTAAATTCAGGTGAAGTAACATATAGTGTAATATTGGTTTCAGGAGTAGAATTTAATGATTCATCACTTACATATAATACCCAGTGCTCATCATAACATGTGCCTTCCTTAATATCCATCACCCATGTAGCCCATCCCCCACCTCCACTCCAGCAACCCTGTTTGTCCTCTGTAGTTAAGAGTCTCTTATGGTTTGCTTTCCTTGATCTCTGTTTTTTCCTCCCTTTAGATTCATCTGTTTTCTTTCTTAAATTCCACATGAGTGAAATCATATGGTATTTGTCTTTCTCTGACTGACTTATTTTGCTTAACATAATATACTCTAGCTCCATCCATGTTGTTGCAAATAGCAATATTTCACTCTTTTTGACGGCTGAGTAATATCTATCTTACATTATATATACATATATCCATACTTTGGCTATTGTTGATAATGCTGCTATAAACATCAGGCTGCACATACCCCTCTGAATATTTTTGTATCCTTTGGGTAAATACCTGGTAGTGTAATTGCTGGGTGGCAGGGTAGTTCTATTTTTAATGTTTTGAGGAACCCCCATACTGTGTCCAGTGGCTGCACTGGTTTGCATTCCCAACAACAGTGTAAGAAGGTTCCCCTTTCTTCACACTCTTGCCAACATCTGTTGGCAATTTTATGAAATAAACAATAATTCCCCATTCCCTGCTTCCCTCTGGCTTGTTAACTCTAGGCACTGCATGTACAGAAGATCTTTAGAACTTATTCATCTTGTACAATTGAAATGTTATACCTATTGAACAACAACTGCCCGTTTCTTCCTCCCCCCAGTCCCTAGCAATTACCATTCTATTCTCTTCCTTTATGAGTTTAAGTATTTTAGATACTTCATATAAGTGGAATTATGTAGTATTTGTCTTTCTGCGACTGGCTTATTTCACTTAGCATATGCCCTTTAGGTTCATCCATGTTGTCACACATGGCAGGATTTCCTTCTTTTTAAAGCCTGAATACTTGGATTTCTCCATAACAAAAATTGTAAATAAAATTTTAAAACTTAGAACCATAAAAAAAAATAAAGCCTGAATAGTATTCCATTGTATGTATATATCATTTCCTTTATCCACCTACCTGTTGTTGGATGTATAGGTTGTTTTCATAGTTTAGCTATTATGAACAATGAACATGAAAAGGCAGATCTCTCTTTGAATACTGATTTCAGTTCTTTTGGATACATGCCCAAAAGCAGGATTGCTGGATTGAGTGGTAGATCTATTTTTAATTTTCTGAGGAAACTTCATATTGTTTTTCATAGAGGCAGCATCATGTTACATTCCCACCAACAGCTATATACACCAGTAGTGTACAGGGTTCCAATTTCTCCACATTCTCACCAGCACTTGTTATCATATATATATTTTTTGGAGAATAGCCATCCTGACAGATTTAAGGTGATATATGACTGTGGTTTTGATTTGCATTTCTCTGATGATTAGTGATGTTGACCACCTTTTTGTATACTTGTTTGCCATTTGTATGTCTTCTTTGGAGAAATGTCTGTTTAAGTCCTTTGCCCATTTTTGATAGAGTTACTTATTTTTTGCTATTGAATTTTATGATTTCTTTATATATTTTTTATGTTAACCCCATATCAGATATACAGTTTGCAAATATTTTCTCCCATTTTGTAGATTGACTTTTCATTCTGTTGATTGCTTCCTTTGCTGTGAAGAAGCTTTTTAGTTTGATGTAGTTCAATTGTCTATTTTTGCTTTTGTTGCCTGTACTTTTGGTGTCATATCAAAATATCATTGCCAAGACCAATGTCAAGAAGCTCTTCCCTGTGATTTCTTCTAGGGGTTCATGGTTTCAGGTCTTACCTATAAGTCTTTAAGCCCTTATGTGTTGATTTTGTGTCTGATATAAGATAAGGATCCAATTTCAACTTTTTGCCTGTGGATTCCCAGTTTTCCCAACACCAGTTATTGAATAGGCTATCATTTTTGCATTGCATGTACTTGGCCCTCTTATCAAAGATCAGTAAATTGTATATTCATGGATTTATTTCTGCATTTGCCATTGTCTTCCATTTGTGTATAAGTTTGTCTTTATGCTACTACTCTTTATTTCTTTTTATGAAGTCTACTATATTTGATTAATACAGCCACTCCTTCCTTATTTTGATTAGATTTTCCATGGTGCATCTTTCTCATCATTTTGATTTTAGCTTTTCTATAGCATTACACTTAAAATGAGTTTCTTGTAGACCTCATATGGTTGAATTCTTTTAAAAATCAATTTTAATGGTCTCTTTTAAGTGGTGCATTTAGACCTTTTGCATTTAATATATCATTGATATGTTTGAATTTAAATGTATTTTATTATTTATTTTCTGTTTGTTTCCTCTGTTTTTCTTTTTGTTTCCTGTTTTCTGCTTATGTGAATATTTTTTAGTTCTCTCATTTTGTTTTATCTACATTGTTTTACTGAGACACTCTATCTCCATTATTTCAAGAGTATTTGCCCTTACTTGTTGGAGAATTTTTATAATAGCTGCTTTAAAATTTTTGTCAGATAATTCCAGCCATTTGCCATTCTGATATTGATATCTGTTAGTTGTCTTTACTTATGTATGGTTCTTTATATCCAGATACATTTTTGAATTTTATCCTAAACATTTGGAATATTGTGTAATGAGACTCTGGGTATTATTTAAATCATATGGAGAATTTTGATATTTTTGTTTTGGCAGCTGGAACCAAGTTGTGTTCAGACTAAAAGTTTTGACTTGCCTTCTGTGGGCTGTGATTAGAACATCAGTTATGTTTCAAGGCCTTGACAGTATTATTCAGATCTGTCCTATGTGTACCACTCAGTAGTCAGTCGTGGTTGGTGCTGCCTTCTGCAATGGTGCATGGGAGAAGAATGAGGCACAAACAAGTCAACTGTAAGAGAAAGAGAGCAGGGGATGACAGCTGAGACAGACTGTGGACCGGAACAACTCTGCATTCCCATATTTGCTGGAGAAGTGATAATCAATAAAAGACTTCAGGATTGTTCTAGTGTTCAGAGAGTGACCTCATGAGAAAGACAGAACTTGCTTAGTAGGTACGTTATGGTTGATCAGGCATAATCAATAAGTTTCATCTGATAAGGTGGTCTCTGAGGGAGCGGGGAAGTCAACACAAAAGAAGCAGACAGTGTTCCACCCTGAGTGGGCTGGGCGTTCCCAGCTGCTCGGCTCCTGTGTCATAAATCAGACACTTTCCCAGAGAGACATTACAATGTGTATTTTCTTAGAGCTATATTAATCATTTATTAATCATTATATAGTTTTGTATACTGTTTTTCTCTATGACTACATTTTATGTGTCACATTGTTCTGAGGGGTTGTCACAGGTTGGGTGCTGGTCTATCTTTTAGTTCAACTTTTTTTTTTTTAAATATTTTTATTTATTTCTAGGAGAGAGAGAGACAGCGTGAGCAGGGGAGGGTCAGAGAGAGAGGGAGTCACAGACTGAAACAGGCTCCAGGCTCTGAGCTGGCAGTCAGCACAGAGCCCAACGTGGGGCCCGAACCCACGAACCGCGAGATCATGACCAAAGCGAAAGTCGGACGCTTAACCGACTAAGCCACCCAGGTGCCCCTCTTTTAGTTCAACTTTTAAGGTCTATGCTGTTCTGTTTAGAGTCAGGTTCACACATGTACTCCTCAGAAGTGAACCTAGAAGATCATATACCTCTCACTGGTTTGTTCTCCTGAACTTTTTCTTCTCCCCAATCCCCATCATACTTTATGGTTTTCTAATGCTCCCCTTTTAGATCTCTGGGTAGAAAGCTGGAACTTTGTTTAAGTTTCTCTTGCGCTCACTTCCCATGATTGTAACTGAATCCCACACCAAGGGGCAGGAAGATGGAGAGAGAAAAATAATGCAATGGAGGTTTACTCTACTCTTTTGGGACCACAGAGAAGAAGATACTCCTCCTTTAGTCTTAAGAGCTTGTGGGTGTCTAGGGGCTGCCATGCCAGAGAATATACAAAATAAGAAACAAAAATACATGGATATCCCCTACTCAAACTATTAGAAGACTCCTTTCCCACTCTTGTTCCAGACCTGGAAGTATTCACCTAGAGCTCTCTTTTTCCATGGTGATGTCTACTCTTCATGCTGTTATCCACTTAGACTGCCTTGAGGCAAAGCCAGAGGACAATAGAAGAAAAAACAGAAAACTTACTCCTGGTTTAGTGGTACTTTGAATTCTCTTCTTTTCTTTTAACCTACCTGCTACGGTTTACTCTCAGCATCCTCAAGTAGGTGCTCCATGCATTCTATCCAGGTTTTGTAGCTGCATTCAGTGGGAGAGATAGGGCGGAGTGTGCTTATTCCATTTCATCTGGAAAGAGATGTCATCCTTTTTGTTTTGTTTCATTTGTTTTCTTTTAATCACAAATAAGCCTTCAGTTTTTTTTTAAAAGCTTTTCCTATATCTACTGAGATATTTTTATTTTCTTATATAATCTCTAAGTATTCTAGATTGTATTATGGGATTAATAGATTCTCTAATATTCTTACACTTCTGTAATAAACATAATTTGTTTACGCTTTATAAGAAAAAATGCCTTTTTACTTTCAGTTTGCTAACTGTTGTTGGGTCTGGTGTTTAATATACTATTATTTCACCTGTGTTCATGTTCATGTTAGTAACATCATGGGAGTATTCAATTTTCCTATACTGTCTTTCTCTTTTAAATAATTATTCCCACATGTCAACTTTAAGATTAGTTAGCTCCTGTGAAGTGGTAAATTGGTCTTTATAAACACTGTACTCTAAACATGATGGAAGAGGCTAAACCAGACGATAGCTGTGCAGAAAGATCTGATAGTGGTCCCTAGATCCCTTTTCCAGATGTTGTGTGACCGCTTCTTCTAGTATCAGTTTGCAGGTAATTTTGGAGTCTGTTTTTTCCTGGGCCATGCAGTGTTTGGAAGCTGGGAGTCTGGAGTCCTGCATCTTCTTCCTGCATGGGTCCTAACTGGCTGTGTGCAGTGGCAGCGGCAGGGACTCGTACAGGAAAATGGGTGGATCGGGTTCACGTAAGGAGCCATATTCAGTGATACTTCAGATGTGATCTCATGAATGCTGTTGAGCCTCTTGGGCAGTCACCCGTCTCCCCGCACTTCAGTGTCAAGGTTGAGGTCTCTGTGGCTCTAGAGGTCCGTAAGGCCATCATGGCTTTGAGTCTAACTTGGGCTCCATTGGCTGATTAGGAAGCTGAGTGGGTCTTGAGTCGGGGGGCAGTCAGGAAGGGCTGTTAATGAGGCAGCCTGACAGGAACAGGGCCAAACAGCAGCCTCCAAAGGGTGAAACATTTTAATTGGCATCTTCCACAGAACAGTAAATTGAGTGCTCGGATTTCCTCCTTGTGTTCTTTGTTCCTTGGCTCCTGTTGCCCTGGCTGGAGCCCAGGCAGAATTGAACTGCGGCCTGGGGGCCATCACCATGGTGTTCAGGGGCTCCCTGGGAGACCTGTGCAGAATCAGAGTTCTCCCTTCAACGTGGATGCCAACTGCCAGGAGGGCCACCAGGGACGGCCTAGAAGCTTCCACTTAGCAACAGTTTCCCTCCCAGGACCTGACAGGCCTGCAGAGGAATGTACTTCTTGCCTATTCTGGAGAAACTTCTGAGCTATGGTTCCTTTAGCTCCTCCTTCCTTCCAACCCTTTTTGAAGCTTGGACTTCAGAAAGTTGTTGGGTGAGGGACATTTCCTGAGACCCTTCACTCACTGCCTCCACCTACAACTGATTTTGATGCGAACAAGAGTTGAGACCACTAGCTTAGATAATAGTGCTCTGATCATCTCAGAGCCAGACCTACCTTCAGCTGCATAGAATGTAAGTCCCAGCTATGCCACACACAGCTGTATAATCTTGGGCAGCTTACTTCCCCTCTCTGAGCCTTGTATTCTTCTAATACAGAGGGAAGGTTTCAAGGTAGATTATCAGTTGCCAACATCTTTTCCCTCTGGAGTGGTCTAGAGGTCTGTGGCTCCATGTTTGCCAGTTCGACTGTGAAGAACTTGATACGGAAATGCATAAAGCTATCCTAAGGAAAGTATAGAGGTCTGGTGGAAGGAGCAAGGGCTTTGGAGTCAGACCTCATCTTTTTTGGATCAAACAGCAACTGACCAGCCGGCTGATGGCTATCCAGTAGAACTATATGTGCCTTTGTACAAATTAGAAAACTATACCCCTTCTGAAGTCACTTTTTTCTGCTCCCTGGAATTGTGCAGCGCACAACCTGTCCAGCTATACACAACTGTTGTCTATGTCCTTGGGTAATTTCTTCAACTTGCTTGGCCTCTGTTTACTTATCTGGAAAAAGAGGATAGTGACGCCTATCTCACAGGTAACAGCGAGGATAGAGATGTGTGTGAAACACCCAGAGCTTGTACAGAGTAGTTTTCCTGGAAGTATAAATTTCCCTTTTATTTTTCCAGGAACAGGCTTCCTGAGATGTGGTGTTCAGGCCCTAAGGCACCTCCCCCTTCCCGAAGAGCAGTGTAGTGGTGACCTAGTGTTTCCAAGGTGGGTTCTGAGCTTGGAATCACGTTCTGTCAGTTTGCCTCAGTTTCTGCTGCTGTCTTGGGAATTGATTCCAAGGCCTTGGGATGCTGCCTCTGTTTGCCCTGCAGGAGAGAAGGGAGAGCCCCCAGTGGCTGGGCGAGCACCTGGGGCACAGAGTAGCGTCACTGTTGCGAGGCAGTGAGGAGGCTCAAGAGAGCCGCGGCCAGAAAGGAAGAGTGGCACAGAATGTGAGGCATTTTTCCTGGCCGGAGGTGGTCCTGGAGAGAGAGGGACACGGGCCGTTTGTGCTTAGTCCTGTTCTCCCTGGCAGGCAGAGCAGAAGCACTGGGTCACCCACTGAGTCAGGGGCGCTGAGGTAGAGACTGCTGGTCGAGGAGTCACAGAACTCTGCTAACGGCTCTGGTGTTAATTCCTCCTGCACTTGAATTTGGGGACTGCCACTTTTGTTCCCCCCAATTCCTATGCAGAGGCCCTAGTGCGATGGTATTTGGAGGTGGGAGGTAATTAGGTCATGAGAGTGTCGCCCCTGTGATTGGATTAGTGTCCTTATAAGAAGAGGGAGAGAGCAGCTGAGCTAGGTGGGCTTTGGGCCACAGTCTCTTACGAGATCATATTCAAGGCATCAGCCGGGCCTATAGTCATCTGAAGCCTTGACTGTGGCCGGGGGACCAGCTTCAGTGTGACTTACATGACTGACTGGCCAGTTGATATTGGCTTTTGGCAGGAGGCCTCAGTTCTTCACCACGTGGGCCTCTCCATTGAGCTGCTTGAGAATCCTCACAGCTTGACTGCCTCGTTCCCCCAGAGCAAAGAGCAGGTAGAGCAAGGTGTGAGTCGCAATGTTTTATGACCAGCACTTGAAAGTCACACACTACCCACTTCCAGTGATCTGTTCATCGTGTAGTGAGTCCTGACCTACTGTGGGAAGGGAACACACAAGGGTGTGAGCGCTAGGAAGTGAGGCTCACGGGAGCCGCCTTGGAGGCTGATCCCATGATTCCACAACAGAATTCAGTGTTCTGGTGTTTGGCAGCCTTCATTTACTGATGGTGTCTTTCTGTGCCTCTGCCACATGCCAGCCATGTGTTAGGTGCTGGGAATGTGGGTGTGAACAGACAGACAGGGTCCCTGCCTCATGGGGCCCACGGTCTAGCAGAAGAGATAGATATTAATCCCCCAACTCATTATTCCGTTACAGTTTTCATAAATGCTAGGGAAGAAAGCAAGGAAAGGAAAGGGGTTCAATGAGAACTTATGATGAGGGGCCTCATGTAGTCTGGGCTGGGGATGGGAGGTGGGTGTTCCTGAGAATGTTTCTCCGCTGTGCCTGCAGGGCATGTGGCACTGAGGTCCACGCTGGTGCTTCTTCAACTGGGCCATCGTTATTTTGACCAGTTTTTTCTCCACTCCTAACTCCTCACCAAACAGTGAGCTCCTCAGGAGCAAAGATCTCACCTTGATGTAGCTCAGTGTCCCCAGTGCCTGGCTCAGAGCTGAACGCACACGAGGGGCCCAGCACATGTAAGCTGAGTGACTATGTGATGTGCCTGCAGAGACCTCTTTTCCTCAGAGGCTGTGTTTGGGGAGGGGGGAGGGCAAAGGTGGAGGATGTAGGAGCCAATGGAGGATGAAATACAATGAATTTGCCACCCTCCTGTGTAAGTCCTACTTCTTAATGGCCTCTGCCGCCATGTGGCTGTTTTTGTAGCAGCATGAAAAGAGCCCCCAGAGCTGAATTCTGACAGGGCCCTAAGGCTCTAACTGTTGCAGTGCATTGGGTTTTCTCGGCTTTGGCTCATCCACCAGTAGAAACTAGCTGTTTTAGCAGCAGTGAGAATGACAGTCATTATCACGTAGCTCCTGCTTATTGCGTGCTTATTATGTGCTGGGCTCGTGCATTCTCACCATCACGTTCCACCTCAGGGCCTTTGCATTTGCTGCCTCCCCCCGCCCCCCACAGCTTGCTGTGCTTTTCTCTGGACATCCCCCCTTCCTGTGGGTGCCCGCTCAGATCTCCTTATCAGAAGTCCTAGCTGACCGGGACACCTGGGTGGCTCAGTCGGTTAGGCGCCTGACTTCGGCTCAGGTCATGATCTCACAGTTCGTGGGTTTGAGCCCCGCGTCAGGCTCTGTGCTGACAGCTAGCTCAGAGCCTGGAGCTTGCTTCAGATTCTGTATCTCCCTCTCTGACCCTCTCCTGCTCATGCTATCTCTCTCTCAGAAATAAATAAAACATTAAAAAAATTATTAAAAAAAAAAAAAGAAGTCGTAGCTGACCATCCTGTCACAAGTGGTACCCCAGGCTCCTTTCATCTTCTTCTAATCTTTATTGTACTGATCATATCTACTCTTATGTTGTTTTAAATACGAACTTTGGCATCTTAGTCTGTTTGGCTATGATAAAAATATCATAGACTGCGGTATTTAAACAACAGACATTTATTTCTCACAGTCCTGGAGGCTGGAAGTCCAAGATCAAGGCACCACCAGGTCTGGTTCTTGGTGAGACTAGTAGACTGTAGCCTTCTGTATCCTTGTGTGGCCGAGAAAGAGAGGGGGCTGTGTCTCTTCCTCTTCTTATAAGGGGCTCTAATCCTATCATGGGGGCTCCACTCCCATGACCCAGTCACGTCCTGCAAGCCCCACCTCCAAGTAATACCACATTAGGGCTTCCGTGTGTGAATTTTGGAGGAAACACAAACATTCAGTTTATGGCACCAAGAGATGAATACAGGGATCACCATGTTTGTCCCGAGGAGTGAAACATTAAAATTCTCTGTGTTTGTTGAGATGTAAAATTTCACAGCATGAACAGAAGTGCTGTTGATACCCTCATCTGCTTATATTTACAAAGTGCTTCTGAGGTAGCTTATTTAGCCCTTCCTTAGAACAACACTGTGAGAAAGACAGGACAGGTGTCCTGCATTTAATGCTGTTTTCTAGAAGCAGCTCAGGTCCAGAGAGGCTGAATGAGGGTGTCAGGGCCAGGCAGAGAGAGGCTGGCATTCCTAGCAAGCCCTGAAATCCTAAATCCAGAGTTCTGTTGTGTACTCTCTCCCTGTGTGTGTGTGTGTGTGTGTGTGTGTCCACGTGTGCATGCGTGTGTTTTAAGTTTATTTATTTATTTTTGAGAGAGAGAAAGAGAGAGGCAGAGAGAGAGAGGGAGACAGAGAATTCCAAGCAGGCTCCGTGCTATCAGTGCAGAGCTTCATGTGGGGCTCAAAGCCACAAACCGTGAGATCATGACCTGAGCCGAAATCAAGAGTCAGATGCTTAACTGACTGAGCCACCCAGGCGCCCCTGTACTGTGTTATAAGTGACAAACTTCAGCGGACATCATGGTCTGCAGTCACGTGAAAATAGCTCTCATAAGCCAGCTTTGTTAACACCCTGCCCAAAGTGAGTAGACACAACTGCTGCCACTGGCTGTTTGTCTTTTACCTTTCTTTTGAGTTCCCTTTAGCAGGGCTGCGCAGAGGTGACCTGAGGGAATGGTGGAGACGCAAAGGCGGTGTCGTTTTTCAAATCTCAGCATGAGCCTAAATTTAATTTCTTCAGAGGGGCCCACTCTGCTCCCTGATCTCAAATACGCAGCCCTACCACCTTCCTCTCTTCGAGGGCACCCTGGGCTTTTTCTGTCGTAGCCCTCATTGCAATCCTTAGCTGTTAGACCCTAAGCTCATTAGCAGAAAAACCTTCAGAGAGAGAGAAATTGAAAACTGCCGTCGTCCTGCAGGCAGTCGGGGGATGTGAGGTCGTGTGTGCGCTTGGGAGGAAGAGAGGGGCTTGTGTAGAAGCTGCAAAGGGAAACACAGAGGAGCACGCGTCAGGCGTGTCCTGTGAAGATGCGCATTCCAGAAGCACACGACTGAGCGGCCCCGTGTCCGCTTCGTGGGGATGCCACGGGAGGGTGGGACGTGATGAGCCCTCAGCCTCTCTGAAAACGGATAATGATCACTCTGCCCCTACCGCTTCCTTTCTTGCTGGTTCTCCAGTGGACTGTGATATATTTTACTAGTTAAAAAAATTTTTTTTAAAAATGTTTATTTATGTTTGAGAGAGACAAAGAAAGAGAGTGCGAGTGGGGGAGGGCAGAAAGAGACACAGGGAGACAGAGTCTGAAGTAGGCGCTAGGCTCTGAGCGGTCAGCACAGAGCCCGACGTGGGGCTCAGACTCATCGAGTGAGAGATCATGACCTGAGCCACAGTCAGTTTAACTGACTGACCCACTCAGGAGCCCCTAGTTTTTTTTTTTTTTTCTTAATTATTAGAGCTGGCCACCACCGGCCAGCTCTCTGTGAGTGTTCTTTATCTCCAGCTTGTCCTCTACCACCTCCTCCCAGAGGCCACGGCTGGGTCCTCCTTGCCCCCTTTTCTAAGTCGGCTTTTCTAATGTAGGACCAAAGTCCTGAATGCATAGTTTCTGTCCATCTCTCAGTTTTCCCCTTATTAGTAGTAAAATGAAAGGACCAGAGTGAGGCTTTGACCTCCTGCGATCCCAGATTTTTCTGGAAGCAGATTCCAAAGATGCCATTCATGCATTTATGCCGGAGATGGTTACCGAGATTCGTGTGTCGCGCATGCACATAGCCGTTAAGACGAAAAGGAGATCAAGAGAGTGTCCTTACTCTCATGGAACACACACATTGATGGAAAAGTAGACCCTAAAGAAAGAACACTAACACCATCATCTACCTTTTGTGGAGCATCTCATCATGGCTGTGTGCTAAGATGGTGCTGAGTGTTTCCCACATTTCATTTCCCCCACGACAACCTCGAGAGGTAAGTGTTGTGACTTACATATGCACACGAGGTAAATGGCTTTGAGAGGTTTGGTAACACAGCCGAGGAGCCAGAACTCCAGATGAGGTCTCCCTGACTTGGAAGCCTGCAGTCTTTCCACCTGCCATGACAGAAAACTGATGTCAAGAGGACAGGAGCAGGATCACAGGGGGGCTTGCTCTTCAGGGCGGGTACATTTGGTCCCTGATGTGTGAGTGGGCATTTGTGGGTTGGGAAAAGTGGAAAAAGACGTGAAAGTCAAAGGAGGGCATGAATAATGGCTGGGATAGGAGAGTGTCCAGAGTGGGACCCACAGGTAGAGAGTTCAGGATGGTTGGTGTGTGGGGGGGTGGGTGGGAGTGCAAGGCCAGAAGGGTGGCTGGGGCCACGTTGTGCTGGGACTTGGCATCTGGGCGTAGACTCTGTCCTGTGGAGCAGGCCAAGGGGAGACTACAGATAATACTACAAGACAGGACAAGATGGAAGATTGAAAACTCAGATGCCTTCAGAGGCCAGGCAGTAACATACACCAGGCTGTAGGTTAGTTCATACTTGTTGAGGGGGCTTTGTGCCAGGAACTATTCTGAGTTCTAGAGGTATAGAGAATAAGCCTGCTGGAAGCTGCCTTCAGGGAGCTTATGTCTGTGTTTGTGATGAAGAAGTGTGTTAACTCCAGATTCTGACAGGTGCCTGAGAGAGGATGATGGTCAAGGAAGACTTTGGGGCTGTGCCATCTGGGTTGAGACCTGAAAGCTGAAGGGGCTGCTGTGCAAGGGGTGAGATCTGTAAGGGGCAGGGTATGTGGTGGGTCAGGGCAGGGTGCTGGACTTAGACTGCCCAGTGAGGAATCTGGCTCTGCCGTTTGTCAGCTGTGTGGCCTCGGGAAGGTCTGTGCCTTAGGTACCTTATCTATCAAGTGGGGATAACAATAGCACTATGTCTTAACGTCATCAAGAGGACTGCATGAGTTATCACATGTAAAATGTTTAGACCAGCACCTGGACCTGGAAGGGCCTGGAAGGGAAGCCACTGCTGTTGGGACCCTTGTTACCAGTAGCACAGCGTTCCAAGCAGGAGAAGCAAGTGACGTGGGAATATCCTTTGGGAGGGAGAACGGAGGCTGGTGTAGCTAGAGTTTAGTCAACTGGCAGATGAGAAGAGGAGAGGAGGTCAGATCAGGGAGGGATGTGTCGGCAGCGATTTGAACACAGCGAGAAGCGCTGGAGGGTTTTAAGCGGGGAAGCGATGCAGTCGGCTGGGCTGGTGGTGTGCGGAGAGGGGCACGAGTGGGATGATGCTAGGGTCATCTAAGCAAAGGGCCCTGGGTGCTGGGGCCAGAGTTTTAGGTGAGAGGAGCTAGAAGGGGTGGTAGGAGTTAGGGTATATTTTAGAGGTAAGGCTATAGGGTTACTGATGGAAGGAATGGAAATAGGGTAACATCACATAGTTTTGTCCTGATCAACTATGGGGGGGGGGAAAGGAGCGTGAGGGAGGGCAGTGGCATTTACTGAGATGCGCAAGCCTGGGCGAGAGCAGATTGCTGGCAGAAACAGTCCTGCTTTGGCTCCTGCGGCTCGAGAGTCCTAGCGCTTGTGTCTCAGCCAGGCAGCTGGCACCAAGGCCGCCTGGTGTGAGCAGCAGGGATTTGTGCACCTGTGGTGAAGTGTTCCCAAGGGAATTCGGATCATTTAAACACTCTGCTTACCAGGCTCAATACACCTGCTTCCAAATTGTGACACCCCCCCCTCCCAAATGGTTCCCAAACTTCCATCCAGCTGAGAAGATAAATCGCCAAGTGAAGAGCAAGCCTTTCACTGGTTGGTAGCAGGGATCTCTGACTCCTACAGAGGAGGAGTCCTAGCAGCATGTGGGTCTCTATCTCAGGGCCTCTGTGGCTTCGCTGGCTGCCTCCACTCCTCCTCTAGCTCTTCACTCAGCAGCCATGTATGCAGGCCCTGTGCGAGGCCGGAGGGAAATCTCATGGGAGACCTGGGCTCTGCTGTGGGGGGCTCAGCCCAGAGGGCATCAGAGTTCCTTGCCCAAGGGTTCGATGATTTCTGGGCCAAGTTTTATTTATTTGATGTGTTTGATGCGTTTGATCTGCTCAGCCTGCAGCCGGTCAGTAAGGATGCGATGATCTATGTTGCTGGACAGCATAGCTCCAGTGGTGCGTACCTGACCCATGCTTGGGGGGAGCCGAGCATGCACACTAGCTGTCATAAGTTGAAGGTCCTGCAAGGAGCATGCATGAAGATGGAGCAGCTCTAGTTCGTCCTGGCTGGGAGGTTCACTTCTTAGCTTGGATCTGAGGAGCTTTCTGCTCACTCTGGGCTTTGCACCCTGCTGGTGGCCTGCTCTGGGTGGGGAGTGATTTTCTAGTTCGGCTTGGTGCTTTTTCATGCCCATTGAGGGGGATGAGTTTCCCTCTCCCTTTCTGCTTGGACGCTCCTTCTCATATGCACACACTCTCAGTATCTTTCCTGAAGTATGTTTCAAGGTCCTGCTGTGAACAGTTCTTTCTCACAAAATTGCTAGAAAAACAACCAAGGGAATTGGGTGTTAAATTCCATCATGTGCATTTTCAAAACCACGCTGGGGCTTTCCAAAGGGCTCTTAGTGTGCTTAGCTATTTCTTTTCAAAGTGGGATATGTCCTTTAATACTTCTCTATTCAGAGTGGGGTTTATGGACCAGCACCAACGGCATCACCTGGGAGCTTGTCTGAAATGCAGAGTCTCAGGCCCCACTTCTGCATTTTAACAAGATCCTCCAGTGGTTTTTATGCACAGAAAAGTCCCAGGTGTGGTGCTTCAGACAGCAGCCTTCTAGAAATCACTCAGTCCATTCGGTTGACTCCTGATTACACAGTACAGACAATGGTTCCCAGGTGCCCTTTGTCTCGATTTGGCCTAGCCTGAAGATCATCATGGAGGTGAATGTTGTTAAGCAGTGTGTTGCTGAGGCTTATTTAAAATAACACACGTATTCTCTTTTGGCAGTGATTTAAATGACTTGACTTCTGTGGGTGAAGACCTCTGGTTATTTTTGTCAAAGGAGGAAGAAACTGGGAGTGTCAGTCTGGGGACGAGGGGGCTCAAGGGTATGACAGTTGTCATCAAATGTTGAATGAGATTTCATCATCATGAAGAAGAGCCTTCTAAGGTTGTAGAATAGGTTAAAGATGAAGGGGCCTATTTCCAGAGGGGGCTGTTCAGGTATGAGCTTGCCATCCACTTGTCTGGGGTGTTGTAGGGGATCCAAGCAGGGAATGTGGGGTTGGACCAGACATCTTTTTTAAAAAAATTATTATTGTTTTTTAATTTTTTAAATGTTTAATTTTTTTTTACTTTTTAAAAAAATATTTTATTTCTGAGAGAGGTGTTTTATTTTATTTAAAAAAATATTTTATTTCAGCACGAGCAGGGAGGGTCAGAGAGAGAGGGAGACACAGAATCCGAAGACAGGCTCCAGGCTCTGAGCTGGCTGTCAGCACAGAGCCTGACATGGGGCTCTAACCCACGAACCATAAGATCTTGACCTGAGCCGAAGTCAGATGCTTAACTGACTGAGCCACTCAGGCGCCTCTTAAATGTTTAATTTTTGAGAGAGAAAGAGCACGAACAGGAGAGGGGCAGAGAGAGAGGGGGACAGAAGATCTGAAGGAGGCTCTGCACTGACAGCAGAGAGCCTGATGTGGGTCTTGAACTCAGGAACAATGAGATCATGACCTGAGCCAAAGTCAGATGCTTAACTGACTGAGCCACCTAGGCACTCCAAGGATCTTTTAACATGTGTTCCAGCCGTGTGAACTACAGAGAAAAGAGAAGGGCTCACAGAACTGAGTTTCTTTTTTTTTTTTTTTTTAATTTTTTTTTAATGTTTTATTTATTTCTAGGAAAGAGAGAGAGAGACAGCGTGAGCAGGGGAGGGTCAGAGAGAGAGGGAGTCACAGACTGAAACAGGCTCCAGGCTCCGAGCTGGCAGTCAGCACAGAGCCCGACGCGGGGCTCGAACCCACGAACCACGAGATCATGACCTAAGCGAAAGTCGGACGCTTAACCGACTAAGCCACCCAGGTGCCCCCAGAACTGAGTTTCAAGCCCCGCTTTCCCATTTACTAGCCCTGATTTGGTCAAGTTACATAACTTTCCCAAAGCCTCGGTTCCCTCATCTGAAGATAATACTCAGCTCGTGGGATGGTGTGAGAATTAAATGCAAATTACGGATGTTCCTATCAGGGCCTGACATGACATAGGGGCGTAACGCATTTTCGTGTGCCTCCTCTTCTTCTGTGTACTTCTCTTTGCCCTGTCTGGGTTGGACTGTAATTAGTTGACAGTTTGAGCAGCCAGCTTGATATTGGATTTTAATCTCATAAAGTTCTGATTCTTGTTCTTCTGTGAACAAGGGCTTTTATTTAGCATTCAGCAGAGTTTGGATCTGTCACGTGTTAATATTATGTTTTCCCAACTTGGCCTCAGGCTCTGTGAGGTTAGGGGCTGGTACCCTGGCCAGGTGGTTTCCACAGAAATACCATGCACCGTGATACATCCTTATTGCGACAACTCCAATAATCTGCGTCAGAAAGCTCAGTGCCCGACCTCTGGGCCTCAGCTGGACTCCTAGCCCCCCAAGGGCCAGTAATGTCCATCCTTGCACCCAGCACAGCAATGGGGAAGCGGGCCCTCAGGGGGGATTCAGTAGAGGTTAATCAATTGTTTGATCTAAGTCACAGAAAGCCATGGGAAGTCAGTTTGAAATGTGACAACTTGGAAAGAGGGATCGGGGAAAGAAAGCAAGGAAGTGATTGAAATAAGTAAATTTCACTTTTTATTCATATCCCACTTCACTCCATAAAGGATTGGTGCATAGCAAAACAGAAAACAATATGTAATTTGTGGAATGAGGGAGGATATAAGTAAATAAACAAACGTATAAAATTAAGACCAGAGAAGAAAGAAATACATTTCATGAATCTTCCCATATGACCCAGATTCCTCCAAATTAAAAAAAAAATAATAAAGGAAATCTGTTTTGCAAGCAGTCTTCTCCGGTTGGCAACAGCTTCTTTTCTTTTCCCTCTGTGTTTCGTTGCACCCTGGGCTGAGCGAGCGGGTGAGCCATTCTGCCCTCTGGCAGGCAAGCCTTGCCCTCTGTAAGGATTTGCCCATTAGCCTCGGAGAGTAGGGTCTGGAAGGTGTGCCATCCCTGCCACTCTTAAGTTATCAGCCCTGATAAGTCATCAGTACAAACTGATTGTATTTTCTTTTGTGCAAGAGCTTGATACAAAGTCGATTTGACAGCCAAATTGGCCCGGAAGGTATAATGAGGCAATGCTGAGCATCTCTGAATACAGAAGGGGAGAAAGGAGCAGGCTGAGGTGTGGTGATGTCTTTTATGTTGTTGGGGCACAAATTCCAGCTGGATTGCAGAGCTCTGTTCTGCTTAAGGAACCAGAGAGCAGGTGCCTTCCTCTGTGAGCTTCTAACTTGAGGCTAAGTGGAGGGGAGACGAGGGGCTCTCCCACCTGGTCTGGGTTTCTTGGTAGTAGGGCTCAGGAGATAGTATGCACATTTGAGAAGTGTGATGGATAGCACAGGGGTTAAAAGCGCTGGCTCTGGAATAAGGTAGCACTGGATTCAATTTCCAGACCTGCCTCTCACTAGTCGTTTCATCTCAGGCAATTTACTTAAGTACTCAAACACTCAGTTTCCACATCTGGAAAATGGGAAAAAGATACCAATATCTTTAGAGAGTTGCTGTGAAGATAAAATTAGGAAATGAATGAACAGCTCTTAGTCTGGTCTTTAGTTATTATATAGCTAGCATTTCCCATTTTAAGCAACCCTAATTACGTATTTTACATACATAAAATATTTTACATACATGATAGAGTATTTAACTCTATTATCTTTGTGAATTATACATTTTGCGGCCCTATTTTATGTGTCATCTAATCTGGCAGAGATTTTCCCATTTACCCATCCCCCTGCACCCCTAGCTTCCTCTGCCACCCCTCCCCCCCCAGCCTCCTCTGCCCCACTTGCAACAGACTTTGAGGATTCATCAGACACCAGAAGCCTTCTTAACACAGCACTTGAGTCAGCCATCCTCAGAGTTATACATTTTTGTGCTTAAAGTGAATCCTGGAGTTGTCAGGCATTGATACTTATCAAACCCAGTGGGGAAACCAGAAGCCAGACCCTTTACTTCACTCATGACACATCGCTGTGTGAGAGCTGAAGAGACTGACTTCAATTCTTTTTCTGAGAATGCTGGGCTGGAGCTGGAGAAATGGATGATGTTTCTGACTCTGCTGCTTGGCTTTGGTCTGACCTTGGACAAGTCACTTGATCTCTTGGAATATCAGTTTCCTCACCGGTTAAAAGAGAATAGGTCTTGCTTCCTCAGGCTGTTTTTATGAGTTGTAGTGCTTCTCATGCTAACATGAATTCGATTATTTCTATTCCCTTGTTACTATTTTCTACCTAGAGAGGGTTTAAGAGGGTTAGGGGGTCAGTTGGTAGCTGGGGCTCTTGTAGGAACATGGCAGTGAATCTCCTTCCTTTGTATCTAACCTCTCCCTCTTTTGGAGGCCACTGTTGTGAGTCCTCGCCCCCACACACGCCTCACCTGACAAGTCTCCTGGGCTTTCTCAGGCGTGAGGTCCGAGGCAGGTGACCTCTTCTCCTCTCTGTAGGCCAATGTGGCTCTCACCAGGGTTAGAGGCATGAGGGAGAGGGGCAGGCCTTAGTAAGACTTTTCTCTAGGTATAGCCTCCTCTGGAGCATGGCTCCTATCTGCCTCCCCTTCATGGAAGGCAAAGAGGAAATGGGAAAGATGGCATGAACATGGGCTTCGGAGCCAGGTACACCTGTTTCGGATTGGAGTTCTGCCACACAACTGTGTGGTCTTAGAAAAGTTACCTGACAGTCCTGAATTCCAGTGGCCTGAATAGTTCTCAAATGGAAATATCAGTCTTACTCAGTGGCAGGGGCCATATCTGGTTGCTCACAGCTTTACGTGGTATCTAAAGTTTAGTCAGTGCTTGATGAATATTTCTGAAGGGCTGAATCGATACTTAGAGTGCTGTGTGCTAATGTCCTTGTGCCTTCCCTCTCCACTTCTTCTTGGCCCCCATTGCACTCTGCATGGTAGGTTGGTAGAAGGCCGGTCATTGATTCATACTGTAAATATTGTGTGCCAGGCGTTTAGGCACTGGGGATGTCGTAGTTCTTTCACTGGCAGAGAATCATGCTCTGAGTTTGGATCATGTCCCCATGATCATGTGATCATGATCATGACCTTTTTCCCTGGTGCTTATTCAGAGAATCCCTTGTGGTGGAAGGAGAAAGGCAATAAGCGCAGTGAATAAAGTACAGAGCATATGAGAAGGTGGCAGTGCTATGGGGAGGAACAGAGCAGGGAAGGGAAATACGGACAGAGGAAGAAGGGGAGTCAGGAGCTGTGGCCTTGGTAATGTCATGGAAAGTCTTACTTAGAAGGTGATACTGATGATCTTGGACCAAGTCTCTTTCTTCCCAGCATTCCATCCAGTTTTCTTTGCTGTCGCTTGGGTCTTTGCAAGTTGAAGGCAATGTGAGGTGAGACAGAACATCTGTGAGCAGTTCGGAGCTTCACCTTTTACAGTAATTTAGGAAGGTGCCTGGAACCTCATTTAAAGCCTCTCTTTTCTGGGAGCCCCTTGTGCCTGGCTTTCCAGCCCCTGGGCTTCCCAAAGGAATTCACCTTGAGAGGGTCCCTGGGCTGGCCTCAGAGACTGTGGCAAAGCAGCAGGTAGCCAGTGCATCAGGCAGATTTCCTTCCAGGAAGTCCGGCTCCATTGCTGGCTTGCTTGCTCACTGTGTTTTCACCCTGGCACCCAGCACCCCAGCTGCGTTTATATACCCCCAGGTGGCAGAGCTTTCAAAACAAGGGTGGTAGTATTTTTGGTGCTAGTTTTGGTTACAAAGCAGTGTGCACCTGTCCAGGCCACCACCACAACTGCTTGGACCACTCTGTCTTCTTGGCCCGGATCGTTTGCAGCTTAGCTGGGACCTCAGTGCCTCCTTTACTGCCTGGGGCAATGGTACTCATTGTTCTGAGTTAACTTCCCGTCGTCTCACTTGCCTCCCTTTCTCTCTCCGGTCTCCTTGGCAAGCCCTTCCTTTAAGATTTGCTTCTGGCTATTTTTTTCTGGGGTGGGGGAGGCAGGGGAATATATAACAGACAGCAGACATAGCTTCTGAGGCAATTGATTAAAATCCAGACTCCTGTCCCCACTTGCAGGGATTCTGATTCAGTGTTTCTGGGATGGGGCCAAGGAAACTGGATCAGCACATCCTCCTCCTCCTCCTCCTCCTCCTCCTCCTCACGATTTTAAAGTCCATTCCCTAGCTCATCAGGCTGAGATAAACCCAGATTGAAAGGCATGGCTTTCTTCCCTAATTTATTTCTAGGTGAAGGCTGAGGGTGAAATCTCTTGTCGCAGTCCACCCAGAGTCTAGCCCAGTGCCGAGCTCATGGCTGGCACACAGTACACATGTGTTGAAGGTTAGAGGCCATCGTTTTATAAAAAACCCTTTACAATCTGAAGAGTTGCTTGCTAATCGATCCCCATAGTTATGTTTGCAATCTTAACAGTTGGTTTTTTTCTTAAAGCAGAGACAGGTGTCTGCTCAGGATCTTAAGGACAAAACGAAAGCATCCTGAAAGAAGAACTGAAAAGACATAATTGCTTTTTGAAGGAATTTGAGCCACACCTTCCTCCCTGAATGTTGCCTTGATAAAGACGTATGAAGTGACACTGTTTATTAGTAATTCTCAGCTGCTCAGTGGAGTTAGCTAGGAGCTTAAAAGGTACCAATGCTTGGCTACCATCCCCAAGGTTCTGTTTAATTGGTCTGAGATGTGGCCTAGGCACCAGGATTTTAAAAAGTTTCCTAGGTAGTTTTTTTTTTTTAAGTTTGTTTTTTTAATTTTTTTTATTTTGAGAGAGACAGAGACAGCACAGGTGGGGGAGAGATAGAGAGAGAAGAAGAGAGAGAATCCCAAGCAGGCTCTATGCTGCTAGTGCAGAGCCCACAGTGGGGCCTGAACCCATGAAACTGTGAAATCATGACCCGAGCTGAAACCAAGAGCCAGATGCCTAACTCAACGAGCCACCCAGGTGCCCCCCCAAATTTCCCAAGGTAATTCTAATGTGTGACAAGGGTTGCAAATCTCTTATTTAGAAGGTGTGGAACTCCTTGGAGAACAGAGTGGGAGATTCGTTTCTAGAGTCCTGTAGGGAGTCCTCTTGGACAAGAGATGGAAAGTCCCCTGGATTCTGTGATCCAAGACTCCTCTGGAATCTGAATCTAAAATATAATTTATATAAATAAATAAATAGACATATACATACAATATCTAAAATTTTAATCTATATCAAATAATAGACCATTTTTTTCCTACCCCTTTAATAAGAACAGTTTATCTGATTACAAACATGGTGCATGATTATCATAAACTATTGGGTTTATGCCGAAAAGTATAAAAATCATCCCAAATGCTAGGATACAGAAGAAATAATTGTTAATATATCTAGCACACATCTTTCCACTCCTTTCTCTGTGCCAATATGGACATGTAGCCTAGACATACAATTCAATGTCATATGTAATCACTGAAACATACTGGTCTGTGTATTTTGCCCAATAGTATGATATGGATAAGTTTCCTTAAATCTACATAATCATTTTTATGAGATTTTGCCAAATTCAAGCTCGAATTGCATCTGATAAATGGGACATCTACTTTGTTGTTAAAGCTTGCTGTATATTTTTAAAAGAATAAAGGGCAGGGCGCCTGGGTGGCTCAGTCAGTTAAGCGTTGGACTTCAGCTCAGGTCATGATCTTGCAGTCTGTGAGTTCAAGCCCCGTGTTGGGCTCTGTGTTGACAGCTCAGAGCCTGGAGCCTGCCTCAAATTCTGTGTCTCCCTCTCTCTGCTCCTCCCCTGCTTGCACTCTGTCTCTCTCTCTCAAAAATAAATAAACATAAAAAAAGAAAATAAAAGGCTAACAGCAGATGAATCCTCTGCTGGCCATGAAGCCCAGGTGTGTCCCAGACATCTGAGGAGCCTGCCTGGACAGTTTGTGGGCTGGGGACAAAGGGTTCAGCGAACTTGGCCACAACCACTTTTTGTAGTGCTGGTCTCTGTTAAGTTTTAGTTTCATTCAAACCAAATATTGTTTTCATTTGCCTTGTGGACCATGCAAAGAATATAGAAAGTTAGCAAAGAGCTGGATCCTGAGCTTGCAGGAGACAGAGCCACCACCCATAGGGGGTGTCCCAGGGGTGAGCCGTTACTGGCCTGTGGACTGGACAGGCGTTCAGTTATTGAGAGAAGCCTACAATCTAAATTTTATATTTGAAATCTCTTGATTTTAAATGTAGACAATTGTTTAAAAATTAAAAACATTGTGGGACCAAACAACACACCTGGGCCTCTTTATAGTCCTCTGGAAGCCTATCTTAGGTTTCTGGTCTACTAAGCCATCTGTGGCAGTGGTATGGATTCGGTCTACTGGATTTACTTTTTAAAAAATGTTTATTTATTTTTGAGAAAGAGCGAGAGATAAACAGACAGAGTGCGAGCAGGGGAGGGGCAGAGAGAAAGGGAGACACAGGATCTGAAGCAGGCTCCAGGCTCTGAGTTGTCAGCACAGAGCCTGATGCTGGGCCCAAATTCATGAACCATGACATCATGACCTGAGCTGAAGTCTGACGCTTAACTGACTGAGCCACCTTGGCGCCCCTACTTGATTTAGTCTAGAAACACTGACTGTATGTGTTATTCTGTGTGGCACTCAGAGTTCAGAAGACTGGAAATGCAAAGATGCAAAGTTATGATCCTTGTCTTGGGTGGGGTAGGTTGTAGTGGAGAAGAGCTTGTCTCAAAATATGGTTCCCAGGCCAGCTCCTCAGTATCCCCTGGGAACTTGTTAGCAATGCAGACTCTCACTGAGTCAGAATTTCTTTTTTAATTGTATTTTTTTTTTTTTTAAATGTTTTATTTATTTCCAGGAGAGAGAGAGAGAGAGAGAGACAGCGAGAGCAGGGGAGGGTCAGAGAGAGAGGGAGTCACAGACAGAAACAGGCTCCAGGCTCTGAGCTGGCAGTCAGCACAGAGCCCGACGCGGGGCTCGAACACGAACCGCGAGATCATGACCTAAGCGAAAGTCGGACGCTTAACCGACTAAGCCACCCAGGCGCCCCCACTGAGTCAGAATTTCTACTGTAACAAACCCTGCAGTCTATTCTAACCAACCTTCCTGTGGTTCTGATGCCTGCTAAAGTTTGCTAACTCCTGTCTGGGAAGGGAATTGGGTGTATGCAGAGATCTATGGGATGGAGAAGGCCGTGGTGAGTGTCAGGGAACTTTTTGGAAATGAATGGCTCCACCTGAATCTTATGGGATGAGTGGGTGGAATCTGACTTGGCAGTTGAGGCAGTGGGGAGGGGTGTCCTGGGAAGGGAGGATGTGTGTAGGGCACGTTTAGGAATTTTCAGAGCATATGACTAAAGGATGCTCTGGCAAATAGAGTGAGCTGAGAAGAATAAGGGAGGGGGGGCACGTGCTCAATACCACGTTAGCTGGATTGTGTCTTGTAAGTGTTGGGACATTGCTGGAGACCTTTAAGGGAGTGTGGCACGGGGTCTGTGTTTAGGAAAATAATACTGCTGGCATGGTTCAAATTCCTTCTGGGTAGACACAAGTCTCTTGGTACTCTACTGGCCTAGATCTCAATTCCTGCCTCTCCTGGTGTGACTTGGATCTGGGTCAGCAATTCCCATCCTTGGATAGGGTGGTGGGGAGAGGAGGTAAAAGCCCTTGAGTGAGGAAACAGCCATTGCTGCATGTAAAATAGTGACAGTACTGTTACTTCCCACAGGGAAGATACTCACTCTTTAAGTTGAACATTTTAGTGGCTGCTGGTGTTCACAGCAAGGGCAAAGGTTTTTGTTTTCCTACTTTTGTTTTTTCTACTTAAAACCATGCCCCCTTCCCCCTGCCAAAATAAAATAAAAGCAGCCCATCAGTTTCTGCAGCAAATATTTTTGGGGGAAGAAACCCTTGCTCTGTTTCTTTAAAGAAGGATCTCTGGTGTCCGAAGAGGAAACAGTTTCAACTCAAGGCCAGGGAAACACGTCAGTACCTAAGGAGGGTGTGATTCTCCCTCTCTCTCTTACCCTCTTCCTTTTTGAAATGCTGGGGTGGGAGGTAATGGAAGCAGGATACAATGTGGCCCCCCCGCCGCTGGTCATTTTTTAATAATGTCTTGTTTGCTTGTTTGTTTGTAATCTACAAAGAGTGCAGACAGTGGGCCAGTGCAAATGACAAAAAAGTAGACAGATTGGATCCATGAATTTTTTAAAATCTGTCCACATGTGGTGAATTGTGAAATCCTTACCTTTGTGAGAGGGTGAAAAGAATTTTTTTACTCCTTCCATGATTTGCAAAATTGATGTAATGTTTATGAAGTAGTTACTTCTTTCGTCCTGCTGCTGCAACTTTGCATACATTCATGATGACTTTAGCAACTCTTTTATTCTGCCTCTCTAGTGAGTGTTTTTTTCCTAAGCTGAAATGAACAGGTTTTTCCATTTGATTGCTTTGGGTGCTCTGTTCAAGTTGACTACAAATATCTGTGCCTGTTTACTATGAAAATATAAAACAACCAAGCTATAATCTTTATGGGCATTAAAAGTGATATTCAAAGTGAATGAAACTTATGTTTCTACTTAATGATTGATCTCACCTTTAATCACAAAGGTGGTGTTCATAAATATAGGGGATATTAATTATGACTCTATTCACATGATAAATTATATAGAGGCTTGTCAGAAGAGGGCAAATTGCCCTGCTGAGAAGCTTTAAGGGTAAGGTTTTCTAGAACAATTCTCTGAAGAATTTTCTTGGTCTCCCCACCCCATTTGAACTCTCCTGTTTGTTAGCACCTCAATTTAAATATCCTTAATAATAAAAACCAATCCTGTTGTTACCTTCTGAAATCCTATCTTGCCTTTGGTCCTGTCTGTCAGAGCATAGTGGATTTATGTTAAGTGGTTGGGGTGCATTTATATGTTTTAAGACAGGCTGATAAGAGGAAGCTTGAACCAGAAGGACATACACTGGCTTGGAAGTCAGGCATCCATGCCTCTTACTGTGTGGGTGTAAGCCACTTTACGCCTCGAGACATAGGAAACTACATATTGCTTAGGTTCTCTCCAGCTTGATTCAAATGCACTAACTCAAAATGATGAAGACATTTGTCCTCATTTAGACATCGAGCGCAGCATTGGAAATACAGACAGAGAGGAAGTGAAGTTGCTTTTATTGTCTTACAAAGGTCCTCAAACATGGTTTAATGTGAAATCAGCCAGAGGATTAGCTGTAGATTGGGCATATTCTGTGGACATATGTGCCTTGTTCTTATTGCATTGTCTGCTTTTCTTTTTCAGTCGCAAATGAAGCTGGAGACAAGCCTGCCAGACCACTAGCCCGCTTCTCCCGTGAGTCGATCTTGTTTCTACTCCCTTCCTGGGCTCCTTCAGAGGCATTTTTGCCTGCACAGTGCCCCTCTGTAATCCTGCCAGCTGTCAGTAAAATAGAGTAATATAGGAAATATCTTTAGTGGTTTAATATTTCATTTGAGCCCCATCAGGGGTGAGCTGTTCATTGCTATTGCCTTTTTTTCTTTAAATATTTTTTATTTATTTCTGAGAGAGAGAGAGAGAGAGAGAGACAGTGTGAGCAGGGGAGGATCAGAGAGAGAGGGAGACACAGAATCTGAAACAGGCTCCAGGCTCTCAGCTGGCAGTCAGCACAGAGCCTGACGCGGGGCTCGAACCCACGAACTGTGAGATCATGACCTGAGCCGAAGTAGGATGCTTAATCGCCTGAGCCACCCAGGTGCCCCTGCTATTGCCTTTTCAATCCTTAGAGCTATGGTTTAGCAAACTGTGCTTTAGGGTTTTGCTATTCCAAGTCGGGTCCTTGGGAGTAGGAAACTTGACATTGCCTGGGGACATTTAGAAATGCAGAGCCCCAGGCCCACTGAATCAGTATCTGCATTTAACAAATCCCTAGATGGTTCCTCTGCACATTTGAGTTTGAGAACTGCTGCCCTGGGAATCTCCTCAGAGAGTTCTGCCCTTGGGGTGGGTTTTTATGAAGACGGCGTGAGAAAGGGTATGTGAAATGCTTGTGGTTGCCAAGGTCCACACATGTGTGACAGCACTGTCAGCACCCATAGTGGATTTAGAGGCTAGTGCTGCTGGCTTTACCTCACTTAGGTGACATTTTGAAGCTTGTGTGAATATTATGAAATAGATTGAGTGTTTTTCCTTGGGCACAGGGATCCCTGTAAGGGCCTTGGAGCTCCCCATCAATTTCACTAGACTCTTTTGTCTCCAGGTCTTGATATGGGAAAACAGGAGTCAAAAGCTTCTCAGTGTTTTCTGTGCCAGTGTGATCAGCAAATTATGAGGCAAATGAATGCTCTCCCTGGAATGAAAACCCAGATTCCAAGGGAACAGAAATACCAGAGACTGAGCAGGACTGGGTGGACATGCTCCCCAGCAGACAGGCAGGGAGTGGAGAAATGGTGGGGCTGTAAATCACAACAGGGGGGTATTTCTCTCCAGCACCATCACTACTTGCTGGCTTTCACTTAAAGTAGTTTCACTGATAACTTTCTGGGCCTCTGTTTTCTCCATCTGAAAAATAGGAAATTCATACCCATCTTCTCTCCTTTATAAAAAAGTTAACTTCTTTTGAAGTAATGGCACACAAATTCCCAGTCACTGCATTGTTTACTAAGGTGGATCGAGTCTTGGGTGTGGATATGGCCATAGTAAGCCTTAACGTGTAGAATCAAAATTATACTTTCTCTATGTAGAGAGCCTTCTTCCAAATTCTGCCTTCCAGTTTTTTTGGGAAGACTTCAAAACTTTGGGATTGATTCCTAGAAATGGCTTTTATAGAACTGTAATAATAGATGATAATGCGAGAGCATTAAGTGCTCACATTTGAGAAGGTGTGTGTAATAAAACACTCCTTTCTCACTCCCCTCCTACCTGGAACCATTACTTCCCAAAATAAGCATTTCATCCCACGGCTCAATGAGGATGATGAATATACTTTTAATCCCTTTATTTCTTGATCTCCTGAGCAGTAGTCAGGCATGTTAATAAGCTGGAATGGTAGCCCAACCACGCTGGGTGCATTACTACCTGTACCTCCGCGGGAGTACCTGGTGCTGTGATGCTCATCGCTGGTGTAGAAAGGGGATGGGATGGGAGCCTTTCATCATGAAGCCAGAATGATACCTGGAGCAGCTGGTCCCTTCCCAGACAGAAGAGGGTGACTTCACTTGTAAATGGCTTCCACAGCCTCTAAGTTGTGTGTCTGGGTTGGAAAGAGGATGTGTCACTTGAAAGCTTATTAGGAGAAGATAAGTGAAGAGATGAGAGAAAAAAATATCCATGTAGGAGAAAAGTAATTAGTGACAAACCAATTAAGTTGGGCTGATTCTAGACCAAAAAAAAAAAAAAAGAAAAATATTTCCTGCCAGTGCACTGTCCTGGGAAAAAAAAATTAGATGGCACATTAGCTACTAATTTTTTTGGTAGCAGATACTAGAGGGAAAATATGAGGTGCCTTTTAGGAAGAAAAAAATATTTTTAAAGTTTATTTCTTTATTTTTGAGAGAGAGAGGGAAGAAAAGAAAGAGGCAGAGAAAGAAGGAGAGAGAGAATCTCAAGCAGGCTCTGCACTGTCAACACAGAGCCCGACCCAAGGCTCAAACTTACAGAACTATGAGATCATGACCTGAGCCAAAGTCAGATGCTTAACCAACTGAGCCACCCAGGCACCTACCTATCTATATCTATCTGTATCTGTATCTACATCTACATCTATCTCTATCTCTAACTATATTTATATATCTCTATATATAAACTTTTTAAAAGTTTATTTATTTTGAGAGTGAGCATGTGTTCATGTGCATGAGTCAGGCAGGGACAAAGAGAGGGAGAGAGAGAATCCCAAGCAGGCTCTGAGTTATCAGCACAGAGTCTGATATGGGGCTCAGTCCACAAAACTGTGAGATCAAGACCTGAGCTGAAATCAAGGGTTGGATGCCTAACTGCCTGAGCCACCCAGGTGCCCCATATGTATCATTTTTGGTGGAGGCCCTGGGGATTGAACAGGCCATTGTGAAGAAAAAAATAATTCTTAATGTAGCATTGTCTGATTGAGACCTTACTTACCACGTTGAAAATGACCTTGATGGTGTGATATGGTGTGAATGAAATGTTCAGTTTGGGAAAAGTAGAAGGATTTGGTTGACAGACTTTTCTTTGGAGGCATGGCTCTAATTTTTGCCTCAACTAAGACACACATAAAAGCCCGACAGTGAGCACCACCTAGCATGGATTTAGGCCCGATGGGAGTAGGCAACGAGAACATAGGCTAGAGGTGCTGTGAAAGCTTGACCCAAGAGGTGGGGTGGGGCTGTCAGCAGAAAGAGCTCAGGGTGGGAAGGAAGGGGCTGGCCCGCTGGCCTCCTAAGTCATCCCAAGGGTTTCATTCCCTTTGGCAGGAGGAGGGGGTGGGGGTCTCACCTTCTGGTTCCTGATGCTTCTGGAATATGCTGCTTATTTCTCTGTAGATTTTGCCCATGCCTGAATCAATATACTTTTCTTGGCTTCCCCATATTGCAATAGAGATGAGCTGTGTTAATTGTTTTAAGAAATTCCAAAAGAGAAGCAGAGGGAAGTAGAGTGTAGTATTCAGGAAAACATCTAGCTTTTCCAAGGGCTGGTTTCTGATCATGCCTTGGCCAGCTGGTTTGGCAGCCCTGCGGGCCTTATTCTGGTCACTTCTGCAATACAGCCCATCCCTGGCTTTCTTCTTGGAACCCCATCTCTAAGAGGCTGACCCTACCACCCAGAACCACTGAGCCTTCCTCAAAGAAATCGATGCCAAAGCCCATGGGTCAGGCTCAGTTCCTGTCACCTTTAGACTGGAGACACTTGATATGCCATGAAGCAGCAGTGCTGTGGTTTTGGACCCTGTGGAGTGAATTATGTGAGTCTCTGGATCCTCTCAGGGACCCTTCATCACCTGCCCCTATCATTTTATGCTCAGCAGTGGCTTTTGACCTTAATCAGAGCATTTTTTTTTAAATTTTTTTTAATGTTTTATTTATTTCTAGGAGAGAGAGAGACAGCGTGAGCAGGGGAGGGTCAGAGAGAGAGGGAGTCACAGACTGAAACAGGCTCCAGGCTCTGAGCTGGCAGCACAGAGCCCGACGCGGGGCTCGAACCCACGAACCGCGAGATCATGACCTAAGCGAAAGTCGGACGCTTAACCGACTAAGCCACCCAGACGCCCCTCAGAGCATTTGACTAAGAGCCAGAGGCATGGAGAGTAACCAGGAAGTCATTCTTTTAGGAATGGAGGTAAGAGAAGGAATAGGAAGGAGAGAGGGAGGGGAGTGAGATTCAGAGGCAGTGGAGAATATTGTCTTTCCCTCCAAAACCTGCAGAAGAATGACAGTGTCCAAGAGAATGAGGAATTGAGAGTGACCCTCACAGTAAGGTACTGTAGGAGCCCAACGCAGGTTGGCTCTAGACCAGCAAATGGTTTAGAATGGCACTCATCATGAGGCTAGCTGTCCTGGGGCTGGAACTGTTGTGTGTGGGGACTTCCTTCCCATGCATCAGGGCCGGGGTGGGCGTGGGAGCATGAGCCTGTAGAGCATCTCACCTTGGTATTGCATGCAAAGCTCTCTGACAGCCAGTATCTTCACTGTGTCTCCATTTTAAAGATGAGGACAACAAAGTTGGGAGAAAACACTGAGAATTTCTCACTGATGGAATTCTAGGGCTCCCAACTCCAAATCCTGGCTGTTCCCAGTGAACATTACTCCTTGGTCTAAGGGCTGGGTTTGGCAGCTCTGTAGCTCAAAGAGTTGGGGGTCTGCCAGTTTGGTAGGGGAGATGCTCAAACTTGAGCTCAGGGAAGTCATCATAGATCCACACTGTAGTGACTGTCACTACAGTTGGTTCCATCTGGGTTGGGAAGACCTTTCCTCAAACACCCCCTCTACCAGCTCACTGATATCAGGAATTCCCTGAAATAAGTGAATCACTTGAAGACTTGAAACGCACATTCTCTCCAGAGTGAGGACACAGGGGTTCATTCTTATTATAGTGAAAATGATTGATATCAGACCTCTTAATTTTTCCCCCAGACACCTGAAAAAATACAGTATGTAAACAGAGGGAACAAAAGAGAGGCAACCTGGGGTCGAGCCGAGAGGAGTCTCTGTGCTAGCCTAAGGAGTGGACCCTGATTCTGGGGAAGCCTTTGAGAGGTTTTCACACTTGGCTGGCAGCTCAGCCTTCTTTTGGAGATGGAGGTGACGTCTGGGGACCAGGGCTGTGCTGTAAAGAGCTGGACCTTCAGGTGAGGAGCTCCTGGAGTCCCCCTGTGCCTGGGGCTCCTGGACTTCTGAGATGAAGTCACCTGGCTGTAGGACTGGGTCCCCTGCTGGTCCAGACATCTGAGATGCTGGCATGGCTGCCCTCCAGTGCCATCCTGGAGAGCCCTTTTCCCCAGAGATGTCTGTTTATGTGTATGTCAGTCTTCCCAGTAGACAGTAGGCTCCTGGAGGTGGAGGGCCCCACCTGGTCGAGCTGTGTACTAACCTTGCCTGGTGTAGGAATAACTGCTTGCTGAGTGAAGACAGAGTAAACTAGGACCTTCTGGCTCTATTCCCCACTTCTCTTCCTCATCCTCACTTCCTAAGCAGGGGGACGTCATCCCATTGCCAGTACACACACTCCTGAAATCGGAGCATGTCCTCAAGTGTCTCCCAGACACGAATGTCAGGGTGTCAGAAGCCATTAAGGACACAGGCTCTGGTGTTAGGCCTGGGCTTGGGTTCTACATCCAGGAATTCTGAATTCTGTGTGAATTTGGGCAGGTAACTTACCCCTCTATGCCACACTTTCTGCATCTGGAGTCCAGGACAATATTAGAAATTATTTCCAGGGTGATTGTGGATGATCGCATGCCAGGGCGAGTGCTGAACTACTTAAAAACATGTGACATGGTCACCGATCTGTTTAGAACAAATATTGGTCATTTGCTATCTCTCCTCACCTCCCTTCCTCCCTTCTTTTCACATATATTTATGGAAGCTTCTGTGCCAGGCCCTAGACACACACATGAGCATAAGTTTGTCTTCAGAGAGCTCACAATCTGACCAGACAATGCAGAAGTCAGCGGCTCTAGTGCAGTTTATGGAGGGAGATGCTAGAGATTGTATGAGGAGCTGCATGAACCAGATGGAGAGAACCCATCTGACCTGGGATGGGCATAGATTTAAGGGAGTCCTCCTAGAGGAGATAAGTATTAGCTGAGGTTTGGGGAGTGAGTGGAGGTTAACAGGTAGAGAAGGTAATTTCTAATCTTAAAAAAAAAAAAGTCTTCATGGTCTGTCTATGGTCATTATACTAAGTGAAACAAGTCAGATAGAGAAAGACAAATACCTTATGGTCTCACTTACATGTGAAATAATACTCACCCCTGCCCCACCACCAAAAAACCAAACTTGGAGACAGAGAACAGATAGGTGGTTGCCAGAGGTGGATGGGGGAAGGGATGTGGGGATGGGTGAAATGGGAGAAGGTGGTCAAAAGTACAAATTTCCAGTTATAAATAAGCCCTGGGGATGTAATGTATAACGTGGTGATGACAGTTAATAATACACTGTATTGTGTATTTGAAAGTTGTTAAGAGAATAGATCTTAGAAGTTCTCATCACAAGAAAAAAATTTTGTGGCTATGTATGGTGACAGATGTTAACTAGCCTTTTTGTGGTGATAAGTTCACAATATATGCAAATAAATCATATTATTCACTTGAAACTAAGATAATGTTATATATCAATTATATCTCAAAAAAAAAAAAAAAAGGCAATGCAACTTTTCAGGGCTGCATGCAGTGTTCAGATATGGCCACAATGTGGCAGCAGAAGCCCAGAGTTTGGTGTGCATCTCTACTCTAGGAGACTTAAGAGGCAGGCATTCAGTGTGGTGGACTTTTGTGAAGACCATCCAGGACATTCATTGGAAGAGCCTGTGCAGTGGGAGGTGTTGGCTCCAAAGCTTGTGTAGCTGGGAAACGCCATTCTGGAGTTTTTATTGCTTCTCTAATTGACGCGAGAATAATTTCTCTCCTGAGATGAGCAATGGCTGGAAAGAAAATAGTGGCATCAAAAGCAGTAAGGAAATGGAGCCTTATTTGACCTCTTTTGCTTTTGGAGGTAAAAATCCAGATAGTGTTGAAAACAGGTTATCCTATTGAAGAGCTGGAATAATTTGGGTAGATGGAGTTAAAGCAAAGGGAGGGTCACTTGCTATATTTGTATTGGGTATATAATGTGGGTAGGTGCATGATCCTCTTCCCTGGGCAGAGAATGGGCAGGGGCAGATAGGGGTGTACAGTGAGGCTGAACTCTGAGGTTGGGATAGAGGGTGAGACAGCACCTATTACATGGTGATGCCCATTGTGGAACCACAGGGCAAATTCAAAATCCTATCTGACAGAGTGCTAGAATCCAGCCAGAGAGCTTTGTGAAATTGCTTGTCATAGCTAGGGAGGCCTGTTGCAATAATTAGGAGCTTGAGTTGGAGTTGGGTGGGTTATGGAGCCATAATGATGAGAAGAAGGAGGAGATAAAATGGGTAGGAGGAAGGGCCAAGAGATGCCATAAGCAGTGGGCTGTGGCTGGTGGCTGGGTATTCAGTGTTTCCAGGAGCATGTACTGTGGATGAACTAGAGCCAATATAAAGGGCCCAGAATAGAGCACGAACTGGATCTGGAGATTTTATGATTTATCTTAAACAACTCTATTTTTTTCTTGTATAGAGCTCTAGGTCTCACCTCAACAGTATTTAAGGACCGAATATCTTCATTTCCCAGTTGTTCGAGCAGAAGCTGGAATTTTAGCTTCAACAATGGCAACTCTAAAATTTCTACACATAAAGGGCTATGGGGAAGTGATCTAGCTCAGTGGTCCTCAAAGTGGGGTCCCTGGAACTTGTTAGAAGTACAAGTACTTGGACCTCTTACCAGATTTGCTGAATCAGAATCTCTTGGGGTGGGTCCCAGCAGATGCTATTGGTGATTCTGATGTACGCCAGTTTCAGAACTACTGCTTTAGTTGTGAGGGTGGTGGTGGAGGTAGAGGCAGAATCATACAATTAGTATTATTAGTATATTTCCATAGCCACTTGTAATTAGATGTACATAAGACAGAGCAAATGTTAACTGCCCTTATCAAAGAATGGTGTTTTATCATTTTAAGATAAAAATAATTTTAAATTATTTTTGTGGGGGATTGTGGAGGATGGCTGAAGGTGAGTATGGGGAAGATAGTCTAAAGGCACGCTGACTCCTACCCAACCCTTGGAACTGGCACTTCTCTGCATCATCTCTTGAATAAAATTCTTTCTCTTTCTAAGGCTATCTCTTGCCTATGCCTTTGCGTCTTTACAACAAGGTCATTATAAGACCTTTATTTGCTGGCCCACTGGCCTCTCGCTTGCACCTCCAGACCACATGTACCGTCACCCTCAAACTGCAGTTTTTGTCATGATATATTTGTATTTCAGAACCATAGACAGTTCCCTACTTTTGTTCACCCAAGATTTGTCTGCTTGACCACAAGGGGTTCCAGATTGTATCTTATTCGTTTTCTCCACCCCTTTCATCAAATATAGTTGTTATCAGCCAAGCCAACCTGTTTGATTCAGTAAACAGATATATCAACCCATTATCTTACATTTGAACAATTTCATGTTAGACTAGAACTTAAAAATGATCTAGTCCAAAGCTCACCACCTCATGTAAAATTCACATCCTCTTTATGGCATCCTTGTCGGGGGTTCCTGAGCTCTCTACAAGAACTTGTCTAATGGGGAAACCTCAGCTTGTCCTGGAAAGGGTTGATGGTCATGGTCCTAGTGAAGGATTGGAGAGCATATGTGTATTTGAGGAACTGAGGCGCACTTTGATTTTCTCTTTTTGAATGTCTATGATTAGGTCTTTTAATATATCCACTGTATCACTTGGTCCCCAATATATTAGCCATTGGTTCACCAATGGATGTCTGGTGATACTATAAGTAGGCTCTAGGAGCTTGTGGATGGTGTGTAGCCCACATGTTAACTGGAGGCCCCTGGCCCATTGAGATCTAGGTAAAGAGGCCCAAGTTACCATTGTGTGCCCTTTGGAGGTTCAGAGTACTCCTTTATGTTTCTGTGAATACCTACTGTTCTCCTTGTCCTGATTTCCTATCTCTGTTAATTGTTTCCTTCTATATGCTCTGGCTGTCTTATCTGCTCTGACATAGACTCAGATGTGGAGCAAAGCCCCTTCTCTTCCTTTGGAGTAACCAAAGGCTGTTGGTCAAAGCAGAACTCGACCGAAGATGAGAGACCCACGAGAGAGATTACAATATGCCACGTATGGAGACAAGTAGAATTCACAGCCCTGTTCTCAACAGCCCTATCATCCATCTCACCACCAATGATTTTTTTAAAGACCAATTTGCCCTTGTAGCTGCTGGCCTTCCACCCCTTGATCCTTCTCTGCCTACCATCCTCCTTTCTTTGCCCCATATTTCCATTTCCCTCTTAGGAATTGAAAGGCACCCCTCCCAGTTTCTTACACAGAGTACCTTGATCATCACGTTCATTGCATTGGTATGTGCTGACACTTTTGACCTCAGCACCTCATCTCTACTCCTTTTGACTTTTTTCCCCTGCATGTAGACTAATTTCTTTTTTCCTGTGGGGAATTAGAGTTTAACTTGTTGAGATACTAACAAATATTTACTCCTTACTACATATATGTAGGCTTACAGAATTTAAAAATCTTATTAGAAATTTTCTGTGTGTAATGTAACCTCAGGGAGGGCAAAGAAGACATGGGTTGGCTATTACATGTCAAGCACTTCCTCCTTTCCCCTCTCAACACATGCTCCTTTGAATAAAGTTAGGATGAAGTTTCTGGTTTCAGTGAAAGGTGGACTAGGATAGCCTGAAACCACTCCATTTTTATATGCATGTAGAAATGCTGAGTAAAACACTTTAAAAAACCTTTAAAATGCATAGTTAAACTTGCAATAAAGAAAGGGAATTATGCAGGTGTAAATGAAGGAGGAATTTAATATTAGTACAGCAAGGTGTAAACATGCCTGCTGATTGTGCAGCTATGCTGTGTGGGGTGGTGTTGCCAAGCCCATGGTATCTAATAAAGTATATGTTGACATCCACATGGGGTAAGGATTTCAGGCCTTGGGCTGTGCAGAGTGGCAAGTTGGATCTGAGACTTCTGCCTGATCTTGGGCTCTTAAAAGTTAGATGAAATGGATCATTTCCTTGAGAAACACAAACCACTACAATCTGCCAATTATGAAGTAGCCAATAGCTTTATAACTATTTAAAAAATTGAATTAGTAATTAAAAATTCCTAAAAATAAATCTCCAGACCCAGTTAGTTTAACTGGAAAGTTCTACCAAAATTTTTTAAAAAAATTAACACCAATTCTACATATTCCTTTCCAGAAAATAAGGAGGAGGAAACATTTCCCAATTCATTTTATGAAGTTAGTATTATCGTGATACCAAAACCAGAAGACTACAGACCAATATCCTCATGAATGTAGATGTAAAAGTTTTTAACAGAATATTAGCAAAATGATTCAACAATATAAAAAGAATTGTACATAATGCCAAGTGGGGTTGATTCTCTTTCATAATTGAAAATTAATGTAATTCACCATACTAACAGGCTAAAGAAGAAAAATCAAATGATTATATCAATTGATGTAGAAAAAGCATTTGATGATGTTAAACATTCATGATAAAATGAATGTTTTACAGAATTCCCTTTCTTTATTGCATGAAAAATGAACTCAGGGAAATAAGAATATATGGGAACATCCTCAATTTGATAAAGAGCATCCATAAGAAACCTACAACTAACCTTATACTTAAGGGTGAAAGCCTGATGCTTTCCCCCTAAAGCTGGGAACATGATGAGGATATCTGCTCACATCCTTTTATTCAACAGAGTGCTAGAAGTTCTCACCTGTGCAATAAGGGAAGAAATAAATGTATGAAATAAAATGCATACAGTTCAGAAAAGAAGAAATCAAATTATCTGTTTGCAGAAGTCATGATTGTTTATCCAGAAAATTGTCAAGAATCTATTAACAGCCTTCTATAATAAGTGAATTCAGCAAGGTTATAAGATGAGATAAACATAAAAAATCAAAATTAAAAATAAAGTAGTATTTTCAGTTGGTGAAAAGAAGTGAAATATATAGGTGTAAATCTAGTAAAATATGTATGAGACTTATATGTGGAAAACTACAATGGTGATGAAGTGTCAAAGAAAATCTGAATAAATGGAAAGATATACTGTATTCATGGATTGGAAGACTCAACACAGTGAAGATGTCAGTTCTCTGTAAATTGACATACAAATTTAACACAATTCCTATTAAAATACCAGTGAGAGTTTCTGTAGATATAGACAAGATTATTTTATAATTATATGGAAATTAAAAAGAACTAGAATAGCTAAAACAATTTTGGAAAAGAAGAATGAGGTACAAGGAATCAATCTATTTGATTTCAAAGCTTAATGTATAGCTACAGTGATAAAGACTAGGTGTCACTGGTAAAAGGATAGATTCATAGGTCAATGGAACAGAATAGAGAAGTCAGAAATAGATTCATACAAATATACCCAACAGATTTTGACAAAGGTGTAAAAGCAACTTAATAGAGCTACTCTAGCCTTTTCAACAAACAGTGTCAGTGTATTTGGACATCCATAGGGAAAATACAAACCTCAATCTAAGTCTCAAACTTTATATGAAAATTCACTCAAAATGGATTATGGATTTAAACATAAAATCTAATGCTATGAAACTTTTAGGGAAAAAAAAAGATAAAGAAAAATGTCACAGGATTATGAAGGTAGGCAAGAAAGACTTGGCACCAAGAGTGTGATCCATAAAAGGAAAACATTGATAAATTAGACTTCACCAACATTAGAAACCTTTGTTCTGCAAAAGACCCTGTTAAGATGTTGAAAAGACAGCTAGAAAGTGGGAGAAAATATTTGCAAATAATTATGCTCTCTAACAGAGTTCCAATATTACATAAAGAATTCTCAAAACTCAAAAGCAAAAAAGAAAACACGCCATTCAGAGTATGGCCAAAAGACAGAAAGAGACATTTTACCAAAGAAGATACATAGATGACAAATAGGTACTTGAAAAGTTGTTCAACTTGATGGGCCATTTGGGAAATACAAATTAAAGCCACAGTGAGAAACATCTACCAGAATGGCTAAAATAAAAAAATAGTGACCACACCAAATCCTGAAAGGATGCAGAGAAATGACATCATTCATACATTGCTGGTGGCAAGCCACTTTTAAAAAGTTTGGCCGTTTTTCTTTTTCTTTTTCTTTTTTTTAAAAAAGTAAACAGTGCAACTACCATATGACTCAGGAATTGCACTTCTGGGCATTTATTCCAGAGACACAAAGACTTATATTCCCACAAAAACCTGTATGTGTGACACCTCACACCTGTTAGGATGGCTAGTGTAAAAGAAAAAAAAATAAAAGAAAACCCCAAAGTATTGGCAAGGATATGGAGAAATTGAAACCCTTGTACACTATTGGTGGGAATGTGAAGTAGTGCAGCTGCCATGGAAAACGGTTTGGTCATTCTTCAAAAAATTAAAAATAGAATTACCATATGATCCAGCAATTCTGCTTCTGGATGTGTACACCAAAGAACTGGGGTAAAGAATTGGAGTATTATTCACAGTACCACAAAGGTGAAGCAGCCCCGGGGTGTCTATCAGTGGATGAATGGATGAATCAAATATCTACAGAAGAAAATGTACATACAATAGAATGTTATTCAGCCTTAAAAAGGAAGGAAATTCTGGCACATGCTACAATATGGATGCATCTTGAGGACGTTATGCTAAGTGAAATAAGCCACTTATCACAGAAAGATAAGTACTCTATGATTCTACTTACTTGAGGTACTTAGAGTAGTCAAATTCATAGAGACAGAAAGCAGCATCATGGTTGTCAAGGGCTGAGAGGAGGGGACAGTTCATTTCATGGGGACACAGCTCAGTTTTGCAAAATGAAAGGAGTTTTGAGGGTGGATGGGGGTGACAGTTGTGCAACAACATGAATGTATTTAATGCCACCGAACTTGGTTACACATAAAAATGGTTATAATGGTAAATTTCATATTATGTATAATTTACTACAAAAAAAACCCTGTATGCACATAGTTATAGAAGTTTTATTCATAATAGCCACAAATTGGAAACAACCTAGATTTATTTATCCAGTGTGTGGTTAAACAAACTGTAGCCTGCTCGCACAGTGGAATACTGCTCGGCAATAAAAAGAACAAGCTGCTGATGCAACAACGCATGTGAATCTCCAGAGAATTATGCTGCATTAAAAAGCCAAGGTTATACGTATACGTATGATTCCATGTACACAGCATCATTGAAATGAAAAAATTCTAGGAAGGGAGAACAGATTAGTGGTTGTCAGGAGTTAAGGAGGGAGTAGGCTGGGAGGAAACTGGTGTGGCTATAGATGGATAACATGAAGATCTTTGCCATGGCAATGTTCTGCCTCAGTGTCCACAGTCTGGTTATGACATTGCACTATAGTGTTGCAAAATGAGGGCTGCCTGGGTGGCTCAGTCGGTTGAGCATCCGACTTTGGCTCAGGTCATGATCTCACAGTTCGTGGGTTCAAGCCCCACGTCGGGCTCTATGCTGACAGCTAGCTCAGAGCCTGGAGCCTGTCTTTGGATTCTGTGACTTCCTCTCTCTCTGATCCTCCCCTGTTCGTTCTCTCTCTCTCTCTCTATCTTTCTCTCTCAAAAATAAATAAAACATTAAAAAATTAAAAAAAAAACATTACTATTGGGGGAAACTGGGTACACGGGATCTTTGTATTATCTCTTACAAGTGCATGTGAATTCATAATTTTTTTAGAGTAAAAAGTATAAAAAAAACCTTTAAGATGATTTTTTGTAGCCTAGAAGTCAAAATTCTTGGCATATGACACAAGGCTCTTCAAATTCTGGCCCAACATGACCTCTCCTCTCATGCCCTAATTCATTATTTCAGCCTCAGAAAAATGAAATTAGTTGCCCTCCCATGCTGTTTCACTGCTCCATGCCTTTGTACATGTGGTTCTGCCTGAAATGTTCTATCCCTCTGATGATCCCCAAGCCAACCCATTCATCTCTCAAAACTCTGGTCATAGGCCACCTTTTCTGTAAAGCCTAGTCTGAACCCTGGGACAAAATTATCTCTCCCTGCTTTGTTTGGTATCAATGTATTTCTACACAGTTATATTATTACTGCTTCATACTGTATTATAAATTTCTCTTTAATGACTATCTCCCTACTAGATTTTTGAGTTTCTTGAAAACAGAAACTGTACCTTGTCAGTCAGTACTTAGTAAGTGTTCAATTGGGTTGAAAGCAGAGTGAATGGAAATGTTCTAGATCTGTAACAATTCCAAACAAGGGGATAAAGCCACTTACCACTTGGACAGTTCTTAGAGATTTCTACTCAATTCCCTTACTAGAAAGAGTTCAGATGCATTTTAACTTATGGGACTCCCGTGACTTACCAGTCACAACTTCCCATGATACCTTCTTTCCAACAAATACTTAAGGAGCACCTACTGTGTGCCACGTACTACATTCCATCCCTCTGCCTTCTCCCCACTGACAGGCAGGTAGACTAAGGAGGTGCAGTGGTTCCTGCCATGGTGTGTGTTAGGTCTTGGCTAACCCTTGGGTTGAAGCCCAGGCTGGACATATCCAGTTTTGCAGGCTGTAGTATGTGCAATGTCAATGTTTATCAACGTGCAGATTAAGCTATGAACAGCTCCCTTGTAGTTATGAAGTCTTAGGGGAAATGATCACATGAGAGCTGCACTTCTGGGAACCTATGAGAGAACTGCCTAGTTCTTTCCAGGCCAGTAAATTTTATGAATCCAGGTTCCCTAGTCCATAGGGTAAGATAGGAAGAGAGGTCAAGGTGTGAAGCCATTTGGGTAAGAAACTGAAGAAAACCCATGCATGATACAATTGAAGTACATGGAAGGAAGAAAAGACTGAAGCTTATTGAAGTTTCTTACCATGATTTCTACAGTCTCAGAAGCAGGTATCTTAGATGCATATGAATAACTTTGAAAGGACATTTTGGGTGCAGGAATATAAAAATGAGTAAGTCACGGTTCTTTTCCTAAAGGAGCTTACTACCAACAAATGGTCCATTGTTTTTATTTTATTACCAGCAATGGCTAGTTTGGGTCAAAATTTGAAAGGCTCTTCTCTGTGACTATATATTACCTCAAAGTCTGTTTTTCTGGAACTCTTGATTAAAACACCAAATCTCCAAGCAATTCATTTCAAACACTTTTATTTTTGATCACAGTACACATACCATTTCAACATGTCTAGGATGAATGTGGCACATTCTTCCAAATGCTCAGAGCACTTTCATACATACTGAATTCATTCCTACCAAGTTTTTATAATGAGGTTAAAAAATCCGTGCTGGAACTTCCCAAAGGAATACTAGGCAGATTTACAAATGAATCATCCAGCAGATGGTAAAACTTAGATTTTTGCATGCTTTGCAGACATTAGCATATTTCAAGGTAGTTACGCATTGAAAAATTTTCACTTAATTATGGGGGTGGTAGTGTCTGAATTAGTGGAAAGTCTAAATAAATTATGAAAAATTTTAAAAAATGCTATCTTTTTACTCTCAAGTACCTAACTTACACTGACCATTAACAAAGTGTTTGTCAAGTAGATTTCATTCTCAACAGATAAACTTCTCTTTTAATTAGTATAGTAAATGAATGCTGTCAAAGTTCTTGAAAACAGTCTCCTTTTAATCTTGTCTACATCATTACTCTGCTGAACAGACTCATTCTTCTGATGTATGACAAAGAGTAATCGAGACTTTTCCTCTTGGAATTGATGGTCTCACTATATAGTGATCTACTACACCATATGAATTTCTAAATAGACTTTGGAAATTATGTGGGAGCTGTGCCTATCAGTTGGGCAAAGACAGATGCAAGGCTTTACTCTTGAAGCAGGTTGGGCACAATTTTTTTTGTGCTCACTGTTTAGGCTTGGGTTATGCATTGCTTATTATGGTAATTGTTTGGATATAAATGTCAATCTTACTCTTGGTTCTTTATGCTGAATTTGTCTGGCAGCCCAAGTAGACAATGAGTGAAACCTAGAGTGACCTACATACCTTGCCTGTTGGAAAATAATCTCTGTATGAATCTTTTTGCATTCCAGAATGACTTACCTAGGGTTAAGTCCAAAATAAAGTCTAAACAAAATATGAAGAACTAGAGAAGTGAAATGCCATCATAAAAACATAGCGAAGAAGTAGCCTTCTGAAAAATGATTTAATGTAGAAGCCAAAAGAAAACATGTAAATGCTCCTTTGCATTCTCCATAAGAAGAAAGAAGACATAGCACTTCTAAGAGAGGAGCAGAAAGCTGTAAGAAAAGAAGCAGGTTGGGGCACCTGGGTGGTTCAGTTGGTTAAGTGTCTGACTTCGGCTCAGGTCATGATCTCACATTCATGGGTTTGAGCCCTGTGTCAGGCTCTGTGCTGACAGCTTGCTCAGAGCCTGGAGCCTGCTTCAGTTCTGTGTCTCCCTCTCTCTCTGACCCTCCCCTGCTCATACTGTCTCTCTCTCTCTCTCTCTCTCTCTCTCAGAAATAAATAAAACATTAAAATAATTAAAAAAAAAAAAAGAAAAGCAGGTTGATTTTGATTTAAGATGCATAGAGAAACAGTACAAAGAAAGTAAATATGGTACATAGGAATTAAAATTCATGTTGAAATATAGAATTTACCTCGAAAAAATATAATCAACTATTGGAAGACAAACTTGAGAAACAGGGTCTTACACCATAGATAAAAATGATAAGCAATTGAAAATGATGAGAAAAGATAAAAGGAGGTCAGAGAAAGAACCAACAAATGTAAATGAATCATAGATGCTCTGAGACTAAAGCCAAACAAAATAATTGGAGCAGAAGCAATAATCAAAGATAAAGTTGAAGGCAGCTTGCCTGAATGGAAGAAAGTAGGGCTTGAGTTTCCACATTGAAAGGGCTCATGGTGTTTCAGGAAAATAAATTTAAGAATCAGTAAAAATAACTCACAATTACATATATGCTAGCAAAATGTTTGAAATACAAAGATAAAGAAAAATGTTTGCCTACAAAAGAAAGAAAACCTATCAGACTTGGCTCCTAATTCTCTTCTATAGCATGTAAATGTCAGAAGATAATTAAGAAATATGTTGAGTTTAATGTAAATTCAAAAAAATCTCTACTAAAGTTGTTGTTCATGTATAACTCATTAACCCTGTCATTCCTGGAAAGAATTATTCAAGGGTCTACTTTAGCCAATTGAAACATGAATCAAAATAAATTTTGTAGAGCTGTACTGTCCCATAAAACGTGACTCTTGAGCATTTGACATGTGACCAGTGCTAACTGAGATGTGTTTTAAGTGTAAAATATCTGCTGGATTAAAAAAACAAAACAAAACAAAATCTAATTAATGTTTTTATATGGATTACATGTTAAAATGATAATATTTTGGATGTATTGACTTTAAACATAGGATGCATGTATCTTTTCAAATTATTGTTTTCATTTTCTTTTTTCTTAGATTTATTTATTTATTTAGTGTTGTTTTTTTTTAAATTTTAATGTTTTATTTATTTCTAGGAGAGAGAGAGAGAGACAGTATGAGCAGGGGAGGGTCAGAGAGAGAGGGAGTAACAGACTCTGAAACAGGCTCCAGGCTCTGAGCTGGCTGTCAGCACAGAGCCCGTCGCGGGGCTCAAATCCATGAACCGCGAGATCATGACCTAAGCGAAAGTCAGACGCTTAACCGACTAAGCCACCCAGGTGCCCCATTTTTATTTATTTATTTTGAGAGAGAGAGAGAGCACATGCACGCAGGAGGGGCAGAGAGAGAGGGAGAGAGAGAGAATCCTAAGTGGGCTCCATACTGTTAGTGCCAAGCCCAGCATGGGGTTCGAATTCACAAACAATGTGATTGTGACCTGAGCTGAAATCAAGAATCAGATGCTTAATGAAAGAGTCACCCAGGTGTCCCTCAATTTCTTTAGATAAATGCCCAGGAATGGAATTGCTGGATTATATTGCTGGTAGTTCTATTTTTGTAAATATTTGTTTTTGAGAGAGAGAGAGCAAGAGCAAGAGAGAGCAGGGAGGGGAGGGGCAGAGAGAGAGGGGACAGAGGATCTGAAGTGGGCTCTGTGCTGGCAGTAGAGAGCTTGATGTGGGGAGTGAACTCATGAACTGTGAAATCATGACCTGAGCCAAAGTCAAAAGCTTAACTAACTGAGCCACCCAGGTGCCCCTATGGTAGTTCTATTTTTAATTTTTTGAGGAACTTCCATGATGTTTTCTATAGAGGCTGTACCAATCTACACTCCTACTGTGTACAAGGGTTCTCTTTTCTCCATATCCTTGCCAACACTTGTTATTTCTTGTCTTTTTGATAGTGACAGGTGTGATATGGTATCTCACTGAGGTTTTCATTTGCATTTCTCAGATGATTAGTGATGTTGAGCATCTTTGCATGTACCTGTTGACCATTTGCATGTCTTGTTGTTGTTGGCACACCCAGTGCAGAGCCTAACATGTGGCTTGAACTCACTACCCTGAAATCAAGGCAAGAGCTAAGATCAAAAGTTGGACCCTCAACCAACTGAGCCACCTAGGCACCCCTTGCTGGTCTTCTGTTTGATTAATTTTAAATTGCTAAATAGATGAATGGCTACCATATTGGATAGCTCAGCTCTAGAAAGTAATCAGAAAAGAAAATAAATAAATATTCAAAACTATTAATATATAGATGATGATTAAAATAGAAAATGCATCAAAATCTATGGTAATGAATTTGGATATCTCTACAAAATGGCAATTTTAAAGGCAAATACACCTAAAGAAATAGATGCCTGAAATTCAGTAATAGCACATGATGACATTGAAAAAAATTGTGAAATAATTACTTTGCTGAAAATACTTTGGATCTCAAGAGTTTTATAGGCAATTATATTCAAATAACAGGGATAGGTTATTCCTATGATGACAACTATGTAGAAGAAGAAAGTAAAGGCTAATCTTTATGAATATAATTGCAAAAAGCTTTCAATAGAACTCTAGCAAAGCAAATGTATCAATATACAACAATAACAATACAATTTGACCAGGTAGAATTTATTTGAGTAATCCAAGGTGGCTTCACTCTTATGAAGTGTTTTAATGTATAATCCAGATGTCATATAAACATGCCTTTTAAGGCCTGTATGAGACTGTTTCAAAGCTCCGTCCCACATCTATTTTTTAAAGTTATTTATTTATTTATTTATTTATTTATTTATTTATTTATAGAAGCTGGGTAGGGGCAGAGAGAGAGAGAAAGAAAGAGAGAGAGAGAGAGAGAGAGAGAGAGAATCCCAAGCAGGCTCCTTGGTGTCAGCACAAAGCCCAAAGCAAGGCTGGATTTCACAAACCACAAGATCATGCCCTGAGCCAAAATCAAAAGTCAGATGCTTAGCTGACTGACCCACCCAGGTATTTCCCACATCCAGTTTTAATTACTAAAATTCTATCAGTGAATTTTTCAAGGACTTCTCACCATCATTTCCTGAGTCTGATGAAGTTTTTCCTACCCTTGTGTCTTGCAGATGTTGCTTTACTTTTTTTCCCAGACAATAAACAAAAGAGGAGACATAGCCTGTTCTTCATAACTTTCAAATCCTCTCCTCATCATCACTTTCATAAAGCAACAAGTGTGTAAGGCATTTTTACTGTAAGACAGTTTTACGGAGAGGTGATTACATTGCAGTTCTACCCGGCACGTAACTCAAACATGGATATAAGGTTTATGTGTTCTTGGAAAGTTCTTCAGTTACTGCTGTCAAGTATGGTTGCAGCTTGGAGCTCTCTTGAAGACTGTCTCTCCCCCACTTCTTTCCCGTCTTTTCTGCTCCTGCCCATTTCTTAATTCTTTTCATTCTATATGCAGAAGCGTGTGACTCTTTCTTTTTCCAATTTTTTAATGTTTTTTTTTTCCTTTTGAGAGAGAGAGAGGCAGAGTGCGAGTAGGGGAGGGACAGAGAGAGAGAGGAACACACAGAATCTGAAACAGGCTCCAGGCTCTGAGTCATCAGCATAGAACCTCATGCAGAGCTTGAACTCAATAACAACAAATTCATGACCTGAGCTGAAGTCAGATGCTTAACTGACTGAGCCACCCAGGTGCTCCTATAACTCTCTCTTTGTTGTTTCTTTTCAATCCATGCCTTTAGGGCTTTCACCTCTGCCCCCCACCCATCCCTTGTTTTATGAAATTATTTTTCCAACAAAGTTCCTCTGAGGATATTTGATTCTATCTGGGAAATAAGTTTTCTTCTTTCCATTTTGCTATCAATATAACACATCAGTAGGTCAAAAAGAGAGGGAGAGAGAGAGACTGGGGGGGAGGGGGACAGTGCATGATTATCTTAATATATGATAAAGCCATTATTATTGAATTGTATATTTTTGGGGATAGATAATCACAAACTCAATTATAAAAGGGAATTTTATAATAAGGCTACAACAGAAAATTTTATAGACATTTCATAAATAGAAAATTAAGTGAAGCTAACAAAATGATAAAATTGCCTGTTATTGCCAGTATGGTTTAAAATTCTTCTGGAAATTTTAGCTGATGTAATAAGGTACAAAATAGAAATAGGAGGCATAACGATTAGAAGTGAGAAGGGAAGAGGCGCCTGGGTGGCTCAGTCGGTTGGGCATCCAACTTCAGCTTAGGTCATGATCTCGTGGTACATGGGTTTGAGTCCTGCATCGGGCTCTGTGCTGACAGCCCAGAGCCTGGAGCCTGGAGCCTGGAGCCTGCTTCAGATTCTGTGTCTCCCTCTCTCTCTGCCCCTCCCTCTCTTTTACTCTGTTTCTCTTTCTGAAAAACAATCATTAAAAAAATTATAAAAAAAGAAATGAGAAGGGAAAATTATTGTAGATGGCATATGTACTTAGAAAAACTGAAACAAAGAAACTAGGAAATCCTTTAAAAGAGTTAAGAGTTTATTAAGGAGACAGACTGTTAAGTAAATACAATAAATAAATAGCTATCTTATATTTTAGCAATAATGATTTAGAAAATATAATCTAAAAGTATACTCTGTGAACAAGAGTGGACCAACATATACACTGCCCCGAAAAAAGCCTACTAAGAATTTCCAGGTCCATAGAAAACTAAACTTTACCCAAGGAAATAAAAGTCTTGAATTCATGGGAGAACATTTTTGTTGGCAGGTGACAGAAACTCAGTACAAACTATTTTAAGCTCAGAATGGGATTATCTGCAAGGATACCATAGTAGTTCACAGACCTACGGAAGAGCTGTAGTACTGGGGATACGATATATTACAAGCAGGGATATACCACTCTCAGGATTCTTTTTTCCTGATTTCCTTAGGGTACTAGCTTCATTTTCTCAGGCTTATTTAGTTATCAGGATGTGGTGGCTTGCACTAGCAACCTACCAAGAAAGAGAAAGCTCTTCCTTTTAGTTTCAGTATGGAAAATACCAGGGAAGATCTGTGGTTATCCAAGGTTGGGTCATATACTCACTCTTTGACTTATCACTGAAGCCAGAGCCATAGAGTAACATAGCTGAGAGCCTGTAAGACTCACATGGAGTGGGTAATGTGAGAGGAAATGTTCTCAAAATCAAGTGAGAGGTGCTGTTATAAGTAGGGAGGGAAAGTGCTTGAGTAGGTCACTACAACAGGTGTTTCATACAGAAAGGACCAGTCATCTACCTGGATGAGATCATGATGTATGTTAAGATGATAGTTCTTTTCCTTAAGTAATTAATTATAGTTTTCTTAAGTAGCATCTCAATATACATTCAAAAAGAAGAGTTTTCTTTAGAAACTGACAGTGATTTAAAAAAGAATTATTTGAGAGAGAGCAGGGGAGAGGGAATCTCTCCTCTAAGCAGGCTCCATGATCAGCACAGAGCTCCATGTGGTGCTCGATGCCACAACCTGGGAGCATGTCCTGGGCCAAAATCAAGAGTTGGCTGCTGAGCCGCTCAGGCGCCCTGACAAACTGACTTTAACTGAAGTTTTCTTTGAGACATAAGCAAATAAGAATAACCAAAAAAGAGAAAAGAGGAGGCCTTGCACTATCAGATAATTAACAGATACTATGAAGTTATACTAAGTAAAATACCGTGATGCAGTCATTAAAAAAGCCGAGTTAAACTAATGGGATAACTCAGAAATAAGCCCTAACATATTTGAGAATTTAGAATATGCCTTTACAAATCAAGTTGTATTCTTACATTTTGATAGAGGAGACCCCCGCCCCTTACCTTTGTGTGTATAAAGTTAGAAATAGACTTAAAGTTTAAAATCTTTTTGAAATTGCAGGAAACGAAGTTTCTGAAAAGTTTTCAAAATCAAGAGTTAATGTATTAAAAGTAAAAGAATAGTGCCTCTGTGACTGATTTAAAGATATTCAAAGTATTATTGATACTTATTTTTTCCATTATTATTATCATTATTGTTTTTAGGGAGCATAAAACTTTTCATCTGGGTTTTATGAGGTTCATTCCTCACCTCTGTGCCACAGCCCCACTTTTCCTAACCTATAGGAACTTCAGGACCCTTATCTTCCTCAGAAGGGGGTATTTTTGAGAATCATTGATGTTTTCTTAAGAATTTTTTTTAAACCTTTTTGGAGATTTAAATCTCCTCTTTCCTCCGTGCTTTTTCAAGACTCTAATTTCTCTGTCTTTTCCAGCATAATCTTTATGTACTTTTTTTTTTTTTTAAATCAGGAACCCAGTTGATAAGTCACTTGTCAGATTTAAATAGGATTACCACATCTCCTTGGATTCCTCCTGCCAGCAGTTTATCAGACTGCCACCGTTAGACACACTTCAGAATGAATGCGTGGCTATTTCCGATTTAGAGCCTTCTCGTCTCATTTTCTTTCTTTCTTTTTTTTTTTTTTTTAATATTTTTATTTATTTCTAGGAGAGAGAGAGAGACAGCGTGAGCAGGGGAGGGTCAGAGAGAGAGGGAGACACAGAATCCGAAACAGGCTCCAGGCTCTGAGCTGTCAGCACAGAGCCCGACGCGGGGCTCGAACCCACGAACCGCGAGATCATGACCTAAGCGAAAGTCGGACGCTTAACCGACTAAGCCACCCAGGCGCCCCTCATTTTCTTTCTTTCTTAAGAAGTCTTTTCTCAACCCGTTACACTTACCTTGCATTATTCATCTCCCCATGCAGCCTGAACTTCCTTCTTTTAAAGGAAGCTGCAAACTGCTTCATGCAAGAGACTTAGCAACATCAAGGCTCTCTCCAGTTGCAGATAGGAGGTATCTTATTTCTTTTTTTTTTTTTAATTTTTTTTAATGTTTTATTTATTTCTAGGAGACAGAGAGAGAGCGTGAGCAGGGGAGGGTCAGAGAGAGAGAGAGAGGGAGTCACAGACTCCGAAACAGGCTCCAGGCTCCGAGCTGGCAGTCAGCACAGAGCCCGACGCGGGGCTCGAACCCACGAACCGCGAGATCATGACCTAAGCGAAAGTCGGACGCTTAACCGACTAAGCCACCCAGGCGCCCCAGGATGTATCTTACTTCTTATGTCAAAGTATGTTTCATAATAACAAGTGTGGAACATTCTGTTTGATCTACATTATGTGTATGTTTATTTACTCATAAATAAACTATAAACAGTGTGATATATCACCTGGAAGCCTGGATTAGGGGAATGAGAATTTTGGGCCAAAGCAATCTGTTGTTTTCTAACTCTGTGATCTAGGTTATTTGATCTCTTGGAGTCTTAATGCCCTAGCGTTCAATAGTATTTCAATAATATTTACTTTGAAGGGTTGATTTGACAATTAAATGAGATAACAGAGGTGAAGCCATCTTTATAATGTCTAGCACATAACAACCACTGACCAAATGTTTGTTACATCTGAATCTGAGGACTTGTCTGATAATCTCAGTGGTACAAATGCTGCTACCAGAGTTTATGAGTCTGGAAGATATATAATCAATCTGGAGGGTTCATGGGGTCCATGAAAAGTTGTCTTTATAAAGGGAAGGGAGAAGATTTATCACAGGGACAGAGGGGAAATAACAGAAGAGGAGAATGTAATAAGCTTCAAATGAGAGTCAGAAACAAGTCAAAGGAGACAGGAAAGCCTGGGTGGGGAGGGGATGGGAGGGGAGTGGGCAGAAGCAGATGACATTGAGTGGGCTGAATGGAGTCACTCAGCTCCTGCACCTGAGCCACATTATTTTTGGTATCCTGAAGGCTTACTTTATCTATGATTTCCCTCATGGGGTTTTTGATATTATTGAGAGAGACCTGTGTGACTCTCTCTGTTTCCATATTTTTGCCTCTATTTAGTCAGAAACATTTCATGCTTTCAAAATCAGCTTAAAATAAATCAGAGCAGGAGAATTTTTTATTTTTCATTTTGTCAGAGCAGACCATTCCAGTGTCCCTGGAGAGTGCTCTGCCCACATTTGTGGAGAATCAGAGGAAGAGTTTTTCCTCCTCTCAGAGTTCAACTCCAAAGGGCCCATATCACATTGCCTTGGGAAGAGCCATGGCAAAGGGCTGTTGTGATCCTTCTAAGGAAGGAATGAGTAGCAGATGGGATTCAGGTTGTATTTTCTAGGATACTAAAACTGTGTGGGAACTCTATGTATTAGGTACCTCTTGAGCCCAGCTTCACATCCTCTTGGCCCACTTTCTAAGGTCTAGCTTAATTGATTTCTCTGGATTTATGTCCTGGGGATTCTCTGATGATGTGGGCATCGTCCCTCAGTCATGCATAGTGGACCCGGAAAGCCTAGGTAATTAATACCCTGTGGGGTTAAACATCCTTGGGATGAAAGCTTGCATATAAATATCCCTTCTCCCACTCCTCCGGAGGATAATTCTGAGTATCACACACAGCTCCTCTGAAGATCTCTGACAGCAATTTTACAAGGGACAGGAGGGAGGAATTAGGATTATTTTGTTATTATAAGGTACTTACCCTATACCTGAAGTGGTATGGTGGTATATGAAAGTAGAGTTGAATTAGCTGTAAATGTATGTTGTGAACTCTAGGGTGATTTTATTAAAAATAAAAACAAACTATAACCAATATGCTAAGAAAGAGAGAAAATGGAATCATGCAAGATACTCGGTTAAAATGACACAAGGCAGAAAAACAATGGGAGACAAATATAGGAACAAAAAACAAAAGCAACAAATAGAAAACAGTGATGAATGTGGTAGATATTAATCCAGTTGTATCAATAATTATTTGGATGTCAGTGGTCTAAATGCTCCAATTAAAAGAAAGATTATCAGAGTGAATCAGAAAACAAGATCCAACTATAATTGCCTAGAAGAAACCCATTTTAAATATAAAAACTCATATAGATTAAAAGTAAATTGATGGAGAAGAATATACCATGCTAACACTATTCCAAAGAAAATGGGAATATTTGCATTAATATCAAACAGAGCAGACTTGTAACAAGTAAAATTATCAGGGATAAGAGGGAATTGCATAATGAAATGGGTCAATTCTCCAAGAAGACCTAACAATACTTAATGTGCATGTGCCTAACACGACAGAGTGTCAAACTATGTAAGGCAAAAACTATTAGAGCTGCAAAAAGAAATAGATGAATTCACTATTACAGGTGGACTTTAACACCTTTCTCTCAGAAATGGATAGATTTAGCAGGCAGAAAATCAGCAAGAACATAGTTGAACTCACCACAGCATCAATCCAGGGAGTTGGAAAATCTGTCTCTAAATCAGAGGTATATATCTTTTTGTATTGCATTACAAACCCCATGAAGATCTAATAAAAAATTTGAAACCTCCCTTCAGAAATAAACACAAAGACTTTTTTTAAATCAAAAAGTTGCTATAATTTTTTTTCCTTTCTAAGGTTTTTATCAGAAATCGATTTTAATAGTAATAACACTTATGAATGGATAGTTGTTTAGGTGCTAATTAGGATAAATAGAGGAAATATTTTTTCCAAAGTATCATCATATATCTTTAGAAGGATTTCCTCATCTCTGGGATTGGGTAGTGAGAGGGAAAGTACCATAAAGTTTTTGCAAGGGGTCTGAGAATGATCTGATACTGAACATATACTAACTCTTATATGTATATAATACTCTCTGTGTACATACATGTTGTTTTAGTGAATGAAATAAAATTTATTTGAAAAGGAAAAAAAGCCCATACCATCAATCAACTGGATGTAATCAACATCTGTAGATTGCTTCATCCAACAACAGCAGAATACACATTTTTCTCAAACTCACATGGAACATTCACCAAATTAAACCACATTCTGGGCCATAAAACACATCTTAACAAAAATTAAAAAGACTAGAAATCATGCAATGCCTGTTCTCAGACAACAGTGGAATGAAACCTGAGATCAATAGCAGTCTCCATTTGTGACCCCTATTGGAGAGAGAGAGAGAGAGAGAGCTTAGGTCACGTGACCCTTGTAATTCACTCACTGAGAAAATGGTGAAAACCTATTATGAATTCATTAGTGCTTTACATGAATTTGTAATTTATTAATCTCATCTATATCTACTTAAAAATCAGTCATAAGTACATGTAAGACTTTATTTCATCTATGGAAGATATGGATTTACAGACTTTCATATGACTGTGCTATTCCTCACAAGTTCATTGCTCTATACTATGCCAGTCTCCTTTCTCAAACATAGATAGATAGGGCTTTCGTGTTTCGTTTCATTTTTGTTTTTGTTTTGTCTAAAGAAGATATTCTAAATGACTAGCATTTTATTCAAGGCACTTTACGACTTGTCTAACCAGCCTTTGACCTTATCCTCTCTCACTTTGCTCCAGCCTTCACAAGCTACGTTGTTATCCTCTGAGCCTTTACACATACTGTTTGCCCTGAATGTTCTTTTCTGTTTCTCATCTGCTGAAGATCTGTTCCTGCTTTAGAACCATATCAGATGTGATGTTCTCTGTGTAGATTTCCCCAGGGCCCTGAAGCAGAGTGGGTGAGCCCTCCTCTGCCTCCTAGAGCACATCATTTGTCCTTAGTTATGGTGCAGTGCCCATTTATTGTGATTGCTTATGGGTTCATCTTTCTGTTTCTAGGGCCCAGAATGGAACCTGGCATGTTGAGGGATTTAATATGTGTATATTGAATGAATAAATAAAAGAATGAAGGGAAATGGGCAAGAAGTTTATTGTAAAGCCTTCATTCAGATCAAATTTAAGAAAACAGGCTGCTGCTGTTGTTCTTCCTCCTAGAACCAGACCTTAGTTAACACAGAACAGACCTATATTAACACAGAGCCAGACCTTCATTAATAGGACCAGATCTTATTAAGATATCTGTTTAGGACTTTAGAAAAGCTGCCCTGCATTTCAGGAGTTGGAGGCATCTGATTCTTGGCACTAGTGTGCTTTATTTTTCTCTTGATTCAGACAAAAGCAGTTAGGATGTGGGACATTCCAAAAGGGTCAGTCATAGCTGTGGTCATTGAAAGAGTTCTGTGCTGACCCATTTGTGTCCTTGGTGAAGGTTCAGGGATCTTTGTTGAGATGTTATCCTTAGTGTGTGAAGTTCTTTTGATCTTAGTGGCAAACCGTCCTTCTGGTGATTTCTTCTGTTGTAGGCTTCCAGTAGCTAATTAAGGTCTTGAGGAGACACCCCCATGTGCGTACAGACTTATTCTCTGCCCACCTATCACATGCATGTGCATTAGCTGGCAGTGCTTTTTACCCCTCCATGCACACCCCCTCAGATCCCATAAAGACTCTTTGTGTAACTTAGATAAAGGTACTCCCTCTGCATGGATTGAGTAGAAAAAGCCAACCCTTCTGGATGGACACAGCTCCATGGGTGCATGACTTGGAAACCCAACAGTATTTTTGTGCAATGATAAAAAGCTTTCTTTCTTTTGGGAAGAGCATAACTGGGACAAGCCAATGGTAATTGGGTAATAGTAATGTTAATACCCTCAGGCTCCACTTAAAAATTTTTTTTTGCTCACAGACTTCTTTTATAATGGCTATTTACTTATAGTATTTTATTTATTTGTATTTTATAATAACTTTTGTTTTAGAACAGCTTTAGATTTATAGAAAATTTGCAAAGATAGTACTAAGAGTTCCCGTATACCCCAAGCCCATTTTCCCCTATTATTAATCTTATATTAATATGGTACATTTGTCACAATTAATGAATTAATAGTGATGAATTATTATTGACTAAAGTACATACTTCATTCAGATTGCCTTAGTTTTTGCCTAATGTCCTTTTAAGTTTCACGATCCCATCAGGACACCACACTACATTTAGTCATCATGTCTTCTTAGACTCCTCTTGACTGTGATAGTTTCTCAGACCTTGACAGTTTATAAGAGTATTGGTCAGGTGTTTGCAGAATGTTCGTCAGTTGGTATTTGTCTGATGTTTTCCCCATGACTAGATTGGGTACTTGGATAGGTTTTTATTATTATTTAGGCATGGTAGGGCCAGCAGATCTAGAGATGACTGCTATTGAAAAGATAGTTTTTTAATACTTGCAGGTCCCCAAAGAGGGGGTACATGGCACACCATGGAGGCCATGCTGAGAAGTATTGGTGTCTGTTATAAGGCAGAGCTGGGGTGGGGGAAACTGTGAGCAAGAGTCTTTTACTGTGGTTTTTGTAGGGAGTCATGGGTAAGTCAGGGTAAGCAGGCTTAGGATTGGCTAGTTTGAATAGTTTCAATGGGATTTGGGGCATAGGGGCTGTCCCTAGTTTTCTGGTACCTGGGCTGGAGTGAGTTGGGAAGGTGAATAGTGGCCCAGAGTGCAAAAGCTCAGTAAGAGAGGTGTTGGGGGTATGGACTCTGATTTGATTGGTTTGTATTGAAAAGCATGCCCCTGAGAGAAGGACTCTTCCTGAAGAGTTAGGGGAAGGAGAAGGTGAGAGATGAGGGAGACAGAAAGCCAAGACAAGGTGACTCAGAAGCATTACTGAGTTGTCTAGAACAAGAAATGTCTGGGATAAGAACATTGAAAGAAATACCCTATGCATGTAGGGCAGATGTTAAAGCATTAAGTTTACAGAAGCTAGAAAAATGCTTTATATACTGGGGTTATGTGTTTTGGGAAGGAAGACCACAGAGATAAAGTGCCATTTTCATCACATCATATCAAAGGTACATAATATCAAAGTAATATAATGTAATGTAATGTAATGTAATGTAATGTAATGTAATGTAGTGTAGTGTAGTGTAATGTAATGTAATGTAGTGTAATGTAATGTAAATGTATCCCTGTTGATATTGACCTTGGTTACCCTATTTTGTGACATTCTTTCTATTTCATGTTTGCCTTTAATATTCATCTCATATGCCTGAAGTGTTTGTCAGGTAGAGTATCATTAACATGCAGTGTAATTTTCTTGAGTCTTGATCTTCTAGAAGACTGAGCCTGTCTAAAGTTCTGGTTTCTAGAACTGGGTCCCTGTTTAGAGTGGGTATCTCCATAGAATGGAGTCTTGAAACTTGGGCTTCAAGCAAGCTGAGTTCATAAGGGAGACTTGTGTCTGAACATCTTACTCTTCTCTAAAATGGTAGTCCTTTGTGTACTTCCAATTGCTAATAAATATATAAATAAATACCTACAGCTGTATTAGAGTTGGAGTTGATTACCACTGAAATGAGGCAAGATATACATCCTTTTTTTAAAAAAAAAATATTTTATTTATATCTGAGAGAGAGAGACAGCATGAGCAGGGGATGGGCAGAGAGAGAGGGAGACACAGAATCGGAAACAGGCTCCAGGCTCTGAGCTGGCTGTCAGCACAGAGCCTGATGCGGGGCTCAAACCCACAAACCGTGAGATCATGACCTGAGCCGAAGTCGGACGCTCAACCGACTGAGCCACCCAGGCGCCCCAAGATATCTATCCTTAATACTAAGCTGTGGGTCAAAATATTCAGGGTATTAGCCTATTCTCTGCATATAAATTTAAAATGTCCTGGTTACTCCCTATGTTGCCTGAACAGTATCTCTTGGAGCCCTCTGATGTTAGAGGTCATGAAAAATATGGAAGTTTCCCTACTTTGCTTTTGAAAATCCTGAGTTGGTCAAGGCAGGGCATGCTGTTGGTTCGGAATTGACTGCATGCTTTTTCCCCCTTACCCCTCAGGGTCTAAGTCACAGAACTGTCTGTGGAACTCCCTCATCGATGGGCTCACGGGGAATGCCAAGGAAAAGCCACGACCAACCATTGTCCACGACCCCCGACCACCAGAGGAAATCTTAGCTGATGAATTGCCTCAGCTTGATAGCCCAGAAGCCTTGGTGAAGACATCCTTCAGGTTTGGTGGATTGCAATCAATCTGTTCCTTCTTATTTGCTGCGGAGTTATTTCAATCCAGTTGGATGCATCGTCAGCGTGGCCAGAAAATTACCTCATTTCTTTGCACTGAGTAAATTAGAATTGATGAAGGAGTGTTGGAATTAATGCTAGCTGGACTTCTGGCTGGATTTCCTGAATGTAGCGCAGATCCCATCAGTAGTTAAGTTGCTGTTGGTATTTAATTGGTATTGGCATTTAAATGCTGAGGCAAAGGATTTACTGATGTTGGCAATTTGAATTGGATTAATGAGTCTTTGCTTCAAAGGAGGATGACGCATGGAGATAAGTGCACAGAGAAAAAGCATGTGGTGGGAATGAATTCAGCTCCATGTCTTTAGAATCTCTGGCTCGGGGAAGGTTTCTAAGTCATAAGAGATGTGAGAGCTGCTGCCTCCTGAACGGAAGCAAAGATCTTCCTTGTGTGCTTTCCCAGGTGGCTGCTCACTGTGTTCTTGTCCATCATTTGGTCTTGCGTCTTCTGCAAAGGCCTCTTGTGTTTTTTTCCTGTTTTGCACTCCACGCTATCATAACTCTAGCACTTGCCTTTCCACCGTATCACATAAAAATCATTCTGACTATGGGACATGGTGTATAAAAGTGATTTCTTCCCCCTGAATCAGTCTTTCAGACTCACTTTTGAAATACACAGCAGAGCTGATTTCAGAAATTAAGGTCTAATGTTTTTCTTTTTTTTTTTTTTTGACATCCTGCCTTCCTCCCCTCCTTTCTCCCTGTTACCCTAATTTTACTTCTTTCACTTTTCTTACCATTATATAAGGCTTTCATACTCTCCACATGGCTTAGTAGGACATACAAACCTTGCTTTTCTTCTCCCATAAACAACTCAGACAACTCTTGGCATCCATGAAAAACGTCCTCTCTTTTGCATCCAGGTGATATGTGTAATCGCTCAGTAAAAGCTGTTTCATTGTGTGAAGGTTCTTAGTGTCGACTGAATTATAGATGAGCTCTGAAAAGCAGTGATGAATAGGGGTTTGGATTTCTTTATGTAGTGTGACTGATGCAGCGGCGGGACAAGAATTGCAAAGCAAATGCTTTTCTTATTCCTACTAAGGGTTTGGTTTCTGCATTGTGAGGTTTTACATGAAACAAAACCCACTCAGGTAGAGAGAAGTAACTTCCGTGAACCTGCACTTCTCTGCACATGATGGTGGAAGATGGGAGGGTGAATGGCGTTCGTGGGCTGTATGTTCTCATTTAGGAACGTCTCTGGTTGGAGTCACCCCTTCACATGCAGCCTTCTTGTAGCAACTCCTTCCAGCCCAGACCAGGTTCATTGTCCTCTTCAATGAACAGCTAGAGAGGCACTTTGATGCAAAGAACATCTCTTTTGCTTGCCAACTCTATTCTTTCTCTTTGCATTCGGTGCTCCTCCATAAAGAAAATGTATTGATGACCATGAAAATCATTTGATCTGCTAGTTGTATTATGTATCAATGTCTGGGGTCCGGAAAAAAGATTAAATTATGTTTGTTAAGGTACGGTTTTGTTTTTAGGTCCTTGTAACACTTGGTGCGGTAAGAAAAACACAGCCAGTGTAAATATGCCAACCCTTCAGCATTTGAAGCTAGAAATCCATTGGCATTGGTTATTCATTTATTTGTCTCCTTAATACAACTGTGTGTTATTCTGGCATCATCCTTTCTTCTGAAGAAGATAAGTGAGTTCAATGGGAATGTCAGAGGGTAAATACCCTCTAATGTTGTTGTCCTTAACTGTGGTAGTCACATCATTGTGAGATTATTTGTATGCAAGTGATCATAAGCAACGTATTAACATGTGTAAACAGTTTATCAGGAAATAAGTTAGAGGAGAATCAAGGTTACCCTGGTAATAATGCCACTTGTTTTCTATATACTTTTTGGACTGCAAAGAACGAAATGAGTTGTAGCTGGATTTTAAATAATGCCAATAGGAATATATCACTTACATGTTCTCCACCCCCCAGTCTCCCACCCCGGCCATTTCACTAGAGTGAAAAGACCTGAGAATTGCTGACTTCCCAGTGTTAGTAACTCTGGGAAATCTGGGAAGAAGTGGCAACTTTGGTTACTCCCTTGTCTTTCTTTTTGTTCATACTTGGAGGGCATTAGGAATCCTGGGCCATGAAATATGGTTATCAGTTTTTATAATCAAATAAGATCCAAACTGCAATGACAGTAAACCCAATGTGCCTAAGGATTAACAAGTCTAGTGTTTTCTTGAAGTTCATCTCCCTGACTGTACCCAGGGACTCCAGGCTTACTGACTCAGCCTTTCACCTGCTCTGGTGTCTGTACTGGCCAGGGCAATGGGGTCTCATGTGGAGTGAGGGTGGACTTTCTTTTTTATTATTATTATTTTAAATGTTTTTTATTTATTTCTGAGAGAGAGAGAGAGAGAGAGAGAGAGAGAGACAGCATGAGCAGAGGAGGATCAGAGAGAGAGGGAGACACAGAATCCAAAACAGCCTCCAGGCTCTGAGCTGGCTGTCAGCACAGAGCCCAATGCGGGGCTCGAACCCACGAACTGTGAGATCATGACCTGAGCCGAAGTCGGACGCTCAACCGACTGAGCCACCCAGGTATCCCGGAGGGTGGACTCTCAGTGAAGTTCTAAGTCAGTGTCCAGTCCAGATCTCCTCTTTCTTGTGATACCTCCTCTGGCTGGCATCTCTTCTTCCTTCCTGACACCTTACCTTAGCACAGTGTCTCAGACATATTCTAATGACGTGGATCCTCAAAGGGGAGGGATCAGATGCTTACCCTAGAAATCTTTCCTAGCTCTTGGCAAGTAGGTGGAGATGATTACATACCAAGCCATTCCCAGGACAAAGAGTGTATGCTTGTTTTATATTTGCATAATATTCCATTCAAGTAATTCCTTCTAGATCAAAGGGGCAGTCTGCCCTAAAGGTAAATTCCAGTCTCTATTTCCAAAGAAATAAGGTAGGAAGTGTTTATACATTTACTGATGATAGGTATTTTTCAAAAAAACTTCAGAAGTTTGTATGTTTAAAACTCCCCCAAGCTCCCTGTTACAACAACAATAACAATATGACTCTTATATTGCCAGGCATGGCCCTAACAACCCAAAGATGATGCCCATTTTAGAAATGGAGAAACTGGTCCAGAAAGGTAGAGTCCATAGTTCTGATTAAATTCAAACACAAACTAATAAGGACAATTGCTTGCCAATTGGTGGTCACCAGTGGTGGAAACAAGGGGTAGCTTGGGTAGACTTCAGGTCCTACCTAGTCTTTACCAGCTCCTGGAATCCCTCCCAAGTAAATATATCATGTAGAAACTCACATTAAAAAGCATGCCTGTGATGCAAATGGGGCTTCAGGATAACTCCCTCCCAAATGACTTCCACTGGTGGCCAACACTCTCTGTTTATGTCAGTTAGCAGTAATGCGAGGAGGTGTAGCAGAAAGTGAGAATTCGACACACAGATTTAGAAATAAGGATTTTAGAAAATGCAAGGCATGGCCTCTTTCCTCCAAGGCTTATAAGTTGATGGCTGAGGTGTGTGTAAATGCCATCTCCATTCTGAATACGTTCCATGGCACTCTCCTGTTGAGTCATCCTCTCGGCTGGCCAGCAGTGATGAGGCAGATGTTCTGTGTCTAAGAGCAGGCAGTTCAACAGAGTGTTGAGGGAAAGATACCAGTGCATGGGGAGTAGGGTCTCCTCATTTTTGTGCACTTTCAAATCCCAGCCAATATCTCTGGAAGGTTACATAGTTTGATGCTGTTGTACTATGGACTTTAGTCTTTACTCCTCATGAAAGCGACCCTCTAAGCTACCCAGGTAGGAAAATTCAACTTCTGAAAGTGGCTGTACTAGGCTTTAGTCTAGATTCTGTGACCAAGGCAAATTGTATCATCTCTTTGAACCTCTGCTCTCTTAACTGTCACGTCTGAGGGTCGACAAGAACAGTGGGTTTCAAACATGGATGTGCATTGCAGCTACTTCAAGGGTTATGGACAAAGACTGCTGGGCTTATCCCCAGGTCTGGGTGGGATCCTAAGATGGGCCTTTCCAACAAGGTGGTGCTGATGCTGTTGGTCCAGGGACCACAGTTAGAGAATCACTGGACCATATGATATTGAATAATCCCTGGAGCTCTGAAATATTTTGCTGTATTAATTTGAACAGATCACTTATCTAATCTGGTCTCAGTTTCTTCAATCTTCCCAAAATAGGGATAAAGATGCCTACTTCCCAGGGTTGGAGGGAGGGTTTAAAGGAGCTAATATAAATGAGAGAGACAAGCACAGTATCTGGCTCCCAGAATGTGCTTTTGGGTGCTAATCTATTCCTACTCAGCTCTCAATGGAAACCTTACGTGTATTTGAGCGTATACACACAGAGTAAATAGGATCAGGCTTGGGTGTTGTGGCTCCAGGTGCAGACCCCGGGGGCTCTGAAAATTTGCTAAGCCTCTGGCATGAAAAATCTGCTTTCAAGACTGGAGACTTTTGAAAAGAAGAAAGTGGGAACATAACTAAGAAAAAAAAGCTTCAGTGTCTGGAAAATAGATACTCCTGGGAATTGTACCCCAGATGCCTGTTTTCCTTCTTCTTCATGATCTGTCTCTTTGAGCCTGTTGTTCTGCTCAGGTTTTTCCTAAAAGAGGTGAGAGAGAAAGCTGAACCAGGAGCATGAGGAAGACAGACAAGTCCAGCCAGTCTGATTAGTGATAGGACTCAGTACCTGCCACCTGAGGACCCAGAGAACAGGAGGGAGCCGGCTGCTGGGAGCCTTTTCTGTCCCCAGACTCTAGTGTGCACATTTGCAAAGGTGAGACCCAGTCCAGATTGCACTGCGAGGCAAGGAAACCAATGTTTATTGAATATCTGCTATGGCCAGGAATTGTACATTCATTTGCTCATTTAATCTCCCAAGGTTATAGGTAAGTATTATAATCCCAGTGGTACAGGCCAGGAAACTGAGGTTCAGAGAGATCAAGCAGCTTACCCAAAGTTATTCAGCAGGTGGAAGAGCTAGAAATTTCAGCCCAGTCCACCTGACTCCAAAGTTATGATCTCTCCACCATGTTCTACTACTACCACATCACCTTGGCTTCTGGGTTTGTTGTTGGTGAATAAGATAGCATGATTGGCTCTGCTAATTTGGATGTAGCAATTTGGATATATAGTCTGATGCTTCTCCTGTGAGACCTACCCTGTTCTTTTGTACTAAATCCTTTTTCTAGTTCAAATTTATGTTTTAATCCAGCCATGCTTTCGGATAGAACTGCTTTAAAGGCAGTGTTTCTCAAACTTCATGAATGAATTCCTTTGAGGATCCTATTCAGAACCAGATTCAGTAAGTCTGGGCTGCAGCCTAGGAATCTGCATTGCAAACAAACTCTCAAGTGATGTCATGGTCTGAGGACCACCCTCTGAGTAGAAAGCTCTGGAATACCACAGGTATGAGTTTACAAATGCTCTTCTAACTTATGTGATTTGAGTCATGGTTTTGAATCTCAATTTCCTCATTTTACAAATGGAAACTGAAATAACAACATAGGCCTTGGGGACTGTTGCTGGATTAAGAGGGCTAGTGAATGTGACAGCCCTTAATTCCTTCTCTTCCAGTTTCTAAAACCCTGTTTAGGAGTGGATTGATCCTCCACACCTTGACCTCTTCTTATGTGACTGCGTTGTGCAATGAACCCCAGGGTGGGAATAGGAACTCCACGGATGCTTTATGAATAAGGCTGTCCTGGCCTGACCTCCTTAGACACTAGCAGAAATCCTGAAGCCATCGAATGCCTTGGCCTTTTCGGTTACTTACCTTGAACTGTGTGACTCTCAACGTGGGTTGAGGTACCAAGTTTTGATAATTTTGCATTTGGAAGAATAGCACACTCACTCTCTAGAGAATCACTGGGGCTTGTAAGCGTTTCTTCCCGCTTAGAATGGACTTATTTGGGCTTTGGCAAAAGTGTTCCTGATTCTATACATAGCTTACTAAGAATATATTGCAGAGAGCAGAACTGCATTGAGCCAACGCCCTCAGCTATGGATGAGATTAAGGCCTTGTCAGATCCCATTTAACGGATTGTGTTTTCCATGCAGAATTAAATCGTTGAACTCATCCTCATTTTGGTTTTTGGCAGTCATTTTTCCACCAGGAGCTACTGCCAAGAAGCCAGTTTCTGACTTGATTACTTTCAGGAAATGTGCAATCTGGCTGATGATAGGGCATGGCGTGGGGTGGCGGCCCCTGCCGCTTCGGACCCCACCCCGGGATGAGTCATGGGTGAAAATTCCCCATTAGCTCGTGAGAAGTCTGATCACACATCTTTCTCTATCACCGTATGTTGGTCACCCACTGGGACTTTGGAGACACCTACTTTCCTGACTTAGTGCTGCCTCCTTGGAGTTGACATTTTCCCCTTCTGGTCTTTGCTAATCCAAATTGTAGAGTCTTCCTCAAGTTTGCTAAGGGGAAAATGAAAGAATTAATTCTGAGATTTTTGTTTTGTTTTTAAGTTAGAGGAGTTTCTATTGCAAAGTGGGCTTCGCATAAGGGAAATATTTAGGCTTCTTCTTGTAAGTAAGTTTTTATGCACAGATTTTTTAGTGTTCGAAATTGACAAAGCATGTATCATACAGACACTATTCTTCTTGTATTCTTCCTGATCCTTCCCTGGTATTTTGGGAAAGAGGAGATTTATCCTTGCGGTGGCCATGCACCTTTCACATCTCCAACCACAGGGAGTGTACTTGACCAAGGCCCCAGCTTCTGTGTGAGAAATTTGTTTTGGTGATGGCTGAGGCTGTATTTCCCAAGTGTTCTCTCAGCCAGTGACCGAGAGCATCAGAGATGCTAAGACTGGCCATTCCTGAAAGACATGGGATTTCTCTAATGGTGACATTGGCTTGAGGACTCCATGATGGCCTTGCTGAACTTTCTTTGGAACTGCACTGTAATCAGAGATGCTTCCGCTCAATCTTCCTTCCTTCTCTCCTTCACTGGGAGTCAGACTTGTACTCCCACTCTCCCAGCCTCCCTGGCTCCTTCCCCATTTTCTCTTACAGATGTTCCCCCTGATATATTTCTTGCATGTCTTGGTACCTGCCTCTCAGAAGACCTGGGCTAACACAGTCTCCCATCTCACTGTGATCCTCTGCTGGCTGACCACTGCTGGCTCCGTGCTGTGGGCATAGCTCCAAGGCTACTGGCCTAGAAATCCTGGGCCAGTCTCTCTCTATTTGATTTTGCATTTTGTAGTTGATGTTGCACCTTCCCCATGGGCACTAGTGGTAGGGTAAATATGGGGCAGGCCACAGTTTTCTTTAGTATCTTGTACTTTTATTGCCTACAAGATACTTTGCTGAAACATTTGGATTAACTAAAGAAACTACAATGTAAGAGGGGAGAATTTTAAATCACACCTAAAATACATCTGCTCAAAAATGTTGAACATTGTACAGATGATTTGCTTATGGATACACTCCGGTTTCCAGCCAGTGTGCTTATCTCCAGGGCTGAGTTCCCCTAGAGAGTGCATCCTTCTTCAGACCTGACACATTCTTCCTGGGCTTTTGGGGAGCCCAGCTTTCCAGCCACAGGAGTGGACCTTATCTGAGGTATCCTCAGCACCTCAGTGTACATCCCTCAGAATAACTCCTAGAAGCACATTGTACACAAAGTGTAAACGATTCATCCTGGAATAACCCTACAGGGAGGGTCAAGTAGCTTCAGTACTGTCAGGTGGGGGAGGGGGGCTGGGACACTCTTAGAACCTCTGTCTAAATCTCCCTGCCAGTGTGATGTGTGCATCAACCTCTTGTGCCTCCTAATTAGCAATAGAAACTTTTGCCCTAGGCCACACAGAGACTTCAAGTGTGTGGAAAATCCCTGATGCTCTGTCTTAAGTGAAGGAAGGCCTCTCCACTCCTCCTCTGGCAGAGCTTTGGATCCATTGAGGTTTGGTTGTGATTCTAATATGGTTCTGGGGCACTTGGGTGGCTCAGTTGGTTAGTGTCTGACTTTGGCTCAGGTCATGATCTCATGGTTCGTGAGTTTGAGCCCTGTGTCAGACTCTGTGCTGACAGCTCAGAGCCTGGAGTCTGCTTCATATTCTGTGTCTCGCTCTCTGTTTGCCCCTCCCCTGCTCATGCTCTGTCTCTCTCCCTCTCAAAAATAAATGAACATTTAAAAAAAATAAAAAAAATATAATATGGTTCTGGATCAGTTGGTCCAGCCTTCGACCCTGGGCTACGTTGTCCCCATGTCAGCCTCACTGGCCTCACTGGCTTTGTTGTGCCCGATTCGCGAGTCCCAGAGACCTCCAAGGAGCCAGCACCAATGCAAATACAAAAGGGTCTTTATTACAAGCTCGAGCAGGGGCTCATCTGCCTACTGGTGTCGTGGAGGCAAGATGAAGCAAAGAACAATAGCGAACAGGGTTTTTAAGGAGTAAGGGATGGGGGTGTTACAGTACATGTAGCATCATCACATAAGCACCAATTACAATTACAGCTTTGACCATTCAGTATCTGTGAGGTGTTCATTACTTTTGGTGGGACCCAATCATGACTCTTGAGAATCCTTTGAAAATGACCAATTATGAGGTGAGTTCAAAGGGCCCACATGGGGTTCAAGCAAGCGGTGAGAAACTGGCTAGTTTGTATCTGCAGTTCCCAGCCTTGACTCAGACCATAGGAATGTTTTTTTGATTAGCTGAACTGAGGGTGGTCCGAGGATGGCTTTAGCCTTGAATAGTCTGAGGCTTTTCCTGGACCTGGGACTGAGGCTACATGTAGCCCAAGGTTGCTGTTAATGGAGGACTTGATTTTTGGCTCTTCAGCTTCACTGGCCAACTCTTCAGTCATGGTCCCAGATCATTTCTGAGGTCTGCTCTCAGGATTTCATGGGACCATCTGGGGCCTGGCCAAACCCCTCAGAACCTAAGAGAAAGCTAAAAACTAGCCTCCCACTGCCTAACAATAGTGGCCACTGAGTGTACTTGGATGTGGACCCTCTGGTTTGTGGGTGAATGTCCTTCTAGAGATAAAGACATACAGATCTTACCCTTGCCCCTCTTCGGTCCTGGTTTCCCTTCTCCCTATAATCCTCTGAGCCAGAAAAGCTAGACCCTGGCTTCCCACTTCTCATGCATTATATCCTCCACCTCCCCAGTTCCAGGCTTTGGGCTAAGTCTTAATGGTAGGTGAGGTAAAGAGACAGATTGGCTAACTGATATGGGACCCTACACTGGGAAATTTCTCAAAAGCAACATATGTTAATCCTTATAAACTTTCAGTGCTGAATGACTTTACTGCATTTGTTTTTTTTTTTTTTTTTGCAGTAAAATTAAAGTACCTGAATAAAAAGAAAGAAAAGCTCTTTAAAACTGTGTCCAGTGATAATGCAAATCTCAATATCCTTTGATTGGTGGCTGGTCCTTGCCCTTTGCAGTGAAGGGCTCCTGGTTACATTTTTAACCTCATGATAGTGTGATCCTATATAAATTTTTACTCCCACTTATAGCATTAGGGCAGGGTTTTGACTTTGCTAAGTAGGAAAGGAGCAGTTTCCTTCTTATTAGAATCTCTTTAATACCAGATGCCGTCTTTTCCTATTCAAGTGTCCACTCTTCAGTCACATCCTGTGCCACGCACTGGAGTCACATGGAGTGATCTAGACCAGTACATGCTCCACCCTCCTGGACCCACATTGGTTGATGAATATGATGAATAGCACTTAGAGTAACCATGAAATGGGCCACCTTGGATCATGGTGGACATAAAAGGGAAGCAAAAGGAACAGTGTGAGCCAAGGTCAGGAGGCAGGAAAACATGGCCGGTGTTGGTGTTGCTACTGGATTTGTGTCCAAGGCTTGTGAAAGGGAGATAGTGTTGGAAAGGTAAAGTTGGGAGCAAATATGGTAGGGCCTTGTTTACTGCGGGAGTAAGGTTCAGTTTTATTCCATAGGCAGAGATCTTTGGAGCTCTTGTAAAATCCCTGGGGAAGCAAAAAGAAGACTACATTTTTCATTAAGTCACAGAACTAGGAATTATATTTCCATGCCTCAGTCCCTTACACACAGAGCATCAAAACAAAGCTTTCTGGCCTTCGGCAGAGGTGGAATAATGGACCTAGAGGTAGCATGAGTTCTGAACACTTCTGGTGCCTGGAGGAAGTACATGGGCAATTTGGGGAAGAAACCTGTGAAAATATGTTTTTCCACATGTTTTGGAACAGAGACTTTTTAAAGAAAAATTTACTACTTCTAAATGCAGTAGTAGCTAATGGTTATTGAATAGACAGCCCCATAACTATAACCTAGTTGCTCCCCATTTATTGGTTACTGTTAAGTGCAGCCAGAAGTGAATTTGCTATAATAAATTACCTCTAGACCCCGGAGGTTAGCTTAGTTGGAAAAGGATTGTTATTTGATCAAGAGCTGCAGACAGGCTTGTCCTCATTTGGAAGAGGTGGTAATTCTGGCTACGGTGACGGGGCTCAAGTACGTGGAGGCAGGCAGACTGTCCAAGATCATGCTTTGAACACTGTCTATAAAGTCAGAAACAGGAAGATGTGAATCAAATAATAGTCTTGGATTATGGATCCCGAACTTTGATCCGTTCATCATTTTCATTCTTGGAAAATGGTCCAGATTTAGAATTAGAGAAGATGTATGAAGGGGGTTGGATTATATTTTTTTAAATTATGTGTTTCTCCAATGTTGGGTCAATTACTCTATCCTTGACTGACTGGCTGTGTCAGGGTTGAGTTTCCATGGTTAAGTTTCTAAGGGTAGCACTGACCAAGGTTATTTTGTCTCACTCTAAGCCAACTTATAGGTCCCTATATTTAAGAAATGTCTTTGCATTTGTTTTTTTTTAAAAAATGGTTTTGACAAATTTTGTGCCTTCAAAAAAGTTGCAAGACTAGTAAAATGAATAACTGTCTAACCCGTGCCTGGAATCACATTTGCTAACTTGCTATCAAATGTCTATCTCATCCCATCCCATCCCATCTCTTCTCATCTTATATCAGAATCTTTTTTTCTAAATTTCTTTACCCTAAGTTGTAGACATCATGACCTTTCCATTTCAGCTTGAGTTTCTTTGGAAGAGACCATTTTCTTACATGGCCACAGTAGAATTCTCAAACTCAGGAAGCTTAGTATTAATATAATACTGTTACTATATACTACTATATACAGCCCATATTGTAGTTTCACCTTATGTTCCCATAATGTCTTTTATGGCAATCTTTCCTTCTGGCCCAAAACCCATTCCTGAAGCACACGTTACGTTGAGTTATTGTGTCTCATTCACCTACTTTAATTTGAAGCAGTTTCTCAGCCTTTCTTTGTCTTTTATGACCTTAACATTTTGAAGCAAAAGGGTCATGTGTTTTGTCTTGTAGAATGCTCCTCAGTTAGGGATTGCCTGATCATTGCCTTGTGGTTTGCTTCAGCTTATTCATGTTGACAAGAATACTACCCAAGTGATACTGTGTCCTTCTCAGGGAAGCAATAGGGGAAAAATTGCCTATTGCTCCCATTACTGGTGATATTAATCTTGAGCATTTGGTTGAGGTTGTTTCCCCCAATTCTCCACTGTAAAGGTACGCTTCCCCTTGTGTAAGTCATAAGTTATTGGTGGGGAGATAATTTGAGACTAAGTAGTGTAGCCTTTTTGTTAACAAACATTTATGCAGTGGTTTTAGTGCCACTTCATGATTCTTGCCTGAGTTAATGATGATTTCTAACTCTGTCCTCCCTTCTCCACTGATTGAATGACATTTGACTGTGGACAAAAGCTTTCCCTTCCCTTCTCTTTCTCCCTTTCTTTCTAGATTTTAGTATCAGTACAGACTCTGGATTCTTCTTTTACTCAGTGTTTTTTAAGCCATTGTGTCTTCATCGCACCTGGAGCCCAGGGTGCTTTAACTAAGAGAGAAAAGCCACAAAAGCCAAGCAGAGAGGTGGTATGGGTGGTCCTGTAGTCTCAAATTCATTAACTTTAATGGGCAGAAATAAACTTTACCTGGAATATGAAGATGTGTATCAGAAAATCCAGGGTCTAAACCTTTACTCTGCTAGTAGGGCCTCTTTGGGGTCCTTTGATCTGGTGGAAAGCAATGTCTTTATCTGGGCCTATTGGTGCCACAAGAATCATGGGAAATTGCAGAGTGGAGAGAGTCACGTGGAGTAGGTTGGAAAGGTATTACTTAGCCAGACAAAAGAGTTTAAACATATTTTCTGGACTTTAAGCAGAGTCTCCAGTTCTTTTCCCCTTAGCTCTTTCTGCCATAACGCACTCCTCTCTGCTTCCTGCTCCGGCTGGCCAGTGTCTGATGACTGTGCCAACCAGTGGTCCAAAGAGTTGCCTGTATCTTATCAGTGAGGTGTAGTGGGAACATTTGAGTTCTGGTTTTAGTCCAGCTTCACTCCTTGCCTGCTGTGTGACCTAGAACATGCAGTTTAAATTGAGGCTCAGTTTCTTCATCTCTTTAATGGGATTAGGTATTCTTTTCCTCATGAGATACCTGTGGGGAGTCAAGGAAGGTTATGCATGTTGAGCAATGAGCACAGTGTCTAGCATCAGCAGGTGCTTGATAATTAGTGGGTAATATGATTCAGCATCAACATCCTGTTTAATGCTCTTGGAATATGTATACTTTGCTTGAGGCCCTGTGTTGTGTGAAGGAATTAACTTTACTGGACTTCAGCAGCCATGTTCACATGTCCTTTAGCACTGAGTTGCTGTTCTGACATCTGGGATCTTTGAGGTACCCTCTGCCTCTTTTGTTTCTAATATTTCCCTTTTAATCCCTGTGTAGTCAAATTGACATAATAATAATAACTAATCTTGCTTACAGGTGGAGAAATGGAGGCATGAAGAAGTTAACTAATCCAAGGTCATACCACTAGTCTGGCTTTAGAACCCACAGTTTAGTCACTAGTCCACACTGCTTTCTTAGTCTAGCACCGAGGAATGGGTCTGTGTCTTCCAGTTTTGTTGCTAGTGTGGGCCTATTTTCCAATTAGGCCCTTGTTACCTGCCTGTTTATCTGTGACCCTGGATCAGCCAATGCTAGGTGCCAACATCAGTCTGCTCACTTCATTTCCTGCCATTTCTTGGTGCGGAGTGTGGACTCTCACTACATCACCATTTGGCCTGCTGCCTTGTGCTTCATTCCCTGCCTGCCCCTTCCTCCTGCCTTACTTTATTCAAAAGCTGCCTGTGAATGCAGCTTTAGTTGCTCATCTGGGAACCTAGAAAGCCCTTCTTAAGACTTCCTGCTCTCCTGGCCCAAGCCTACACACTTGTGAGGCGCATGGGCTGTCACCAGCATCTCCCAGGGGAGATGCTTGCTTTCTCTCTAGGGGCTGTGAGCCATGGTGGTGTGCTCTGTGATATAGAACTGGGGCTTGGAATCAGGCAAAGCTGAATTTCTGTCCCAACGATGTCACTCACCACTTTGGGAAAGTTACTCTTGGCTTCAGTTTTCTGTTCTGCAAATTGGAAGTAGTAATGATGGAAGGGTGGAATCAGAAAGTTTATGTAAAAACAGCTAGCATGAAACATACGTCTGAAATCTGAGTGTCGTTAGAGTCCAGGGGACTGTTCTGTGTCAACGTCAGCTTCCTGGTTTTGATCATGTATTGTTGTGTATGATGTTGTCATTGGTGGAAGCTGGATGATTGGCATGTGGGAATTCTCTGTACTATGTTGACAACTTATTTTGTATTGTAATCACTTTTTAAAAAGGTTAAATTAACTTAGTGTAGTCCCTAATATCTATTAATTGTAGTTTTAAAGATTACAAACTATCACCAGGAATTCTGTTATTTGGTGCAAATTCAACTTATTGAGGTGTGTGTGTGTGTGTGTGTGAAAGAGAGAGAGACAGAGACAGAGACAGAGAGACAGAGCCAGAGCCAGAGACAGAGAGAGAAAAGTATCTACCTAAGAGAAAATAGAGCAAATGAATTCTAAAATTCTCTTTTCTAACTTACTGAACAAAGTCAGTGGCGTCACTAGTAACTACAAGTGAATTTCCTCTGTGATGTAATTTCATCTTCTCCCAGTTGAAAACTCTCTCTATTCTCTTCAGATTTATTATCTGCCTTCTATTTCAGTGGTTCTTAATCCAGGCTGCACAGTATACTCACAAGTGATTAAACCAGCATCCCTGGGGTGGGACCCTGGCAGCTGTAGGTTTTAAAAGCCTCTTTGGTTAAGCTGAGTTCAGCAGGCCTGAGAGCCACTCTGCGGGCACCACAGGCTCCCTCTGGTCTTCCCTTCCTCCCCTAAGTCCTCCCACAGTCTCATTACCTTGGTGTGTTTAAATATGCCACAGGGCACCATTTTTCCAATGACCACGAAGGCGTTTCCTGACCACAGCTACCAGATAGACTTTGCTCCCTTCTTACAGTATGTATCTGGAACGGGCGTCTCAAGTTTTGGAATGATCACAGAATGAGCTCTCCCACCCCTCGAGATGCCATATGTCCATGCCATTTTCGATAACTGAAGTGTCACCAAATGTTCCTCGTGTTGTCTTTCTCCAAAAGCCAATTCAACAGAATGCAGGCGAAGTGCATGTTTTCTTTTGGGAATGTGATATGTGGAAGTTTTCAGAAGCCTGCTAGGCACTGACTATTTTTACTTACTATTTCAGTGGCTGACATGTTTTCGCCACCTTTGGGATAAACTGACTTTGAGACATTGCCTCAGTTTCTTATTCACCGGCCCTCCTTTCTTCATCTTTCCAAATGGAAATTTTGTTATAAAAATAATGTGCTTACCTTGTAGAACATTTGATAAATGGTAAAAGAAAAAAAGCCTCCTGAATATAATCTGTGCTATCATTTTGGCATCCTTCCTGAAGTCTATCTATGCCTTATTCTTATAGTTGCAGTTATGATGTGGATACAATTTTGTATCCTGATTTTTTTTTTCACTGAACATTTTATCTTAAGCATTTTTTCTGTGTTGCCACATAATGTGTGTATGTGAATGTGTGTTGGACATTTAGGTTGTTCCTAGTTTTTCACTCTTTTTTAAAAAATGTTTATTTTTGAGAGAGAGAGAGAGAGAGAGAAAGAGAGAGCGTGTGTGCAGAGGAGGGGCAGAGAGAGAGAGAGAGAGAGAGAGAGCAACAGAGGATCTGAAGTGCTGACAGCAGAGAACTTGATGCAGTGCTTGAGCTCTCGAACCGTGAGATTATGATCTAAACTGAAGTCAGATGCTTAACCAAGTGAGCCTCCCAGGTGTGCCCCCCACCCCATAGTTTTTGACTTGTGAAAGGAAGGTTATGATAAAAATTTTTGTGCATCTAGATATTGCTGTATATTCAGCTGTACCCTAAGGGTAAATAACTAACAGTGGAAACACTGATTCAAAGGGCATCTTGATTCACAAAACCACATCACAAAAGAGCAGTAAGTTACCTCTTCCACTGGGGCTTCTTCCAGCAATTCCAGTCAACAGTGAACCACTCAGATTGAGTGCGAGTGGTTCATTTATCACAGCTTGGAAATGAGTATTATTATTATCATTATTTTTCAAGGTAGTCTGCCCCATATGGTGCCTATGCAGACAGTTTCTGTGTCTTTTGCTAACATAGTACTCATGGGAGTGATATGGTCATTTTTAGTTCTGCTCCTAGTAGATATCAATATCATCCCTCTTTTACATGTTAACAAAGTAATGTTCAGAAAAAGTGAATGATTTGTCTATGCACACACAACTGAGAAAGAGCTGAGCCAAGAGTTAATCCTGTATAATTTTGACCCCTGAGCCTTTGTGCCTTCCATTCACTTGACTCCTTAGCTAGAAGCTAAGAGAGAATGGAATCATAAATTGTTCTTGGGGCAAGGAGTTGGGGGCAAAGGAGAAGAGATAACATATGCCCAGGAAAGACCTCATGAAGATTCTTGCCTTCAATGAGCTTGGAGTTTAGTGGAAGAAATATAAAGGTAAATCAGTGGTTACTATACTTTTACGAACAGGTTTGTTAAGATATAATTGGTATAGAAAAAAACTACACTACACATATTAAATATTCAAATGGATGAGTTTGACATTTGTATACATCTGTGAAGCCAGTTGAGTTGTTTTTTTTTGAATGTTGTCAAATTGGCTTCTATACAACACCCAGTGCTCATCCCAACAAGTGCCCTCCTCAATGCCCATCACCCATTTCCCCCTCCCCCACCCTCCCATCAACCCTCAGTTTGTTCTCCATTTTCCCCTCCCCCACCCTCCCATCAACCCTCAGTTTGTTCTCTGTATTTAAGAGTTTCTTATGGTTTTCCTACCTCCCTTTCTCTTTGTAAATATTTTCCCCCCTCCCCCATGGTCTTTTGTTAAATTTCCTAAGTTCCAAATATGAATGAAAATATATGATATCTGTCTTTCTTTGACTGACTTATTTCAATTAGCATTATACCCTCCAGTTCCATCCACATTGCTGCAAATGGCATGATTTCATTCTTTCTCATTGCCGAGTAGTATTCCATTATATCTATAAACCACATCTTCTTGATCCATTTGTCAGTTGATGGACATTTAGGCTCTTTCCATGTTTTGGCTATTGTTGAAAGCACTGCTATAAATATTGGGGTACATGTGCCCTTATGCATCAGCACTCCTGTACCCCTTGGGTAAATTCCTAGTAGTGTTTTTGCTGGGTCATAGGGTAGTTCTACTTTTAATTTTTTGAGGAACCTCCATACTGTTTTCCAGAGCAACTACATCAGTTTGCATTCCCACCAACAGTGCAGGAGGGTTCCCATTTCCTCACCAACATCTGTAGTTTCTTGATTTGTTCCTTTTAGCTACTCTGACTGGTATGAGGTGGTATCTCAGTGTGGAAGCCACTTGAGTTGGAATGGTTCCACCTGCCCCTCTGGATGCCCATCAGTAAAGTGTGAGATTTTGTTAGGTAGGATTTTTGAAGGTAAGGATCCTACTGTATTTTAGCCTTTGCTTATCCTTGGGAAGTCCTACTGACTTTAGAACAAAGGTGGTCAATTTCATAGGCAAGGCAGGAGGGGAGCCTGGGAGAGTTTGGGAGTTATCTTTGCCAGGCCCTGGCTTGCTACAAGGGCATTTCCTATTCCAGTCTCTTTATCACTGAGGATTTAATGTGGCTGACTCCTAGAATAGTGTGAACAACATCTCCCAGAGCTGGGTGGCAATTATCCAAGTGTGTAAGGCGACCCCACACTGATGGGGCCCAGTGTGAAGTGGGTCTACTGGAAGGCAGCCAGGGCACTTGAGGGAATATGAGCAGCTTTACGGTGACAGTTGAGTTCAATCTGTTGCCTGGAGTCAGTTCTACAAAGCTGTGTGACCTTGGGCATTGAGCTAGACTGTCGTTGAGCAGTTGAGCAGTTGCCATATCCTTCCAGAGGTGATGATAGTTCTTGACATGCCCAGTAGCTTAGATCAACAACTCAGAGAAAAGGGTTATCTCCTTGATTTTGAGTGGAAGCTCATTTTCTAGACAGGAAGTAAGAGAAGCTTTTCCCTTACTTGAGCTTCATTACCCATGGCGGGGGTGGAGGGGGTCGGTGGGGAAGACATGAGTTGTGTTTGCTTGTGTATTTGTTTCAAGGAAGTTTTAAATCTATATATTTCCATTTAAAAGTGATGCATGCTCATAGAAAAGGGAAAGGAAAAAATATCACCCATTGTTAGTTCTTTTCTTTCTTTTTTTTTTTTTTTTATTTCTAGGAGAGAGAGAGAGAGAGCGTGAGCAGGGGAGGGTCAGAGAGAGAGGGAGTCACAGACTGAAACAGGCTCCAGGCTCTGAGCTGGCAGTCAGCACAGAGCCAGACGCGGGGCTCAAACCCACGAACCGAGAGATCATGACCTAAGCGAAAGTCGGACGCTTAACCGACTAAGCCACCCAGGCGCCCCTGTTAGTTCTTTTCATATTGTTAACAATTTCCTCTATGAATATGTTTAGGTTCTCTTTAATCACATAATATCATATTCTAAAATTTAATATTATAAACCCACCCAACATCTCCTCACATTTAAACTTTCATGAGTGCCAAAAATTTTAAATGTCCATTAGTGGCTACACCATAATTTAGTCAACCATTTGGTGATATTTGGATGCTGAACTTTTCCTGGTGTTTTTGCAAATGTAGTATAAGCAACTCTGTGGCAGACATCTTTGTGTAAATAGATTTTTATAGATCTAGGATAATTTACTTGGGTTAGATTCTTGTATCCCAGGCAGAGTTTGCAGAACTCCCCAGATGAGCATTGTGTCTATGATCAGAGGTGTTCTGGTTAATAGTGACTTTGTCATCCTTCTTTGGACACTATTCCCACCCTCCTTCACTTGGTATTTTCTTATCAAACAGATATTAATTATAATCTCTTTAGGCTTAGAATGTTTTGCCTTCACTTTTCTTTTGCCTGATATGTAAGATCTATGTAATTTTGATATTGTTGTTATGTATCGATACAGGACATTTTGGAGAATCCTTGCTCAGTTCCACTCAGCATATTTTGTGTTGTACTCTGCAGTATTTAATTCAGTTCCACATACATTTGTTGATCACTGAAGAGCAGCTGTGAGTCAGCTGAAGGAACTTCAACTAGATTCAGAAAATCTAGCTTCAAAGTCTGGCTCTGTCCTGTAGTGGTGACCTTACAGTCAGCAACTAGGCTTTCTGAATCTTGTAATTTTGTTTTATACCTGAAAAGTGGAAATAATATCTTTCTTGGTGGTTATTTGTGAAGATGAATAGATGATGAGCTTAGTAAGCTATTTAGTGTTATGTAAATGAGAGGTACAATTATTGTCATATATACAACCTGTTCTGTTGGAGACTTATAGCATCACTAAGATTAGCAATTTATTCATTTATTTCTTCAACAAAACATTTATTGAGTAGCTACTGTGCACAAGATAATGGTCTGGGTGCTGGGCATATAGTGGCTGAATAAAGCCCTGTTAGCCCTTGAGGAGTTTTAAATCTAGTAGTTTGGATGGCTGGGCTGTCTAATATGGTAGCCATTTGGTACATGTGGCTAGTGCCACCAAGCAGCAGATTTTTAAATTTTATTTATTTTTAATGAATTTAAATAAAAGCTTTAACATGAGACCAAGTCAGTTCTTGGAAAACTCCTACTGTCAAGAGTTGTGTCTTAAGAGTTTCCATTGACAGTTATGTCTGGAACAACTTGAGTATGTGAATCTATACTCTCAACTGTACACTTAATGAAATCTAAACACTACCAAATATTTCCACTGGAAATTTAGCTTCCATATTAAGATGTGCTACAAGAGTAAATTAAACATGATTCCTAGGACTCAATAGATACAACAAATATTAGCAATTAATAATAATATATCTTAACCTAAAATATCCAAAACATATTTTGGATATCACATATTTTAACATGTAAAATAATACTTTGAATATTTTAGTTTAAGATATATTATTTAAAAATTTTTTAAATGTTTTATTTAGTTCTGAGAGAGAGAGAGAGAGAGACAGTGTGAGCAGGGGACTGTGAGAGAGAGAGGGAGAAACAGAGTCTGAAACAGGCTCCAGGCTCTGAGCTAGCTGTCAGCACAGAGCCTGATGTGGGGCTCGGACCCATGAACCGTGAGATCATGACCTGAGCCAAAGTCAGACGCTTAACCAACTGAGCCACCCAGGTGCCATTAAGATATATTATTAATTTACATTATTTATTTTCTTAAATGTGGCTACTGGAAAAATTAGATATGTGGCTTGCACCATATTTCTACTGACCGTGCTGAAGTGAGGATAGAGATATATGATCACAGTGTGAAATCTAGTGTAGACTGCATGGAGGGGCAAATGCTCTGGGAATTCTGATGTTGGGAGAGAAGGAACCATTTCACCGGCAGGGGATTCAGCAGGGCCTCTTGGAACGTCGTTTCACTGAGTGTTGAAAACGTTGAAAATGAGAGAGAAGCTTTTTAAAAAAAATTGATTGATTGATTGATTAATTAAGAGAAAGAGAGCACAAGCGAAGGAGGGGCAGAGAAGAGGAAGAGAGAGAGAGAGAATCTCACCTAGGTTCCGCACTGTCAGCGCAGAGCCCAACGTGGGGCTCAAACTCTCGAACCGTGAGATCAGGATCTGAGCTGAAACCAAGAGTCAGACGCTTAGCTGACTGAGCCACCCAGGTGCCCTGAGAGATAAGGTTTTTAGTTGGTTTCTGCGAGGGGATAGCAAGTTCCAGTGAGAGGAAGTAACTTTTGTAAAAGCATTGTGGTCAGATAGTGTAGGGATTGGTATTACAAAGTAAATGGCTTAAGTTATTTAATTATTTATTTATTTTTTTAAACTACCGTTAGTTGTAGCTCTGCCTTACCTGAAGCCTTAGAGGACATTCAGTCTTTTTGTGCCAATGCTAGGCCCAGGTATCCTGCAGTATCACCTGGGTCCCCCAGAGGGCAATAGAAGACACAAGTGGGAATTTTGGTTGTCACAATGCATGGAGGTGGGGGTGAGGGAAGATTTTAAGATCCTAAAACACAAAAGACAATCGAACACAAAGAGGAATTGTTTTGCCCCAAATGCCTGTAGAGAACCTCCTGATATAACCAATGGAATTGCTTTGAGAGCTATTTCTACTTCCTCCGAACTACTTACACCTTTTCATTTCTCCCTATTTAAATTTTCTCCTCGGGAACATCCAAGTAACTAAAAATTTAAAAGCTAGATGATAATTCAGTCCTCAGATTAGGAATACAGCTTTTATTTATTAATTTTTGCTGAAAATAATGAGTACCAAAATGAAGTAGAAAAATCATGGTCCTAGGGCAGAAGCCTGGAGTTTTAACCTTTCCTCTGCCATTTATCTGTTTTATGATTTGGGGCACATCACTCTGATAGCACTGTGAAATGGGGTCAACATCTGTGTCACAATTATTGTGAAAATAAAATAAATGGAGATAAATGAATCTGTAAAGTGGTCTAGCGCTATAAAGTGTTCACCATTTTGAGGCACCTGGGTGGCTCAGTCGGTTAAGTGTCCGACTTCGGCTTAGGTCATGATCTTGCAGTTTGTGAGTTCAAGCCCCACATTTGGCTCTGTGCTATCAGCGTGGAGCCTGGAGCCTGCTTCAGTTTCTGTGTCTTTCTCTCTCTGCCCCTTCCCTGCTTGTTCTCTGTCTCTCTCTCAACAATAAACATTAAAAAAATAATAAAATGTTCACTATTTTGAACAGTTATTAGTAACAATATTTTTACAGTAAGTGAAAATTGCAGGCACCTGGGTGGTTCAGTTGGTTGAATGTCTGACTCTTGATTTTGTCTCAGGTTATGATCCCAGGGTCTTGGGATCGAGCCCCACATCAGGCTCCATGCTGAACACGGAGCCTGCTTGAGATTCCCTCTCTCTCTGCTGCTCTCCTGCTCATATGAGCTCTCTCTCTAAAAATGAACGAACAAACAAACAAACAAACAAACAAACCACCAATTGAAATTATGGGTATAATTAACAATGCCCACACAATCATTTGTAACCACCTAAAACCACCAATAATTATTATTATGAATTATTATTATATTTTAAATTACAATCAAGAAGTAGTTATGAAAAAAACTCTCCTTTTTAAAAACATGTTTTTTATTTGTTTTTTGAGAGAAAGAGCACGAGAAGAGGAGGGGTAGAGAGAGAGAGGGACAGAGGGCTCCTTGTCGACAGCAGCAAGCCCGTGTGGGGCTTGAATTCATAAACCTCAAGATCATAACCTGAGCTGAAGTTGGATGCTCAACCAACTGAGCCACCCAGGTGCTTGAAAAAACACTCCTTTGAACCTGAGAGTAAGAACTTTGCTTAGACAGGAATTTTCACATCTGCACCTCCCCACCTGTCATGTACTTTCTTCAGCACGTATGTGTTAGCAGACCTGGGAACAGAAGAGTTAATGGGAGGAGGGGGTGAAAATGCATGATTTGAGAGCTGTCAGTCAAACATGAAGCATCGTGCTGTTGTTCTCTGTTCAGTAAGCAGTGATATCCTGTGCAGTACCTCTGTGATTAGTTTCTCCTTTTCCATTGTTTTCAGCTATTAGTTTGGCTCAAGTCCTTGGCACCTCTCACCTTTCTATCATAATAGCCTCCCAACCGGCCTCTCTAATCTCAGCTTTAGAATCTCAGCTAATCCATCCTACATTTAAAAACCTTCAGTGGCTCCTCACTGCCTACAACATCTGTGCTCAACTGAGGCACTGGGAGTCATTGTTGAATCAAAGTAATTTGTTACTACTAATAATTAGAGAGCAGAAGTCTGTGAATAATTTATTCTCTTTTTGTTTTACTCTTTAGAAACCAATTAGAGCAAGGTTCACTGTATCATTGCTGTCTGGTGTGAGAAAATAAGGGTGGAATTAAAGCTAATGCATGGAAAAAATCACAAATAACCCTCGGATATGCCTGCAGATGGTGTCATTCATCATTTATGTTGTGGGAGAAAATACTTGAGACCCAGTAGTCTGAAGAATAAAATCCACATTCCTTTGCATATCATAAAAGGGATCCATGATGTGGTCCTTATTGTGTTTTGATTCACCTCTCCTATCACCTGACCCACTTCTGCCTTCCCTGCCCTCTGTGCTATTCCCCAGCCACATCAGCTGTACTGACATTTGTTTCCTACCCAGCATGTGTTCTTTTCTCTTGCAGGAGCAGTGTCCTGGCTCCCTTTGGGGAAACTCTGTTTTTCTACTTACAGCCCACATGGCTTGGGTGGGGCTGACACTGCCTTCAACCTCCCCAGTTGAGTTTTCCTGGTTGTTGGAAGTATAGTTTGCAGATGGGAAGGTGCCTCTAGCTGCATCAATCAGAACCAACCTGTGGTTTTTCAGGAATTATTGGGAAACTGGTGCCACGTTGGTTGGGTGTGTGTCTTGTCTTCCAGGGGCCATGTAGCCTCCATGAGGAAAAGCCTACCAGGGTATGAAGCTGATACAGAAGAGAGGAGCACTGAGAGATAGGTAGACACAAAGTCTTAGTAGTATCATTTGAGTGCCTGGATCCACTTGAAGCTAGATAAAGCTTGCTTTTATGAGCCACTACAGTGTCTGTCTGTCTGTCTGTCTTGATTAAATCAAGTTCAGTTTCTGTCACCTTAAACCAAGAGTCCTTACCAATATACTGGACTCCTTACCATTTCCAAACTTGGCAAGCCCTTTACTATGGTGTGTTTTTGCTCATGGTCTGAAGTGCTCCACCCCTTCGTACCCCATCTCTCAACTCAGCAGTATTCTATGTATATGTCCAGTCCCCAGTCAGATATCCTCACTGCCTTTCCATCCTACCTGGGCAGGATGAGTCTCCTCCTTGTGTTCCTATAGTTCAAGGTCACACATCTCATTGTACTTTGTCTTATACATAGCTACATGTGCATTGGAATTTCTGACCCCTTACTGTAGGATACTTATTTTCAGATATTTTCTTATCTAAATATATATTCCTAACACCTTGTTTAGCTTTTGTCAATAAACTACAAATATTTGTTGACTTGAATTTAGTATAAAAAGAGAAATACTGAAAGGAAGATATAAAGAAAGAGAGAAAAAAAAAAACAAGCGCAATTTTCCCCATTACAATGTGAGTCTTGGACTTGGGCTGTGGTTAAAGGAAGATGGGAACAAGTTGTTGAATAACAAGTTAAACCTATTTAATCTCTTTTTCTGGGAACTGTTTGTAGTTGACAGCTGCAAAATATATGGTAGCCCCTAGATGGGAGGGATTTAGCCTAGCACATGAGGATGGCAAGAGGAGATGAAGTGATGATTCTTTCTAAGTCACATAAAATCATGGTCAGCGATGCCGTGTCCTGCACAGCTGCCAAGTCCTACCAGCTGATGGGATGCCAACTCCTGAAGGTCTCTAAGGACTCTTCCCTTCTCACCGTTCCCTAGTTCAGACTCTCCTCACCAGCTACTCCGGTAGTGTTCTCGAAGGGCTCCCTGCCTGCCTGTTGTCACACATAGTTCATTCTGTATGTTAGGTCAGAGTGACCCTGTAGATCTGGTCCTACCTCACTTAAAAACCGTAAGTACCTAAGACAGCTCTTTAAAACATCACTTAAAGCCTTGCTGTGGAATGGCCTGAACTTTGTTTCGCAGACTCATTTCGTAGCTCTTCCATCCTTCCCTGTAGTACTCCCGCTAAAGTGAGGTGGATGCCAGTCTGCGGTTGGCCATGCCCTGTTGTTTCCTTTTTTGATAGTTCTCTTAGGGAGATCTCCCCACCTGGAATATTCAGTTCCCAAGTCTGCAGCCCCCATAGCTGTCATCCTTTGAGGCCACAGACTAATGCCTGCTCTTCCCCTTTCTACATTCTGATCTGCCTACATTCTGTACTGTTCTACGTATGAGCCACTGACCAGAGCTGAGCCATATGGCACCGGTCTAAAAGCAAGGATGGCTGGGAAATGCAGTTTCCTCTGCAGGTCCTAGAAGCAGAAATGAGATTGGTGAGCCTCTGACCAGTCACTGCCACCTCCCTACTGGAGAAGTTTGTCTTATCATTTCCACACGCTTTGGCATATCTGAACAAAGTATCCTAAACAGATCAGGCAGCGGTGAAATGGACATCCCAAGGACCTGTGTATGGCGGCACTGCACACACTATCTTTTGCTGTTTTAATTTGCTTCCTTGCTCCTGAACAGGGACAAAACTTTGAGTGCCCTCTCCTTTTTGACCTTCCCCTCTACTTCTCTTCCTTTTTTTTTTTTTTAAAGAAGGAAGTATAGTTGATATTTTTTTCTTTCTTCTCTCTAAATTTTCCCTGCTTTTCATCTAAATCTTTCCTATTTTTTTTGCCTTCTCTTAACTTACTTTTCATTCTCACTCAAAACCCATTTGCAAAAGGCTGATGTGCACACAGAGTCAGGGATGGATTCATGTGTGTTTTGGGGCAGTGGACAAAGAGGGAGCCCCTTTCAGTTCCTTTTATTCTTTTTGAGGGGGTGGGTGGGAGAGGTGTTAAATAAATGGTTTATGTGGGAATAATTTTGAATTTGCAGAGAAGTTACAGATATGATAGAGTGTCTCCATATACCCCTCACTTGGTTTCCCCTGATCTTACACTGCCATGGTACTTTTGTCAAAACTAAGAAACTAACATAGGTACAGTTCTTTTACAGTTGAACTCTAAACTTTATTTGGAATTTGCCAAATTTTCTCCCAATGTCCTTCTTCTATTCCAGAATCCCATCCGGGGCACCACATTGCATCTGGTTTCAGGTCTCCTTAAGTTTTTTTCTGGTCTGTAGCAATTTTTGTCTTTGTTTTGGAGGATTTGACAGTTTTGAAGAATATTGATCAGATATTATATAGAATGTTCCTCAATTTGGGTTTGTTTGATGCTTTTCTTATGATTATTTTGGGGTTGTGGGTTTTGAGGGAGGAAAACCACAGGGGTGAGTTTCTCTCTTCACATCATATCTGGGGATATGTGATATTACTTAATTATGATAAATCTGATACTTGTTTAAGGTAGTATTTGCCAGATTTCCTCACTGTCAAGATACTATTTTCTCCTTTCCATACTGTTATTCACTGGATACCAGTCACTAAGTTCATCTCATACTCAAAGGAGATGGGGTTAAACTCTACTTTCCCTGAAATGGAAAGTATCTAGTTAATATTATTTGTATTATTTGTAGCATCCTAATCTTATGCTTCCTCACTTAAACACTTTCAAAGTCCCTAAACAGATTTGAGTCTCAATAGCAAACATAAATCATGGCCCCAAAAGCCATCTCCTTGAAAACTAAATGAAGAGTCTTGCAAATTTTTATTCCACAGATAAGAGAGAGGGTCCATCCTGAAGAATCAAAACAAAGCAAGTAAATGAACCTATTAGCATATAATCATTCTGAGAAGTAGCACACTTTACAGTTGGCTAATAACTGAATAATGCTGCTTAACTCACTCACTGCCTTCATTATTCATGAATGCACATCCTTACTCTTGGGTAAGTGGTGAGGCACCTCAGTGTTTCAGAATTTATCCCAACCTTTGTGACCAGCCAAGGTGTTGAGATGCTCTGTTAGTTGGTCAGGGAGGGAAAAGGAGAAGAGGGTGTATTTTGCTCCTGTAACAGCTACCATCATGCCCCACCTACGCAGCTAACAGCATCAAGCATGTTAGAGATGAACCTGCAGAATGTCTGATGGGAGGTGGAGTTTGGCTTCAAAGCCTGCTTTCTCAGCTGTCAGGAAAAGTATGAAGGGAATGCTTTTGATATAAAAGTTGAAATGAATCACTGCTCTAATTGTTTTCCATTTATAAGCATAGTTGGGTGAGATCATTTAGGTGGATCACTTTATTCCACATGTGAGAATCTACAGATGATGGGAAAAGTAATACATCTCAGGTGCAATTGCAAAGCCTTAAGACTTATCTGCTAACTCACACCCTCACTGAGACAAAGAGTTTTGAGAGAGAGGAGCTGGTAGGGAAGAATGTGGGTTTTGGCATCAGGCACCCCTGAGCTTTGATCTTGACACTGCCATTTATTAATCAAGTGACCTTTGCAATGTCATCTCTTTTGAGTCTCACATTTCTCAGCTGCAAAATGGAGTTAGTGAAATTTTCTTTGGATAGTTGTTGCAAGGATTAAATGAGATAATGGCTGTTAAATACCTGCCTGGTACTTAACAGATGGAGGTTGTGTCAGAATGCTTTTGGTGCAAGTAACAGAAAATCCAACCCAAAGTGGCCAAAGAATCAAAACATATTTCACACAAATAGAAGAATAGTAGTAGGATTACTCCAGGGTTTGTTGGTTCAGATACTTAGGACTGTCCTTAAAAGTCCAAGTTCTTTGCATCTTTCTGCTCTGTCACATTAATAGATAGCAAGCTTCAGAGGAACATGAGGACATTTTTCCAGTATGTTTCTTATGAGTGAGGAGACCATTTTCCCTTCCTTCCTTCCTTCCTTCCTTCCTTCCTTCCTTCCTTCCTTCCTTCCTTCCCAAATCTCCTCTTTTAATTATTTACTTTTCAGTTAGTTTCAATCCTTGAGGGGTACAGCATCACATGGATTCTGTGGCCAATAGCTTTAGCAGGAAGGTTGCTTCAGAATTTGGCACGCGCCATGCCACTGTTTCCCGGAGCACGAGTTACTTTTCCCTAGATGACTCTGGTTTTATCTGGTTTGCCACCAAGAATCACTGTGTTGTTCTTTGCTTTGTACACATAAGCACATCTCTTGCCTAGATACAATTCAGTTTCATCTCAAGCATAAACACCTTCGATTTTAAGAAAAGCCGTGTGCTTCCTCTGATTCCAGAGACCCTGCTTATAGCAGGAAAAAATGGCTTTGGACCACAACCTTCCAGACATATTTGTTGTTTCAGGAGTCCTGTTCCCAGCAGGCCTCCACAGTTTCCAAGATGGCGGAAAGAGAAAGGTGAGGCTGAGGAAACCATTTTCTTTTCTTTTCTTTCTTTTTTTTTTTAATTTTTAATGTTTATTTATTATTTTTTTTTGAGAGAGAGAGACAGACAGAGTGTGAGCAGGGGAGTGGCAGAGAGCGAGGGAGACACAGAATCCAAAGCAGGCTTCAGGTTCCAGTTGTCAGCACAGAGTCTGATGTGGGGCTCAAACTCACAAACCATGATCATGACCTGAGCCGAAGTCAGACGCTTAACTGACTGAGCCACCCATGTGCCCCCCACCCCGCACCTTTTTTTTTTAAGGTATTTTTATTTTGAGAGAGAGAGAAAGTACAAGTGGGGGAGGGGCAGAAAGAGAGGGAGAGGAGAATCCCAAGCAGGCTCTGCAATGTCAGTGCCCAGCCCTACACAGGGTTCAGACTCACAAACTACAAAATCACAACCTGAGCCAAAATCAGGAGTAGACTGCTTAAGTGACTAAGCCACCCAGATGCCCCAAGGAAACCATTTTCAAAAACCATGAAACCATTCCTCCCCACCCTTCCTTTCCCAGTTGACTACTTTTCATGTCAGTTGGGTTAACTAGAATTTAAATTGTGGGTTGCCATAATTCACTTTGGGGCCAGTCTAATTGGCTTAGGCCAGCTAGGATCTACTCCTTAGGCAAAGTCTGGTTCAGCCTCCCTAAATCAATAACCACACTTTTACCTGGAAAAAAAAAGTCTAGATTCTGTTGAGAAGGAGGAGCATATGAATCTGTCAAAACATTTGCAGATTCAGCAAACAAGGTTACTGAGATCATTCATGAGGCTGGTCATTGGCCTGATTGATTAGAATGTAGCTATCTTTTCCTTCTCTTTAAATTGGTCATTTTGTTCATTTTTTAGTATTGTAGAATCTCAGGTTTTAAAGAAATCTCTCTAACCAAAAACAATAAGGTATCTAGGAATAAACCTAACTAAAAAGGTAGAAGATCTGTACTCTGAAAACTAAAGAACACTTACAAAAAAAATTGAAGAGGGAACAAAGAAATGGAAAAACATTCCATACTCACAGATTGGAAGAACAAACATTGTTAAAATGTCTAATCTGCTCAAAAGAATCTACACATTTAATGTAATTCCTATCAAAACACTAACAGCAGTTTTTTTGCAGAGCTAGAGCAACCATCCCTAAAATTTGTATGGAACCACAAAAGACCCTGAATGGCCAAAGGAATCCTGAAAAAGAAAAACAAAACTGGAGGCATCACAATTCCAGATTTCAAGCTATATTATAAAGCTGCAGTCATCAAGACAGTATGCTTCTGGCACAAAAACAGACACATAGATCAATGGAACAGAGTAAAAAACCCAGAAATAGACCCACAACTATATGGTCTACTAATCTTTGACAAAGTAGGGAAAAATATCCAATGGAAAAAAGACAGTCTTTTCAACAAATGATGTTGGGAAAACTGGAAAGTAACATGCAGAACAATGAAACAGGACCACTTTCTTACACCGTACACAAAAATAAATTCGAAATGGGTGAAAGACCTAAATGTGAGACAAGAATCCATCAAAATCCTAGGGGAGAACCTCTTTGACTTCAGCTGTAACAACTTCTTACTAGACACATTGCCAGAGGCAGGGACAACAATAACAAAAATGAACTGTTGGGACCTCATCAAGATAAAAGCCTTCTGCAGAGTGAAGGAAACAATCAACAAAACTAAAAGGCAGCCTATGGAATGGGAGAAGGTATTTGCAAATGACATATCTGATAAAGGGTTGGGTTAGTATCCATAATCTGTAAAGAGCTTGTCAAACTGAACACCCAAAAAACAATCTAGTGAAGAAATGATCAGAAGACATGAATAGACATTTTCCCAAAGAAGACATCCAGATGGCTAATAGACACATGAAAAGATGCTCAACATCACACATCATCAGGGAAATACAAATCCAGTCCACAATGAGATACCACCTCGCACCTGTCAGAATGGCTAAAATTAGCAGCATAAGAAACAACAGGTGTTGGCAAGGATGTGGAGAAAGGAGAACCCTCTTGCATTGTTGGTTAGAGGAGAACAGTATTTATGTTCCTCAAAAAGTTAAAAATAGAACTACCCTACAATCCAGCAATTGTACTACTAGGTATTTAACCAAAGGATACAAAAAATACAGATTTTAAGGAAGCTAGGCACCCCTGTGTTTATAGCAGCATTATCAACATAGCCAAACTATGGAGAGAGCCCAAATGTCCATTGGCTGATGAATGGATAAAGAAGAAGTGATATATATATACAATGAAATATAGCTTAGCCATAAAAAAATGAACTCTTGCCATTTGCAATGATGTGGATAGAGCTAGAGTGTATTCTGCTAAGTGAAGTCAGTCAGAGAAAATCAAATACCATATGATTTCACTCATATGTTTAATATAAGAAACAAAACAGATGAACATATGGGAAGGGTTGGAAAAAGAAAAAAGAGATAGGGAAACAAACTATAAGAGACTCTTAATGATAGAGAACAAACTGAGGCCTGATGGAGGGAAGCGTGTGGGGGATAGGCTAGATGGGTGGTGGGTACTATGAAGGCCACTTGTGATGAGCACTGGATGTTGTATATAAGTGATGAATAACTGAATTCTACTCCTGAAACCAAAATATTGCCTTGTATGTTAAATAAATTGAATTTAAATAAAAATAAAAATAAATAAAAAATAAAGAAATCTCTCTAAAACATATCTAAAGAATCATTATTCCCTCTTCTTGAAATCTTGAGTCTTGAGTCTTTCCCTGAAGCTTGGGCTGAATGGCTTCTGAAGAACCATCCCTGAGGTTATATATTAAAGTGATTATTCATACCAAAATTAATTGAAATTAATTAAAATTACAAAATAGCTCCTTAGTTGGACTAGGCACATTACAAATGTTTAATAGCCACATGTAGCTACTAGGTATTATATTGGACAGCACAAATGATATGACATTGCCATCACTGTAAAAGTCCTAGTAGATATTAGTGCTCTTAATTATTCTCTAGATTTTTCCAGTTTTAAAATTCTGAAGGAGTTAGAGGCTCAGGACTACAAATGTCTATGTATAGATTTCATAATTTGATGGGTAAATTGATTGGTTGAAAAATAGAACACATCAAAATGATTTGTGAGTCAACATTTAAAAGTTCTTACCATAAGTTGTCAGTTGATCTATATAAACTGGGATTAATAATTCTCAATGTGTCTACATTTGCAATATGAGTTTTAATTAATTAGTATTTAACATATCTTGTGTCTATTCATTTATGTTCCCAAACCTCAACTCTTGGATATTCTTGGAATGATAATCTCCGACCTTTTTATTTTCTCACCTGGCTTGGTCTGCCCAGTACTCTGCATTTCCTAGCTGTTAACACCTTCATTAACCAGATGGTTGGAAAAGGAGAGTGCATTAAATTCAAATAGTGAAAGATTATAGCTTGTGCCTTAGGTAAAGGTTTGGTAGGATGACATTGGTCCAAATGAGGTTAGACTATCTGTTGATTTAATTGTTTACTGGTATTGGGGTACCTGGGTGGCTCAGTTGGTTAAGACTTCAGCTCAGGTCATGATCTCATGTTTTGTGGATTTGAGCTGCACGTCAGGCTCTATGTGGACAGCTCAGAGCCTGAAGCCTACTTTGGATTCTGTCTCCCTGTCTCTCTGCCCTCCTCTGCTCATGCTTTCTCTCTCTCAAAAATAAATAAATAAATATTAAAAAAAATCTACTGATATTATAATAGTACCTTATATTGGAATATCCCTTTCATATTTGTTATTCCATTTAATTTTCGTGACAAATCTAGAAGTTACTGTAATATCCTCATTTTTAGACAATAGACGAGATTACTGCTGTGTAATGTGGTACATTAGTTGAAGGTTAATGTTTTTTTAATAAAATAAGTATTTGGCTCAATAAAACTCTTGAACATCCACCATATGTGTTTTGAAAGATTTAAAACTAGGATTTGAACCCAGAACTCCTGATTCAAAATTAATTGCTATTTATATTATCCATGCTTACCTTTTTTGTTGTTGTTGTACTTTATTACATGTTAGTATCTTTTCCCTTTGCCAGAGATATTTAACAAATGACCATGCTAAACTCTCATAGGAAGTTGTGAAATACAAAATAAATGGACTCAGTTCATAAGTAATCACTGAAGAGCTTTGGGATCTCAACAAGAAAGATGTGCTACATTGTAATTATATAAAGAGTAATATAAATTATAATAGAATTTTCTTGATCAATCAGAGATCTAAACACTTATGGATTGGTATATGCCTCTTATTTACAGTAAGTAACCGTTGCCATGTACATGTTGGGATGATGTCAAAGACAGTGGAGAGTAGGAGTAGGAGATTGTGAATTGAATGGACACTTTATCCTAATGTATTTATTCCCTATTAATGTTGTTTCCAGAGAGGAAGCACTCTTTCAGCTGTTGTAGACACAACTTGAATAATAGGTGGAATGAATTGAATAACAAATACTGAAGTGGAAAATGATTATTGGCTCTTTTCATTATTTAATCTGATGATGAACAGCCTTGGTCACCTCTCCATCTGCTTCTTCTCCAGGGGACAGAGGAGATACAACAGCTGGCAATGAAGCCATCCTTCACCTAGTTGATTATTCAGTTTTAGAGCCTTTATTTAACTGTGGTTGATAATTAGCTTTTTTCCAAGCAGTCTTCACATTGTTTTTCAATAATGGTGACACCCAAGCAAAGCATATGACAGGAATTAATTTGATTGTGTTGTTCAGAAAGTGGTGCATGGGCTCCAAGGGTGCTGCAATTGCAAAGCCCTTGAAGAACCAGGTGAGCTGACTTTTTTTTTTTTAATGGAGAGTGAAGATGGAAAGTTCTGGGGCTGGAGGTGGACCCTGGTCTATTTTTAGATTGCTTTGGATTGCTTGCTGTGCATCTTTGCTTGCAGCATGAAAGCTGGTTTCTGGAAACACACTTCCCTTCACAATACATATTGTGTTTAGTGTTCTGTAGGGTTTTTATTGAACAAGACCCTTACTTTATAAAAACACTATGATATTCTTATCCCCCATCCTGGATTACTATATACAGGAATAAAATCAATGAATGAATGAATGAATGAATGAATGAATATGTGACTCTGTGAGTAAGGGTGAACTACATGAAGAAAATACAGTGATTTATGTGGGGTTTAAAGGGAAAGTCTTCTTGTATAATTGATTCCTTTTCTATTACGGGCTGCTAAATAAACAACACCAAACTACTTTCAATTAAAACAGTGAAATTTTCATGTCTTTTTCATATAAAGGCAACTTTTTGGAAAAAGAGGTACAGACTACATTCTGTTAGGCCCAGACACTTCTTCTGTTTAATTATGATTCAGTAGAGAGTTTTTACATTGAGATATAATTGGCATATTACATTACATTAGTTTCAGGTGTACAAAATAATGACTAAATATTTGTATATGCATATTGTGAGTGACATAGTATAGATTTATCCTTGGCACAAGGAACCGAGCTAAGGCACAGTTGGATCAACATTTGGATCCTCAACTTGGATCAACATTTCAGCAACTTTGACCTTGCTGTTATTGCTGCATGCTTGTTTTGGCCCCTCTCTCTTTGTAACTAAATATGCATTTTTATCAGAAAGAGTCCTTTGGTGAGATATAGAATCCAAGGGAGAAGTAACATTGAGTTATTTTGAAACAATTCACTCTTTCAACAAATATTTTTGGGCATTTACTATATGCTGGATACTTCTGAGAACAGAGGAAGCAAAAATGGATTCATTAGTTAAAGCTATTGGGGTTGACCACAGAGGGTTGGGGTTTCTTCAGAACTTCCTATGAGATATCTCACTTCTCACCACCACTACTCCAAAAAAGTTGTCAAAGTATTCTTTCCAACAACCTACAGGACTGGCTATGAGAGGAGTTTGGAGAACACATTTTTCGACATTGCATTATATTTCCCTTGATGTTTTAGTGTTCCTTCTAGATTGACATGTTGGGAAGCAATACTAAAGACCCTTAATCTGCTGTGAACAACTCCTCTTCCTCCTACTCCTCCTCCTCCTCCTCTTCTTCTTGTTCTTCTTGTTCTCCTTCTCCTCCTTCTTTTCTCAGGACTTAGGTCTCTCGATTGGAACGGTTTTACTTAGGAGTAAGGCATAAAGAATTTTCCAATTTAGGAGTTCTCTTTCATCAGAGTGAAGAATGAAGTCCTCACCTTTCTTCTTTGCCTTCCTTTCTTTCCTCAACCTCTTTAGGATCCTGCACTTTTTTCTCTAACCTCTTCATTGGAACTGCTCTTGTCTAGGTTTTCACTGATTCTTGTGTTGCCAAATGTAATTGGCACTTCTTTGCCTTCATCTCACTTGATCGATGCCACTGCATGCTGCACAGTTAACCATTTCCTTCTCAAAACACTTTTTCTCCTGGGTCATGTGATCACCTCCCCCTCCCCCTTTTTTAATACCTCCTTGGCTATTTTTTTTCAGTCTCATCTACTGGTTCTTCATCCTCTACTTGACATCTCCATTTTAGAGAATCCTGTGGCTTAGTCTTCATCTTCTTTGTCCTTACCTTAGTTGATTTTATATGTCCCAGGTCTTTATCTTTTGTTTTAACACTTAGACTGTGATGTACCTAGATGTAGTTTTCTTGAATGTGTTCTTCCTGAATCTGTAAATTTTTCTGCTTGCACTATCTTGTAGGTACTGTGTACTAACTGATTATGCCATGGCAGCTCCTTAATCTAGAATTTTTTTTTTCTTTCACTAAACTTAGGAAAGTTTGAGCACTTTTTCTATTATTTTCTTTTGGTCAAATTTCTTTCTCTTCTCCTTCTGGGACCCATACCTTTATGGGAGACCTTTTGAAATTTCCTACAAGTCTTAAGGCTCCTTTAATTTTTTTTAAAGTATTTTTTTCTCTGTTGTTTACATTACATGATTTCTATATCTATCTTCAGATTCCCTGAATCTTCTTTGTCTGTCTCACCCTACTCTAGATTCTATGAAGTTATGGTCCATGTCTGTCTTGTTCACTGCTGTCTCCACGGTCTACAATAATCCTGGAAGTGCTAAATAAAGCACTGTTGAATAATAGTGATTGAAAAATAAAGCACTTTGTTTCATTTCACTATAAATGAAACAAAGAGTGTGCAGTCATTTGGAAAGTAATGTCTAAGGAGAAGTTGAACTTGGGCAATGGCAATTAGGAGGAAGAGAAGACAGACCCAGGAAGGTACCTTATTATGAATCCTACTATCAGATCAGTTTAAAATTCAATAGAAGTAAATTTTCTCAAGGCAGAGAGTGAATGAGTTAGGCATAATAGGACTCATTGACTCTAGCAGATGGCTTCATCAGGGCTCGTAAAGGTCACTATTACATTAATGGGAGCTCAAGGCTCATCTCTGATATACAAGTGACCAAGCATTTACTTCCTTCTAAACATTAAATATTTAAAATTTTCATTTCATCCGTCCACTGAATCAGTCAAGCAAGAACAAATTACTATCCTTACTGAGAATTGGTTTGGGGGCCAGACCCTAGAGATACAGAGGTGATTACATATATACCTTATGTTGTGAGACTAGTAGAGTCAGACATTCAAACAATCAGTGCCATTCAGCATGATAAAATACTCTAATAGGGGATGTGCCGAGCTCTCGCTTTAAGAATAAGTGTAAAAGATTCACAGAGCATTTTGAAGGGAGATGCTTGAGTTGTGATGTATAAAGGACAGGTGAGGGGCGCCTTGGTGGCTTAGTTGGTTAAGCATCCGACTTTTGCTTAGGTCATGATCTCGCGGTTCGTGGATTCGAGCCCCGTGTGGGGCTCTGTGCTGGCTGCCAGCTCAGAGCCTGGAGCCTGTTTCAGTCTGTGACTCCCTCTCTCTCTGACCCTCCCCTGCTCACACTGTCTCTCTCTCTCTCTCTCTCCTAGAAATAAATTAAAAAAAAAAAAGTTAAAAAAAAAATAAAGGACAGGTGAAAGCCTTTCAGAGACCAAGGGGAAGGCCTGTCTGCAGATTCATGTGGGGAAATTAGTAAGAGGTTCATAACCTGGGGGAAAGTTCCAGCAGTCTATGGTGGATGTAGCAACCTTGATCCACATAGATTTATCTTGACCTCCTCAACTTCAAGAGACTAAACATGAAACAGGGCTTAGAACACAAAATGCCCAATAAAAGTTAGCAATAGTAATGTACTTAATCATCATTGTTAGTGTAATGGCAACTGGACAGAGCATGAACTCAGGAGAATCTTTTCTACTTCTTGTTATCAGTTGCTCAGTTGGGAGGTACTAAGGGGAGAGAGGCTATAATTTTTCAAGGTCTTTGCTCCTCTCCTTTTCCTCGATATAATGAATATAGTGATGCTCCTTAACTACTTCATTATTTTCTGCACCTGCGTGGTATTCATGTCTTGACCAAATTTGTCATGAATTTTTCTTGTCTTCATTACTTACTTTCTATATTTTGTAATGGAGAAATATTAGTTCCTGTTTCTTCCATGAAAAAAATCTATAGTGTTTTTCCCTATGAAGGTCGATAGATAGCTTCTGTAAAGAAGTGAAAGACAGAAAGATGTTTTGAATTTGAAAGAGACATCATTCTTATTGGCTTTGCCTTTCCTATTTGCACATTTGGCACTATTTTCTGTAATAACAACAACCAGAAAGAGAAATCTGTAGTATTAAAGAATTAGTATAAGTAAGCAGTTAGATTGATTTTTGGGCTTATGTATTGGAACCATGCTTCCATTATGATTGAGTGAGGTATGCTGTTTCTAGGTAACAGAGAAGGAAAAGCTTGGAAGCTCAGAATCACAATTTTATAATTCTCTAACTTTGTAAGGTACCATATAAAAGAACTTCAGGCCTAATTATACTGGAACAATGTGTGCTCTGTTTTAATCCTGAACTGAGATAACAGTCATTGGGAAGATTATTTCTGTCTTAACCCAGAAGAAGAAGAAATCTATAAGCTCATTAAAACAATTTAAGGTCTTTGAATGAAGGCAGTAAAGAAGTTATACTAGTAGAAGATTAGTTTTGTGTTATTTCAAGTTAATGTGGAGTGACTTGAAGACAGTAAATGCAAAAAGTTTTGAATCTGAGGAAAACTAATTAACCGCAAGGCAATTGAAAAAGCAAGAGTGATTCATTTGTGTCATTTTTTCCTTTTGATCAATCACTACCAATGTAGCATCTTGATCAAAAGAAACTTGAGAACAATTTTCAATTGTATTTTAACAAATTAAAAATATTTTTTCTTATTTTGAAAATGTTATGTTACATGTTTATTAATATACTGAATTTGGGGCTCCTGGCTGGCTCAGTTGGAAGAGCATATGAATCTTGATCTTGGGGTCATGAGTTAGGGCCCCATGTTGGGTGTACAGATTATTAAAAAAAAAGAAATAAACTTAGGAAAAATAATATACTGAATTTAGTAAGCAATTAAGTATGTATTAATATATTGAAATTAATATAAAAATAATCAAAAAGAAGTAAAATTTAAAAATGTAATTCCAAAACCCAAGTATAACCATTGCAATATCTTTTATATCTTTTTACTGTTGGTGTATGTGTTTCTCAAAAACAAAAAATTTTATATTTTTATAATTTAAACTATAATTAAATTAATTATAATTATAAATTTATTTAATTGAAGTGATAATTATAAAACAAATTAAAATTTACTTCCTGTTCCTGCATGAACACTGTATCAGGAACATCTTTCCATGTCAGTAAATGTGCATCTTCAGTACATTGGTGTCAACCATTTTTTAAAAAATTATTTATTATTATTTTTTATTAAAAATTTTTTAAATGTTTTATTTATTTCTGAGAGAGAGAGATATAGAGACAGCATGAGTTGGGGAAGGTCAGAGAGAGAGGCAGACACAGAAACTGAAGACAGGCTCCAGGCTCAGAGCTAGCTGTCCACACAGAGCCCAATGTGGGGCTTGAACCCACGAACCGTGAGATCATGACCTGAGCCGAAGTCGGATGCTTAACCGACTGAGCCACCCAGGCGCCTCTAAAACATTTTTTTAATGTTTATTTATTTTCAAAAGACAGAGACAGAGTGCGAGCAGAGGAGGTGCAGAGAGAGAGAGGAAGACACAGAATCTGAAGCAGGCTCCAGGCTCTGTGCTATCAGCACAGAGCCCGACATGGGGCTCGAACCCACGAACTGTGAGATCATGACCTGAGCTGCAGTCGGAGGCTTAACTGACTGAGTCACCCAGGCACCTCCCATTTTTTTTTTTTTAAACTCCGGCACAATTGAGTAATTAAGTACAATTTTGATAGTGATATTCAGTGTTGACTTTTTTTTTTCCTAAGGAGTGAGATAATAGGATGCACAGGAGGGAGCAAAGATGGTCAGTTATGTAAAAAAAAAAAGCATGTGACAAATACTAATCTGCAACATCACTTTTAATGATTTTGTAAATTATACTGTTTTAAAAACAAATCTCCAGTTGTTGGTCATTTAGGTTGTTCTTCACTTTAATCACAATGTTTAATATTGTGATAAACAGTTTTTAAATGTTTATTTAATTATTTCCTAACAATAAGTTTCTAAATATAGAATTACTTTACTAAAGAGCTTTTCCTACAATAGTTGTACATTGACTTTAGGCCGTTGCCATATTTCCCCCTGAAGTATCATACATGTTGGTATTACTATTATAATAGTTCAAGAGATTGTCCATTTTCTACAATTTAGGCCAAGATCATTGAAAGAAACCAGTGTCAGTTTGATGGTAGAGAAACATTATCATTGTTTCATTTACATTTTAAAACTGAATAATGAAGTTGAACATTTTTATAATCTTATATAGACCATTTGAATTCCTTCTCTTTATGTCTGTCTCTTGATTATATGTATTTTTCTTATTGAATTAATAAGAATTATGACATTATTTTTATCTCATGCATGTTATAATTTCTTCCTCATATGTTGTATACTTTTAATTTTATGTCATGTGTTCACACATAGGGATTCTTATAAAGTCAGATTTCTCAATCCTTTTCTTTATTTTTCATGCTTATAAAAATAAATTTTCTAAATAAAATTTCCACTTTCATATTTTATAAGTAATTCCTTAAGCTGTAATTTAGCATTCATGTGGCTCCATTTTTATTTTTATTTTTCTTTAAAAATTTTTATTTATTTCTAGGAGAGAGAGAGAGAGAGAGAGAGACAGCACGAGCAGGGGAGGGTCAGAGAGAGAGGGAGTCACAGACTCTGAAACAGGCTCCAGACTCTGAGCTGGCAGTCAGCACAGAGCCCGACGCGGGGCTCGAACCCACGAACCGCGAGATCATGACCTAAGCGAAAGTCGGACGCCTAACCGACTAAGCCACCCAGGCGCCCCCATGCGGCTCCATTTTTAAAATGTGTATCTTTAACACGCTCCTGTTTATTTGGGTGTCTAGAATAAGATAGGCACTAAATTAATTTTTTTAACCAAATTGCTATATAGCTAACAGAAAACCAACTCTTAAAATTGTATCTTTGAAAGAAAGAAAGAAAGAAAGAAAGAAAGAAAGAAAGAAAGAAAAGAAAGAAAGAAAGAAAGAAAGAAAGAAAGAAAGGAAAGAAAGAAAGAAAGAAAGAAAGAAAGAAAGAAAGAAAGAAAGAAAGAAAGAAAGAAAGAAAGAAAAGAAAGAAGGGAAGGAAGGAGGGAAGGAAGGAGGGAAGGAAGGAAGGAAGGAAGGAAGGGAGGGAGGGAGGGAGGGAGGAAGGAAGGGAGGAAGGAAGGGAGGAGGGAAGGAAGGAAGGAGAAGCCCCGCTCACGGTCTTGCACGCTGTGGGATGGACGATCGATGAGGGATGCTACAGGCTCTGGCCAGGGTGTACCTAGTTGTCCACTCAGTGCAGGGGGGCATGGTCTTGTCACCTTTCCCAACACGCCCACAAAGAGGCGGATGGCAATGCCAGGAAGCAGGACATGGGTGGCATATTTTATCAGATCATGACCATCACCAACCAGAGCTCGGATGAGGCAAAAGCAAAGGCACATGCCCTGGACTGTCACAGAATGGAGCCTGCACTCTTTGGCCTCCTGTATGAGATCAAAGAGAAAACAGGTCTCAGCATCAGAGGGGCCCAGAAGGAAGACCCTCCCAATCCCCAGCTAATGAGACTGGACAATATGCTTTTCGCAGAAGGGGTTTTAGGTCCCGAGAGGTTGGGGATCTGTGGCAGCAACCGGGGCAGCCTCTAGAGGTGTTGAACACTCAGGTTATGGACCCAGATTGACCCAGATCAGACAAATCTATCACACAGAACTGCAGAAATGTGAACAGGTCAGCAGCCACTACTCTCATAGTTCGGCAGAAACACTCTATTGCTCTTCTATTACACTGAACTAACCAGCTCTGAGGGCTGTGAGGGGAAGGTGTCAACAAAAAGAGCAAAATAAATAAGGTCAATGCAAAACTCTGCCCCCCACATAAAATTCTATTTCAACCAGTGTTAAATGCCACTTTTTCATATGCTACATTCTGAAGTCTGCTTCAGTTTTTTAAAAAAATTTCCAATTCTAATTCAAAAATCTGTCTCTCTTTGTTTTGTTTGTTTTTGTTTTTTGCTTTAGCATTACATTGTACTATTTACTATAGCTTTATAAAATATCTCTTAGGATCTGGTTGGGTAAGTTTCCTTTTATTACCACTACTTTTTCCCAGAAACATCTTAATCAATGTGTGCATTTAATCTTTCAGGAGAAATTTAGGGTCTCTCACACACCCCCAATCTTATTAAAGTGGCATTAAATGTATAAATTACTTTAGGGATAATTTACATCTTTACAATATTGCGTCTTTTAGTTCAGGAATTGGTGTGCTCTCTGCTTATTCTAGTCGTCTTTTATGTTCTTTAGGAGGGTTTTATCATTTTTAAAAATGTTTATTTATTTTTGAGAGAGAGAGACAGAGAGTGAGCAGGGGAGAGGCAAAGAGAGAGGGAGACACAGAATCTGAAGCAGGCTCCAGGATCCGAGCTGTCAGCACAGAGCCTGATGCAGGGCTCGAACCCATGAAGGGTGAGATCATGACCTGAGCTGAAGTCGAACGCTTAACCGACTGAGCCATCCAGGCGCCCCAAAACTTTTTTTTTTTAAATAAGGAATTGGCTCATGTGATGATGGAAGTTGATAAGTCCTAAGATCTGTAGTTGGCAAGTTGTTGACCCCAGAGAGTTGCTGGTGTAGCTCTAGTTGAAATGCCTGCAGGCTTGAGACCGAGAAAGAACAGTTTGAGTCTGAAGGCAGAGAAGAACTGAAGTCCCAGCTGACGCCAGTCAGGCAGAAGGAATTCCCTCTTACTCATGGGATGGTCACTTTTGGGCTGTTATGGAAACTGGAGCATTTCCCATTACACTGTTGCTTTTCCGAGACCCCCTCTGGCAGCTCCCAGTGGGAGCCTTAATCTGGAGGTATGTTTAAGACTTTGGCTTAACCTGGGGTTTTTCACTGTCATTCTGTATGTTTCTAGATGACAGTTTTGGCTTAGTAGCTTGAGTGTTTGCAGACTCCTTTTATTTCTTCCAGTTCCATGAGAATCCTCTTGAGCTTTTCATAGACTTGGAATTTTAGTATAAACAGAGTATGTCCAAGTATATCCATGAATCAGTGTGGAAAGCAGGGATTCAGTGAGAGAGGGACAGAGGAGAAAAGAAAAGCTCATTTTCAGCTTGCTCTTAAATCTAGCACCTTTTAGCTCCCTGGTCTCCATGCCTTAGATACCCTCTCATATATTATCTGACTTGGCATTTGGTACTACTCTCCATCCTGGAGGAATCCTTCTAGAAGCAGTTCTGGGTAGGATCCAAAGTCAGTCATATCACCATAGTATCACAAATAGCATACAGCCACTGCAAAACGATACAAGATATGTCATGTTTTATTTTATGTTTCTAAATGAAATCAAACCTGGCTTTAAACTACGCTAGCTATGGTTGGTAAAGAATTATAACGTTCATTTTTATGGGGGTTCTCTTTTGCAAGGATCTCGGTAGTTATGTGGGAAAAGAAGAAAGGACCTGACCCTAATTCTGGTGGTGATCACCATCATTGGTATCATTTCTTTTGTTCCTGGATGCTCCAGTTGAGACTTGGTCCTTTATGTTTGTCAGGCTTTACTTTTAGACTTGCCTATGATAATGCCATTAAGATCCCTTCTTGCAGGCTTGACCATGGTGATGCTACACAACCTCCTACTTGTCTGCACTTACGTCTTCCTTCCCCAAATGTTCTCACATGACCTCCCAGGTTCTAGAACTCTAGCCCTTAGGGAGAGGTCAGGTCTCTCTTCCTGTTGTTGCATCTGTCCTCTCCTTGGAAATTTCTCCTAAATTATTGTCCTGTTAACTCCTCCCCGAGAGTAACAGAAACCAGCCTTCAAAGACACAGAGCCCAGCTCCCTCGTGGGAGGGGAAGGGAATTCTCCCCTTAAGACTTAATTCTTTTGGCTAATGAGTTCCCAACATCCTACCCTTAAATTAAAAGCATGTTAATTCTCAATAATTCATTCTATTCCAGAATTTCTATAGTCCTTTAGGAGGAAATGGTAAACAGTGGATTTTGGACACTTTTGACTACAACCTACCATAAGAAATAAACCTCTTGCCACATTGATCAAGAAAATAAGAGAGAAGACAAATGAGTAATATCAAGAGTGGAGGGGACATCACTATAGATCCTGGAACACATGTATATGTGCCCATGTATGTGCTCACATACGTAGTAAACTGACCAGTTGTTATAAGCTTGAAAGACTTGAAGACACTAAGAGGTGAAGTTATATACTGGAGTCAAAGGCCTCTATTTATAGCTCTGGTAATAATTTTGAGCACATCTCTCAACTGCAGTGGGCCTCAGCTTTATTGTCTATAAAAGAGGAAATCAACCTGTACCATAGGCCCTGAGGCCCGAAGGGATCATGTACACAGAATCCCATACAAGTTATAAAGTCCCATTTACATGTGAGGTAGTTTTCCTACAGTTATTATTATTAGCGAAGTTTGGTCAAATAGCCTTTGGTCAAATAGTTTGGAAAGCCTAGCCAGCCCAACTGCTTGAGATTAATATTGTTTCCTTGACCTTTAAAACAAAATCTGTCTGAAGGGTTGGACAGAAAGAAGAAAGATCATGTCAAAAGAGGTAGAAATTTCAAGGATGTTTTCCCTCTGAGGGGCTTCCAGATGCATACCGAGCAAGGGTTTTGATTTCTACATCCTACATCTGCGTGCTCCCAGGAGCAGAGAAGCAGAGCTTTTTGCTTGCATAGTAGAGTAATAACTTGCACATAAAAATGCTTTTTGCCATATGGTCGAGGAAGTCACAGCGAGATGAGGAGTGCTAAGCACTCCCTTCTAATGCTTACCTTATTGCCATGGAATGGGCGATAGGGTGCTGTTGATGCACTTGTCCAGAGATGTGACTGAAGGTCTGTGAAGAAGTAACTATAGGGATGTAGGAGCACAAGTTTTATAATTCTATAGTTCTGTAGTCCAAAGCAATAGCTAAAGAGGACACAAATCACCTAATAGGGACTGTGGACTGAAAGGGCTTTCAGACCAATCTCTCTTGTTTCTGGTTTCCTCTGATTCTCTAGCTCACTGCTCCCTCAGTTTCCAGCTTTCCAAGGTTACTGCACCTTCTGTGTTTCCCACAGTTCATCATCACTCTCACCCCCGGTGGTGGAATCTGGAGAGGAAAGTACAGGTGGCAGAAAAACTCTGGCACCTTCTCTTTTGCTGTTTTACATATGTATGTGTCTCTTATGAGCAGCCCCCCTGCCATTTGGGGCAGGTCATTAAGGTGTTTACTTGGAATAAATCTGACAAACCCCTGCCTGCTTCTTGGTTATTATGATGCATTAGCTTTAATCAGAAGCAGCAAGGACACACTACTCCCGTCCCTTGAGAATAGCAGGTGTATTATCTTATGGGATTTGCTGAGCACATTAGAAGTGTCCTTCGGCAATGTGGTAGGTATAGCTCTGTACTAGGAGAAAGAGAAGTGAATCAAATCATCTACAAACTGAGTAGTATATGAGCACCCCATAGTTCATTGGGTACAGCAATAAAAAGGGGAATGGGTTGACTACAGTAATGCTATCAAAACATCACCCCAAGTTTCAAAACCCCTTTATGTTCCTCCCCAGAGAAATGTCACATTTAAGGAAAAAACTTTCTTGACTCACACTTGTTTAATATTTTAAGGACTTTAGGGGCTTGGTCTAGGAATCTTCTTTTAAAAAATCCCTCATCCTATCATTTTAATACTCCAAATCTCTTGGGATTTTCTTGCACTTTTGCTTGAGCAGACCTATCTCATCCATGCCACTTTGTCCCTGCCATCTTGGTCCCTTAGTTATGTGCAGCTTTTGCAAGATAGGCTTCTCACAAGTCACATCTTTTCACCATGCAAAGCCTTCTGGGAGGTGTAGTTCTTTTCTCTGATGGCTATTCTCTTCAGAATCTGCCCATGCAACTTCCTCTTTTCATTCCTCAGAGAGCTGGGTACAAGGAAAAATCTGAGGGGCAAAGGAATTGGAGAAATTCCAATTTATTCTACATTTATTTATTTATTCTACATTTATAACTGAATCCTATAATGATTCAATTATCACACTGTTGTTGACTGACCATTTGGCATATTGCCTAGACTGGTTGTTGTTGTTGTTTTGGCTTATCTTTCCTTATTAGGAATATTTAGCTCCACAGAGTTTAGAAATTAGAAGATATAGTGAGCTCAACCTTGCACATTTTGGTTATGATTTTTTGTAGAAATTACACTTCAGAGACAACTAGTGACCAGTCTGTTTTCTGAATATAGATGTAAAAGTTCTAAAAGCATTATCAAATTGAGTCTTACAATATCATGACCAAGTAAAGTCTATGCCAGATACATTGATTTCAAAAGGCAACATCTATTTCTTCCCTACCCCCCCCGCCAAGTCATTTTATTTTATTGTGTAAGAACACTTAACATAGAGCTACCTTCTTAGCAGATTTTTAAGTGTCATGTTGGCAATGTCCATTTCTGAGTAAATCTCTTACAAAAGTAGAAAGAGAAGAACAAATTATTTTTATAGCACAAATAGTAATGAGAAAGGGTGTTCACTATTAGAACAATGTATTATTAAGCTATAATGATTAAAGCACTGTGTACAGATTCAATGACAGATAAACATAGATGAAGAAAATAGAGTAAAAAGTCCAGAAATGGACCCAAGTATATATGAGTGTTGTAAGTAATAAAGAAGGCTTTTTAAAAAAATAGTTTATTGTCAAGTTGGTTTCCATATAACACCCAGTGCTCATCCCCACAAGTGCCCTCCTCCATGCCCATCACCCCCCTCCCCCCCACATCCATCAGTCCTCAGTTTGTTTCTCAGCATTCAAGAGTCTCTCATGGTTTGCCTCCCTCCCTCTCCCCCACTATTTCCCCCATTATCCTCCCCGACGGTCCTCCATAAAGTTCCTCCTAATCCTCCTATGTGTGCAAACATATGGTAGCTGTCCTTCTCTGGCTGACTTATTTCGCTCAGCATAATACCCTCAAGTTCCATCCATGTTGCTACACATGGCCAGATTTCATTCTTTCTCATGTAATTGGTGGGTAAAGGATGGCTATTTCAACAAAATGTGTTGGAACCATTGGTGAAACATTTGCTAAGAATGAAGCTGGATCACTTCTGTCATTCATGCAATAAGCTTTAAAAGGAAAAGAAAATGTGAAAAGAAGAGCAAGAGGAAAGAAGAAGTTGAAGAAGCATGAGAAGGAAGAGGAGGCAAATAACATAAGCAGGAGAAAAGGAGGTAGAAGGCTGAGTGGGGCCTCTAGTATCTAGAATTGGGGGAAAACCACAGAGAACACATAACCACCTTGAGGCAGACACAATCTTCAATACAGAAATTCCTTTATGATTCCCAGATATTTAGAAAGTTTAGGTTCTGATGAGTCATCTTTTGGCAACAGAGAATTACGGGTTTTTAGTTGAAAGATAATATTATAGCCATGAATGAGTGCAAGCAGTACTGGGTGGAGATACCAAAATGAGGTTTGGAGAACATTAAGGAAAACCAGCTTTTTCATTTTCCTGTGGAGTTTTCCTGTATAGTGGGCAGGCAAGTAATTTATAGGGGTTTATTACTGAATCTTGTTTTGTCTACCTTTCTTCTGACATTGTGCCGTTCATATGCTGACTGGCCCCCACAGATTGGGGATACACCTCCCCCATTCCCTAGCTGTTCTTGTTCTTACCTTGTGTTCTTAGCTCTGCACTCCTTGTCTTGCAGTTCTGGCTATTGCCTGACTATAGTCCCAAGATCCCCTGGTCTGAACCTGTTTCCCCAACAGACTTAGACTTCATGGGCTCATGGCTCCCAACACTTCCGTGGTTCCAGAAGTACCCAACTGCCAACCACAGTTCCATAATCTCAGGCTAATTGGTTGTGACCAAGCCACCCTTCCTTGCCACCTCACTCCAGCTCTATTCCCTGCACTGTTTTGTACAACGGGGGTGAGGTTCTGACAAATTTAATATAATCAGCACCTTACACTCACAGTTTTGTGTCTTTAAAATGCTATGAATGTGCTGATACTTTTTAGATTTCAAGGTCTATAATCAAACCTACTATCTTTGGCATCGCAGAAACATCCTTATTGTCACTTCACACCTGCCCCTCTGCTACAAGCTTAAAAATCTAGGGACTTTGAACTAGTGATATGTATTTTTAGTACTTTCTGGTTTCATTTGCTTACATTTTTCAGACTCTTAAGATATTTCATCCTTTTGAGTCTGATTCAGAGTGCTCTTGAGTTTGCTGTGGGACAGAGAAGGGATGAGAAGAGCCCCTTCCTCTCAGAAGTCTTGTTCTACCATCTGGTTACAAACCCTGTTTCCTGCTGTGGTGTGTGTGCAAGGCCTCACTACGAGTGTAATTTGTGTCAGTCCACTGCCTCCCAACAGCACCCTCCAGCTTCGTTTGCTTAATGAGAGTACGTTCGACATGAGATGTTTTATTTCTAGCAAATATGTAGTTGTGTTTCAAAACGCTCTGGAGTTTCTGAAATTTCTCTGGGGAGTTTAAGGAGATTTTTAGTTTCCTCTCAGGCAGTTAAAGTCATCTTCTAATAAGCTCAGTTGTTGCTTTCCACACCTGTTTCTGAGATCTTAAATGCAGTGGTTTGGAAAATACCACCCATTTATGGGGTTTAATCAGATGGCAGTCTCTGAATGGCTGCTGGGTTGGTGGCAGCGGCACCATCTTGAGGGACGATGATTCATCAGCATCATCGTTACAAGGGTGTATAGATTCAGATTTATCTCTCACCTTAAATTGGGCAGGGAGAGAGGGAAAGGGTGGGAAGGGTAAGAGATGATGACCAAAAGGGACAGCAGAGTGGGACTTATGTAGCTGGAGTCTTCTTTTGGGCAGTCAAGGGAAAGGCCCACTCTTGCTTAGGTGTCATGGTTTCTTCATGCAAGGCAGCAGGATTTGGTAATGAAAACAGTGCTGATATATATCCCTTCCTATGTGCTAGGGCATTGTCCTAAGCTCTTGATAGTAGATATCATTTAGTAGAAAGTTCATGGGCTTTGAAGACAGACACATCTGGATTTATACTTGTATGTTGTATTCCTGGGTGAATGACTTTTCTAAACCTGTTTCTTTACATATAATCTGACCCTGAGGGGCAGTAAAAGAACCTTCTGTAACAATAGCCCATGACAGGCCCTTCGTGGCAATTTTGTTTCATGATCCTTCATTGATTTCTCTTTATGTGGGTTTGGTACACCTCATCTCAGCCCCAGACATGGCCCTTTCATGCCCTGTAAATTATACTTGTCCTTCTTTACACATGATCTAAACATATTACTCTCCTTGGTTTAATGACTCTGTTTGGCTGCCCCTACTCCTGTGCACATCTACATGTCTATCTTGAAATGCAATTCCTTGTAGAGGGCAGTAGTCAGCTCTCTGCCACATCTCTGCAGGGTCAACCTGTGGCCAGGCAGAGTTAAGATAGATTTGACAATGATCTCAGTTTCCTAATGGAGATAGTGAGAATGCATGCATACCTTCCCAGTCAAAACTGGCTTTCTGTCGGTTGCCTCAAGAATTGTGGTGAGCGTTGCATAACTTACAAAATTGTTGAATCACTGTGTTGTACACCAGAAACCACTATAACATTGCATGTCAACTATACTTCAAAAAAATGTCAGTACAATAAAAAAAAGCCAATTCGGGCATATATATGTGTATATTGAGAGGAACATGTGTACCTGTGGTGGTGAATTTACATGCTGGATATTTAGGTATTTATTTAGAATGTTACATGTGCCAGGTATTGTTCTAGGCACTGGGCAAATAGCAGTGAACAAAACAGACAAAATTCCCTGCTCATATTTACCTCACATGCTGTATGTAGCTAGGAGTAAATAAGTAACACATAGAGCGTGTCACATGGAGATGGGCTATAGAAGAGTCACTTAGAGAAATGGAATGCATGGAGAATGCTGGAGTGAGTTGAGGGGTTATAATTCAGTTAAGGCCTCCCTGAGAGGTCAACTCTGAGCAGAGTTCCAAAAATGTGAGGAAGTGAGTCCTGCAGACATGTGAGAGGGAATTTCAGGCCAAGGGAAGGGCAAGTGCAAGGGCCTGGAGGAGGGCCTTGGTTGAGAAATATGAAAGAGGATGGTGGGCTGGAGCAGAGTGGGTAAGGTGAGTTGGGGGAGGGGTGATAGACTATGGAGTCAGATCATGTGGGGCCTTTGTAGGCCCTTGTAAGACTTTGCCTTTTACTCAGTGAGAGATGGGGGCCACTTGATGGTTTTGAGCAGGGGAGGGGCATGAGTCAACTTGTATTTTTAAAGGATCACTTTGACACCTGTTCTAAGGAGAAATTGAGAAGGGGTGAAAGCAAAAGCAAGGAGACTGGTTAGAAGTCAGGGTGAGAGATGGTGTAGTAGAAGTAGTGCACGTGTGAGATGTGGTCAAGTTCTGGATCTATCTTCAAGGTAGAGCTAATGAGATCTGTGGATGTGCAGTGAGAGAAAGCAGGGATGTCAAAGTGGAGAAGGGCAAGGAGAAATGTTGCCTGTTGCTCAAGAAGGCAGAAGTAGAGACAAAGAATGTCATTAAATGTGATAAAGTCAGCTCAGGACTTAAAGAAACAGCAACCCCAAACTGTCACTCAAAGCTGTCCAGTGAAGAAACGGGCCATAGATAGTACCTATGACTGGGTTCCTCAAAAACTTAAGTTCCAAGAACAGGTAATGGGCTGGTTTTAGCCCATGGCTGTAGTCTGCTTATTGCTGGACTAGAGGGTCACCAGAGGTCCCTTTCACTTCCAAAATGCTGCTAATCCCTGAATTTAAAAAATCATCTTTATTATGTGTGTATCTAAGTATAAACATTCAAGATCCGAGCACAGACATTGTACACTTCATTTTGGGGTTATTAACAAACTCCATTGACCAAGGAGAGCTCTTTGTTTCTATGACTATGCAGTATTTTTAAAATGTTAATAATTCCTTATGAAATACATTGTTCATGCTATAAAAATTGGAAGATACCTCAGAAGTCGCCTTCATTCTAAGAAGAGAAAACATATCACTTATTATGTCACCAAGCAGAGGCAGCCATGGTTAAGATTTCTTGAATAGTTAATACCAAAATCTATACTGTGTACCCTTCCAGACTTCTTCATTTAGGGCAGTGGTTCTTAACTGGGAACAGTTTTGATCATCACCCTCATGCCCTAGTACATTGGCGATGTGTGGAGATGTTTTGAGTAGTTATAACTGAGGTGGGGAGAGCTAATAGCTAGAAGCCAGAGATGTGCTGAACATTTTACAGTGCACAGGCCAGCCCCCACAACAATGACCTGGTCCAAATGTCAGTAGTACTGAGTTTTAGAAAGCCTTATTTAGATCTATTAGACATGCTGTTAAAAAAAAATTTTTTTTTACATTTGCTTATTTTTGAGAGACAGAGCACAGGCAGCGGAGGGGCTGAGAAAGAATAAGACACAGAATCTGGAGCAGGCTCCAGGCTCTGAGCTGTCAGCACAGAGCTTGAAGTGGGGCTCGAACTCATCAACCATGAGGTCATGACCTGGGCCAAAGTTGATGTTTAACCGACTGAGCCACCCAGGTGCCCCTAGACATGCTGATTTTTAAAAGTTTCCATTTGGTTGAAATATAATATCACATTAGTTTTAGCTGTACAACATAGTGATTCAACATCTTTGTACGTTATGTTATGCTCACAAGAATAGCTGTCATCTGTCACCATACAGCACTATTACAACACCGTTGACTATATTCCCTATGCTGTTCCTTTTATTCCCATGACTTATGCATTCCATAACTGGAAGCCTGTATCTCCCACTCCCTTCACCGATTTTGCCCATCCTCCACCCCCTTCCCTCTGGCAACCATCCATTTATTCTCTGTATTTATGGGTCCAATTTTGCTTTCTGTTTGTTTATTCATTTATTTTATAACTGTACTTTTATTAAAAAACAAGAATGGAACCACAGGTATATACTATTTTGTAATATTTCCCCTGGCAGAGCAACAAACATCTATCTACCTATCCATGTATATAAACTTCTGTTGTTATTGAAGCCTGTGTAATCCCTTCCTTCATATGGATGTATTATGATTTTAAAAACCTCTTCCTAATTTTCAGATATTTAGGTTATTTCCAGGTTTTTTTTTTGTTTTTGCTTTTGTGATCATAAACAATAGTAGGAAGAGAATTCTTGTACACTAGTATTTATGCATATGATAATTTTTATACCCCAATGACACATTGTGCCCAGGATAGGGTGGGTACTTGATAAATGTACCCCAAGCCTGAGCGTCCATGTCTGTCTCACTCCAATGCTCCTACAGTATTTGTGGCCAATTCTCTGCATGCTCCCTTGGCCAAGGAGCCTTATTTTACCTCAAGTCTAAAAGGTGGACCAGATATATGTGCGCCATGGGTGTGGCTGAACTGAAGAGAAGGTACAAACATTGGAACAGAAGCTTATGGTAGCCAGTGTAGTTCACTGAATGACTCAGATTCCATTTAAAATCTCCATGCCCTGGCACAACGCACTGGACTGGTTCTGGGGGCGTGGACCAGGCCAGAGGAGACCTGGGTTGATATCTGACAATGTAGGATGCAGGAAGAAGCCATAGCCAGATTTTCTAAATTATGAACACTTATGCTATGCATCCTATATGCTTATTAGAACAAGGAGGGAGCAATCTGATACAGTTTTAGAGCCAAATTTTGATGTTTGTCATGGTACTAGGAACATCGTCAGTGCACAGGAAATGCTTAGGGAAGGATTGAGTCTGAGGATCTTACCTGTCTATAATTTTCTTCTGAAATCATGACCTGAACAAACCCTTTGAGCCTTCACTATCTTATCTCTTTTATTTTTATGTGTTTTTTTTTTCCCCTTTTTACTCTGTGGAAGAGTCCTTTAGAACCTATATTATGACACATTGAGTTTTTAATGGCTTTTTATCATATCTATAATTTCCAAGAGTTATTTCTTATTTCCCTATCTCACTGAAGGTGAATATAATAGTTTAGTTTTTTTGTAGACAACATATAGTTGGGTTTGTTTTTTAGTCATTATGATAGTCTTTGTCTTCCAATTGGTATACTTATCCCATTCACATTTAAAGTAATTACTGTTGGGGCACCTGGGTGGCTTAGTCGGTTAAGTGTCCGACTTTCGCTTAGGTCATGATCTCGCGGTTCGTGGGTTCGAGCCCCGCGTCGGGCTCTGTGCTGACTGCCAGCTCAGAGCCTGGAGCCTGTTTCAGTCTGTGACTCCCTCTCTCTCTGACCCTCCCCTGCTCACGCTGTCTCTCTCTCTCCTAGAAATAAATAAAAATATTAAAAAAAAATAAAGTAATTACTGCTATAGTTGGATTAATATCTACTATATGTACAGCTGTTTCCTCTTCATTGTCCTTATTCTTTGTTTCTTTTTATTGTCTTCTAATTTTTCTACCTTCTCCAGTTTCTTTTTTTTTTTTTTAATGTTTATTTATTTTTGAGAGATAGAGACAGAGCATGAGTGGCAGAGGAGGTGAGAGAGGGAGACACAGAACTCATAGCAGGCTCCAGGCTCTGTGCTGACAGCTCAGACCCACAAACTGTGAGATCATGACCTGAGCTGAAGTCAGATGTTTAACCAACTGAGCCACCCAGGCGCCCCTACCTTCTCCAGTTTCAACTGGGCATTTTATATGATTGCATTTTCTCTTGTCTTCATATATCAACTATATTCTTTCAAAATTTTTCTTAGTAGTTGCTCTACAGTTTGCAATATACATTTACAATTAATTCAATTCCACTTTTAAATAACTCTATACTAGATCACAGGTAGTGCAGGCACCTTATAACAAAGAATTCCCAATTCTTCCCTCCCATTCTTTATGACATCATTGTCATTTATTTTACTTACCCATAAGCTATAATTATCAAGTACATGATTACTATTATTATTTTGTACAAATTGTTGGATCAATTAAAAACAAGAAAAAGACTTTAGGGGCACCTGAGTGGCTCAGTCAGTTGAGCATTCAACTCTTGATTTTGGCTCAAGTCATGGTCCTGGGGTCATGGGATTGGACCCCACATTGGAATTCTCTCTCTCTCCCTCTGCTCCTCTTCCCTACCCGTCTTTAAAATTAAAAAAAAAGGAAAGAAAAAAAGAAAAAAGATTTTATTTCTATTTATTCCTTCTCTAATGTGTGTGTGTGTGTTTGATTTTATGCATATCCAGGTTTCCGACCTGTGTCATTTTCCTTCTCTCTGAAGAATGTCTTTTAACATTTTTTGCAAGGCAGGTCTAGATGACAAATTCTTTCAATTATTGTCTGTCTCAGAAAGTCTATTTCTCCTTCACTTTTGAAGGATAATATTGCTGGATCCAGAATTCTAGGTTTGTATTTTTATTTTTGTTTTTTCATTTTTCCCCTTTCTTGTTTGTTTGCATGATTTCTGAAAAGAAGTCCAGTGTAATTCTTATTGTTGTTTCTCTGTGGGTAGGTAGGATACTCCCTTCTTTGGTTCTTTCAAAATTTCCCTTTTGTCTTTGATTCTCTGCAGTTTGAGTATGATAAGCGTAAATGTGGATTTTGGGTATTTATACTACTTGGTGTTCTTTTGATCCAGGTGCATCCTGGATCTGTGGTTTGATGTTTGTCATTATTTTTGGAAAATTCTCAGGCATTACTACTTCAAACATTTTTGTTTTTCTCTTTTTCTTCTTTCTGATATTTCTATTGTATATACATTAGACTTTCTGTAAGTGTCCCACAGCTCTTGGATATTCTCTTCTCTTTCTTTCTGTTTTCTATCTGCATTTAAGTTTTGGAAGTATCTCTTGACAGACATATATTCAAGATCATTGATTTTTTTCCTAGCCATGTCTAGTTTACTGATAAGCTCAGTAAAGGCATTCTTTATTCATGTTACAGTGATTTTAGTCTGGGCATTTTCTTTTCATTCTTTATTAGAGTTTGTGTCTCTAGGGTTACATTATCATCTATTTTTGCATGTTGTCCACTTTTTCCATTAGAGCCATAGAATATTAATTATAGTTATTTTATTTTTTCATTTTTTCATTTTATTTATTTTTGAGAGAGAGAGATAGAGACAGCATGAGCAGGGGAGGATCAGAGAGAGAGGGAGGCACAGAATCCGAAACAGGCTCCAGGCTCTGAGCTAGCTATCAGCACAGAGCCCGATGCGGGGATCTAGCCCACGAACCGCGAGATCACGACCTGAGCCGAAGTCGGACGCTCAACCGACTGAGCCACCCAGGCGCCCCTTTTTTTCATTATTTTAAGTAAACTCTATAGTACACATGGGGCTGGAACTCACCACCCCAAGATCAAGAGCCACATGCTCTACTGACTGAGCCAACTAGCACCTTATTGTAGTTACTTTAAATTTTTGATCTGAGAATTCCAAAATCTGCGTTTGGTTTTAATGCTTATTTTGTCTCTTTAGACTGTGGTTTTTGTTTTTAGCAGGGCTTGTAGTTTTTTGTTAAAAGCCACATATTGGTTAAAGGGAATGGAGGTAGATAAGTCTAATTCTTTTCATTGTTGTTTATTTATTTATTTTTAGAGAGAGAGAGAACAAGTGTGTGCATGAGGGAGCAGGAGAGGCAGAGAGATAGGGAGAGAATATTTCCAGCAGGCTCCCCTATATCAGTGTAGAGCCCAGTGCAGTGGTGGGGGCTCCATCTCACAAACTCCTAAGAATTTTAAGATAATAACTTGAGCTGAGCATGCTCAACTAACTGAGCCACCCAGGCACCCCAAGGCTAATCCTTTAGGAATTAGATCATGTTTACAATAGCTGTGGTGTCAGAGATGAACATTTTCTCTAATGTCTTTGTTTTTATCTCTTGTCTTTAGGTTCTCCTGGTGGTTCCTTAAATGGAATCTGAGGCTTGCAGTTCATTTAGCTGTAATCCCCTTTCATTACATAGGAACCATATTGACGTAGTGACAAGGTGTGTGTGTGGGGTGATAGTTTTTTTTTCATTTTAAATTTTAATCTCCTTACAAATTCTCTTTTTTCTCTCAGTCTCTCCCCTGTCATTCCCAATCTTTTATGCTAGAGACTTCCTTCAGATGTCTGATATCCCTTTATTGGCTGTTCATATTTAAGAAAAGGGTACTAAAATGCCATTTATAAGCTCCAAATATGAGTAGGGAGGGAGTGGTGTGCTTCTAGATTATAGACTTTACCTTGATTAGTTGAATTGTTTGGGGGCAGGATCTCTGATATCAATTTCTTCTCTTCTCTTCTCTTCTCTTCTCTTCTCTTCTCTTCTCTTTTCTTTTCTTTTCTTTTCTTGCTGGTTCAGATTGCTCAGAGGAGAATCTTCCAATGTCTTGTCTAGAAGTTAAATGCTCATCTGCCAAAATGCTGGGAGTTAAAGAGAAAGGGGGCTAGGTATCCTCTCTCTCTCTCGAAATGTTCTGACTTACCCCTTCTGCCCCAAAGTCTTAATCTTTCAGACTTTTTGGGGCAAAGGAAGTGTATTACATATGAAGCATAGTGGAAAATCTTGAGATATGATTCTTAACCAGATTTTTAATCAGTTTGCTTATTTTCTTCCTTTTCTGTACCAGAGGAACATATTATTGCCAATTACTAAGCCTTTAGGGAATCCTTTGCTCTCTAGGTTTCAGAATATTTTTGCTCTTCTGTTTTCTCTCATTTTCTTTATCTTTGTGTCCTTGTGCCTTAAGGTAGAAATTTGGGAGAGAGAGGAACTAAGTGTGCAGATTTTGTCCTTAAGCTAGAAGCATACCTTCCTTCTCTATTTCCTGTTATCTCATTGGTTGTGGCAATCATGAGGACATTTTAACAGGCATACTTAGATCTTCCTCTGCAGTGTGACTCTTATTTTACCAGCTTGGGAGTAGTGGGGCTTTCAGTCACAATCTGAATGGGAGGGCTTTGTCAGGTTCTTAGATCATAAATTGGTACAGCCACTATGGAAAACAGTGTGGAGGATCTGAAGAAAATTAAAAGATATATGCACCCCCTCCCATGTTCATTGCAGCATTATTTCCAACAGTCAAGATACAGAAACAACCTTAGTGTACACTGATGGATGAAGGAATAAAGAAATTGTGGTATATACATACAATGGAATATTATTCACCTGTAAAAAAGAATCAAATCTTATCATTTGTGACAACATGGATGGACCTCAATGTCATTAGGCTAAGTGAAATAAGTAAGACAGAGAAAGACAAATATTATATGTTCTCTCTTATATCCTAAAAACAAAACAAAACAAGGGCATTGATACAGAAAACAGATTGGTGGTTGCCAGAGGCAGGAGATGGGGGGTAAGGGAATGGGTGAAGATGGCTAAAAGGTAAAAAGAAAAAAAGGTAATGGTGTGTTACTGAACAGCAATAATAAATATTGGAAATAATTCAACTCTTAATGTTGAAAGAATGGTTATGTAAATCAGTCATATTCTTTGAGTATAATATGCAATCAATAAAATTATAAAAAATTTTCAGCTTTCTTAGACCACATTCCCATTTTTCCTTCCTCCATTCTGCCAGTGTACTTATTCTTTTGGCTCCATCACTAGTATTCAGTGTCTTTATTTTATCTTGATATGGGACCCAAGAAAAGGAAATCCAACTTAGGAAAGAAGTCAAATTGAGCCGTGGGGGCAGCATATCCTATATAGCTACTTGAGAAAAAGAATACATTTTTTTAAAAACCTTGCATGTCTGAAAATGTCTTTATTCTATTCTTATACTTCTTTGAAATTTTAGCTATGCTTAGTTTTAGGTTGAGGAAGATTTTTTTTTTCCAAATCAGTTGCCATTGTTTCATCGCCTTTAGGTTCTTGGGTTATAATTGAAACCTATGATACTCCCCAATTCCAGTTCTTTTTATGTGAACTGTGATCTTACCCTCCTCCCTGAAGTTTTTCGTGTACGTTCCTTAGCCCTGGTGTTCTGAAATTTTATGATGATACCTTGATATATGTCCTATTTCTCATTATGCTGGGCACTTGGAGGACCCTTTTAATCTATCTGGGAATTTGTGTTTGCTTCTGGGAAATGTTACTCTATTCTTCCTCTGATAATGTTTTCCTTTCCATTTTTCTCTTTCCTCTATCTAGAAGTCTGCTCAGTCAGATGTTGGATATTCAAGATTGTTCTCCTATTTTTAAAGGTCTTTTCTATGCTTTTTCATTTCTTCCTCTCTTTTACTTTATATTAGATATTTACAATCTTATCTTCTTTCTTTGTGTTGATTCTTTTATCTTTTCTAATGTATATATTATTTTCGATATCTATTTTTGACTCTTACCATGTTGAAAGATTTTCTTAAATGCATGGCAACCATTGTTTGTCCATTCATATTTAAGACACTAAAAGCTAACAGCAAACCCTTTCTATGTGATTGGGCTCTTAACCTATTGGGCTTTACTGTAGGGTAATTGGGCAGCTTTCTGGCTGGTCCCTTTGGGGTATCTAGTGATATTTTCTCTGGAGCTCTTCAGTTTCTCAAGAATCTTCCAGTTTCCTGCTGGGCAGGAGTGGGTGGGAGATATCTGTCTGGTGGCCAGCACTATGGGGATAGGAAGTAGGATAAGACCCCATCTTCATCTGTACCTTCCACTGACCTTGACTCCTCAGGTTTTGGGATTCTGTGGGATGAATCAACTCTTCTTGTAGAGGAGTGATTGAAATATTCTCTGCTTTGGTAGCATAGGCAGACGGTACTCTTTCTTGCTTTTTAGATACCTGTTGGAATCTTTTACCATGTCTCCTCTACATTCTTTTTGTCAATTTCTATGGTTATGGGTGGGGTATTGCATGGGAGAGGTAAGATGATACAACTCTGCACATAACTGATTGTATTTAACCAGCATCCCCTGGACCTGTGCTTTTTGGTCCAAGATTCTCTATACTTGTAAATGGCATCTGAGTTCCAGCTGGCCTACGCAGGAACTTCTATCCTTATTGAATAGGATATGGTTTTATGCGGGTCATCACATGCTCCTCAGTCACCTGAGGAAACCCTTCAATTCTGACTTCTCTACGTGAAGCAATCCTACCGCGGCCAAAAGAGGGCAGAAAAGTCTCCATGGATGCATGTGCAGAGTGAAAAGTGTCCATAATGAACCAGCTTTTCCATGTCCTGCCTTTGGCAGCAGATGAGTGGCCCGTGCCTCCAGCAGCAATCTCCAGGAGACCACACGAGAAACATAATGGCTAAACAGCAGTCACCTCAAAAGTCACACTTTGCCCCTCTGTCTCTATATTGGTAGCTGCCATGCCTTGGAGCAGTTGTCACTGTAGGCCTCTCAGGAATGAGCAGAGTTTTTTCCTGAACTGTTCCCTCCTGCCAGATAGGAGAGGAAGGAGGGAAGGGAGTTGACACTGACTGAGGTAGGCAGCATGCCAGGTGCTTTATATAGGCTTGCTAACCTCATTCTTGTAACAACCCTTTGAGAATAGTATTATTACCCTCATTTTGTAGAGGAGGAAGATGAGATTCAGGAAGGTTAAATAGCTTGCCCAAGGGCATGGTGGCTAAGTGGCAGAAGGGGTATCCAAACCCAAGTTTGTCAGGCTCAAAAACTAGTAAAGCTTCAATAGATGACTGTAGATAAGGATGACAAAGGGGGCCTCTGTTCCCAGGAAACCTCAAAGGAATCATGCTCTGGGTTAGGTACACACTCAGAAAGTGCTCAGTAAATGTGGTCTGAGTGAACAAATGCAGGGGAAGGGTTCTCCTTTTCTAATTTCTTAAAGCTAAAAAGAGCTTTAAGAATACTTGGTATTATAGATCATTGTTTAGAAGAATCCAGAAATTTAGATACCCAACCAACTTTCAGTTGTCTTTGACTAAGAAATATATCTTGGGTATCTGAGAATACCCAAACTAAATTTTCATCATTACTTTCAAGTAATTCCCTCTGTGGGGAATCCATTGTAAGAATAACTTTGTTGGTTGATATCACATCCATATGCCTGAGAAGGTGGTTGACCTCCTTTTGCGACAGTTTTTAAAGAGACATTTTAAAAAGTAACAAGCAAATACCAACTTATATTTGGGGCCAAGAGAATTTGGATCTGGATCTTTTTAATTTCCAGCACTATGGTTTTATGTTTAGCCATGGATCTCAGTGTGGGAAGTGACATTAGGTGTGACATCAAGACATTCAGTTGATCCTATATTTTGTGCCATGTGGACATTACATTACTTAGAGCAAGGTGATGTTGAATCATACCAACAAATTCTTAAGGGTTTGAATCAGTTTGTCCAACTCTTTCTTTTTCGCCAGAACATTTGTTCAAGTATTGAGGAGAACAAAGGAACACCTGAGTTCTGGCCTCAGTTGGGACTAAGTTGTTCAGCAAAGAGAAGGTCAGGATCAGGATAACGTGTGTGTGTGTGTGTGTGTGTGTGTGTGTGTGTGTGTGTGAGCGAGCGCGTGCGCGCGCACATGTTTTGCATGCATGTGTGATCATGTTGGGCATCACCTTAGATACTCTGGTGTTTTGGGCTCGTCTTTCTTATTCTAGCAAGTAGGTGGATTATGGATGGATCAGTCTAGAGGTCAATGTCTGACTTCGTAAGGTATTATGTACTGCCTTAGCCAGGACTGAAGTATTTGCATAGCTTTCTGAAAAATTCAAATAAAACATCATCTTTACTTTTTCCTTAATTTAGTAGATATTGGCATTTGAGCATGAGTGTGTAATTTAGGGGATAGTAGATTAATATGCCCCCAAGCAGGAATTTAATTTATGGCATTGGATGACTAATATGCGCAGCCAGAACTATTGTATTTATTTTCCTATCAAAGCACAACAGAATTTATACCACTAATTTCCTCAAACAAGAAGTCCTTCTTTATGAATGCCATATAAAAACAGCTTAAAGTTTGATGGGACATACAGAAATGTTGCTTTCCTCCCTTTTCTCTCCCTCCCCTTCTTCCTTCCTTTTGTTCTTTATCACTTTCCCACATTTTTCTTTCATATGACAACATTAACACAGTGGAGGTAAAACACAGATGAAAGCACATAGTGATTTAGGGGAAATTTGTAGAAGCAAAATCAGATGTAGTCCAGGGTTCTTTACAAGGCCACAAATGACATTTCCTCTCTTCAGGTACTTTCTTCTACTGAAACCAAATAATCTGTGTATAACTTTTTTTTCCTAAAGACTTACATCTTTTTTTGGTCTGGCATATATATTTTACTTCACTTTTTTTTGTATTTATATAAAAATATTTGAAAATCTATTTTTTGTTCTGTTCCTTCTGTGTATTTTCAAGAGCAACTATTGCTGCTATAGCAATATAGAGCAGAATAATTCAATGTCTCCCTCTCTGTCTCTTTCTTTCTTTCTTTCTTTCTTTCTTTCTTTCTTTCTTTCTTTCTTTCTTTCTTTTTTTCTTTCTTTCTTTCTTTCTTTCTTTCTTTCTTTCTTTCTTTCTTTCTTTCTTTCTTTCTCTCTCTCTCTCTCTCTCTCTCTTTAATTCTATGTAGTAAAACATACATAAGATTTATCATTTTAACTCTTTTAGAGTGTCAAATCTAGTTGGCATTAACTGCGTTCACATTGTTGTTCAACTGTCACTACTACCCTCTCCATATCGATTTTCATCTGGATCTGATTTTTTATCATCTTTTTAAAAAGACATTTTATATTAATTTTTAGAGAGACAGTGTGTGAGCTGGGGAGAGGGGCCGAAGGAGAGAGAGAAAGAATCCTAAGCAGGCTCCATGCTCAGCATGACATGAGGCTTGATCCCATGACCCTGGGATCATGACCTGAGCCGAAATAAATTGTTGGGCGCTCAACCAACTGAGCCAGACAGGCACCCCTGATTTTCCATCATTTTAAACGGAAACTTTACTCCTCTCCCAGCCCCTGGCATTACACTGTCTCTATGAATCCCCAATATTTTTAATGAAAAATTTCGAATATATAGCCAAGGTGATAGAATAGTACAGAGAACATCATATATGCACCACTTTGACTCTATAACTAACAATTGCTATATTTGCATTTCCACAGATCTATCCATCTCTTCTTCTATCATCCATCAATCCATGTTATTCTTTCCCCATGTTTTTTGATGCATTTCAAAGTAAGTTGCAGACCTTCACATCTTTCCCCCTAAATACTGCGGCATGCATGTCTTACCAAGAGTTCAATATTCATTTATGGCCATACATAGATGTTTTAAATTTCAACACCAGGAACCAACTTCTTCAGATAGTTTAGTGATTTAGAAAAAGAACTGTGGGCCCAAGAAATAGGGGAGATAAGATGGGAGCGATCCCATAGGAAATTACTCAAAGGTTTATAGCAGGCCCAAGGTATATAGATCTGGACTCATCCTAGAAAATCCTGAAGGATGCTTAACCATAGCAAAACAGCAGAACAAAAACCTAATTCAACTAAATATTTCCAACTTAATGAAATAAAAGGAGTAAGGGCTTTGGAATCAGAGAAACCTGGGTCATCCTTCCAGATATCCTAACTGTCCATCTTTCTACCCATCCTTCTTTGATTCATAAAGGATTTGGTGTGGCTTACAAGGCTGTAAGAAAAAACAGACATTAAATAAAATCCATAAGCAGGGATTATGTTAAGATCATTTGAATTTGAGTTTCCTGGCATCTTTAACAAAGGAGCAAATACAGTCATTTATGTGATTCTCATTGTCCATGAAAAGAAAGGCTCTCCAACGACAAATGACTTAATTTGTGTGAACTCCAGTTCTCTCATCTATGAAATGGGAAAGTAAATGCTTATCTGTCGCAGGATTGTGGGTCATTGTTTTTAAAGGGGTTGGCACACTGCCTGGCACAAGGGTGCTCAGCAGTTGTTAGTCCCTCTCCCCTTTCATGCCATGTTACTTTGTGTTCCTATTAAACATGGATTGTGAAGAGTCCAGCAGAATGGAGATCTCAGTTGGTTTTAGCGCCTGTGGCAACTGTTTTTCTATTCACCCACACATTTCCCAGTGTAAGTCTCAGTGCATTCTTTAATTGTTCATTGTTTCAGTGTGGGTAGAAGTTTGCTGGGGTGCTTCATTTGTTTTCTTTTAATATGTACTGACAGGGTAGAGGTATATGATTAAAAAACAAACAAACAAAACATTGTTGTTAGCCTGGGATGCTTCGTTTGATGGCTAAGGGCATTTTCTCTTTCATTTACGTGACCCCAAGTGTTGGTATTGGAGTTGGAGGCACGATCGACTCATTTTTGGGAGTCAGTCAGTGGGCAGCAGACAGGATTGTTGAATAGTTCATTGTAGCTAGATTATTAAATAATTCCTTCAGTTATTTAGGTATCTTGGCACTAGAGTTTGATTGTCATTTGGCATTTCATTTTGCTTCTTGGCACATTGGTCTTCTGACAGCCCCAAATCCCAGATTTACTCAACTTAGTTAATTCAGTAGCTGTATTTAGATGTTGGGATGGTTAATTTTATGTTTCAACTTGATTGGATCGTGAGGTGGCCAGACATTTGGCCCAGTATTATTTGGAGTTTGCCTATAAAGATGTTTCTGGATGAGATTAACATTTGAATCAGTAGACTGAGTAAAGTTGATTGCCCTCCATAATGTGGTGGTTTTCATCCAGTCAGTTCAAGACCTGAATAGAGCAAAAAGGCTGAGTAAGAGGGGACTTCTCATGCCTCCTGGGCCTGGGAGCTGAGACATGGTCTTTTCTGGCCTTTGGACTTGGATTGAAATATCGGTTTTGGTTCTCAAGCCTGCTGGCTTTCAGACTTGTTCACCTGGATCTCCAACTTGCCAACTACATATCTAGGGAATTCTCAGTCTCCATAATCTTGTGAGCCAATGCCTTATAATACACACAGGGGCACCTGAGTGGTTCAGTTGGTTAAGTCCAACTCTTGATTTCAGCTGAAGTCATGATCTCGTGGTTCATGAGATTAAGCCCTGTGTTGGCTCTGTGCTGACAGAGCAGAGCCTGCTTGGGGTTTTCCCTTTCCTAATCTCTCTCCCCCCCCTTCCCCAGCACTCTCTTTCTCTGTCTCTTAAAATAAATAAGTAAACAGTTAAAAAATAAATATACACATACATAGTATACACATGTACAATCATATCTGCACATATATACATATACAGTTGATCCTTGAACCACAACTGTGAGGTCTGGGGCATGGCCCCCTTGCATCATCAACAATCTACATATAACTTCAGACTTTCCACAAACTTAGCTACTAATAGCTAATTGACTGCGAGACTTAACTAATAACATAATCAATTAACACACATTTTTTAGGTTGTATGTATTATATGTTGTATTGTTAGCAAACTAGAGAAAATGTTAAGAAAACCATAAGGAAGAGAAAAATAATATTGACAGTACTGTACTGTATTAAGAAGATCGTGCATAAGTGGACCCATGCAGTTCAAACCTGTGTTGTTCAGGGTCAACTGTATATGCATAGATATATGATCATTTATATATTCTATTGGTTCTATTTCCCTGGAGAGTCATTATTAATATGGATTTGACCTGGGCCAGGCCATAAAGCAGAGCTTGGAATAGAACCATCACTTCTATAAAGAAAGAGCATAGGCTATTTGCATAAGACATATTGGGATGTTTTCCATATCATAGAAAAATAATAATTTTAAGGCAAGAATTAATTGCTTTTTGTTATGTTATGGTACTAATTGTCTTATGCAGTTCTCACCATAGTTCTCCAAGGCAGTTTAGCATCAGTGAACAGGAGCAAAGCCAAAATTTGTATGCAGGTGTGTCTAATTCCCAAGTCTGTGCTCTTTCTACCGTAAAGAAAATCCGAAGATGTCAAGGGGAATAAATAGTTTATTCTCTTGGCAGGATTCGATGCTCTGTATGGCTTTATAACTTAAGATGAAAAACTTTTGTTTTGGAGATATTTTAACATTTTCTGTTTAACATTCTGTTGACTGACTTTGCTCTGTATTTCCTCTGATGAGGGCTTGAAAAAAATCTTCCAAAGCCATTAATTCTTCTTTCCTTGGCTTGGATTGAAATGCCTCACCTACTCAGTGATTGAATGAATTCATGAGGCTAGAACTAGATTCTCAAAGTTATATTGGGAAAGTATCAGTGCCTAAAGGTGATCCACCAAAGAAGGAGGTGATTGGGGGCTTCCATGACCCATTAAGTCTGGGGGGTCTCTGCATACTATACCCCACTTTGGAGGTTCATGATACAACTTAGCATGTTAAAGTTCTCAGATGTCCTCCAGTAAAGATACCCTCTTCATATTTGGTAAACTAGCATTTCTATAACTTATTTGACCAACGGTTGTTTTTATGATGCCAGTTTAGAATTCCATGCAATATATTATGGGAAACATTGGCCTAAGCATGGGCTAGATGTTTGCATTTGGTACCTGTTGAGGTTGGAGAGGGACCAGGTATGAAGGACCTTGTGTCATACTATTATGTAGGCACTTTACTTATAGCTTAGTTTGTTTAGGTCTCATTTGGGGTGAAGGCTTAGAGGATATACACATTCACATAGGGATAGTCAGCACGTGATGCACTCTGTTCTAAAGTTCAAGAAGCAGAAAGAGGAGCTTCCCCTGGAGCCACAACCAAATTGGAATCTTAGTTGATGAACATCCATGCTGAAGCAGCATGTTTGGTACATTACAAGATGGCAAAGCCACACATTGAAGCCCTAGGTGAGCTCTAGAACTGTGATAATAAGTGCTTGTGTCTTGTTTGGTATTCTCCCACCCAGTGTGATTCTGGCCAAGCCGCATAACCTCTGCAGCTGCACACTGTGACACAGCAGCAAAGGGCACACCTGTCCTGCTGGGAGTGACAACACAGCTCTGATGCCACTGTCTGGAAGGAAGAAACTGTCAGTGGAGGTGGAACCTGGTGTACACCCCCAGCGGATGCCAGATCTGCGTGTCCTGGGAACACAGTTTTTGATTGTCTGACTTCAGCTTCATCAGAAATGCCACCACTGTCAGCTTTCTTTCACAAGGAGATTTTCAGTCCTCAGGCAATTTGAGCACTCAGAAGTCTTTTTGAGCAGCAGGACTATTTTTCTTAACGAAATAACAAGATGATTTCAGGAGGCATTTATTAAACGTTTCCTATATGTTCTGGAGGATGAACTAGCCCCGTCCTTGCCTTCAAAGGGTTTATTTACGTTAGAGGGGGCAGAGTGTCTTTTAAAGAAATAAGGACAATAAATTAATAGAAAGATATGCAGATCTTAGCTGGAGATGGTGGATGATCAGAAGGGAGGAGTGTCCCCATTAGTAGAGGTGGAAGGTATGACTTGAGACCAGAGTTGGGAAAGAGCCAGTCATTTTACAGAAATCCCGAGTATTATGGCTAGAGTTTAGACATGTTTGCAAGGCTAGTGAGGAGAGGTGGGATCAGGGCCAGATGGCCTCTATGCCGTGCTACATCCATATCTAGGACTTCATCTTGTGATTGATAGGGAGACATTGAAAGAATTAGAGTGGGGAATCCCCATCATCATACTACACTGTAGACAGAACCCTTGGACTCCTCTATGGGGAGATATAAACAGAAGAATGAATAATAAATAGGCCTTGGGACTCAGATTTAGTTGTTTGGTTGACGGTCTTACCCATTTGGAGGTGGTCTCCTTATCTGTTTAATGATAACTACTTTCCCTCATTGACAGAAGCTTTTTAAGTTGCACTGAAATAAGGCATGTGAACATGTTTAACACCAGGGAAAGAAATTATTTGACTTGAAGCTGTAAAAATCCACACACTCTCCACTGTAGTCAAGCCAAGTATCATGTACTTCCCCCATCCACCTTTGTTGTTTGGCCCTTCTTACAACAGCACGGTTGCCTTCGCCCATCATTCAAGAATTGGAAGAGTGGGACCAAAGAAGGATAAGGCGTTGAGTTCTTGGTGTGAGGATTTGAGTGGTGGTGTGCTGGAGGCGGCTGTGAGCATTCTTCCCAGTGCTGTGTTCAGTGACATCATGTTGGTAGCTTCAAATTGGCATGGTGGGAGTATTTACACCACAGAAATCAGCCATAGTGGGAGTGTTTACACTGCAGACATCAGCAAATGCTATAAAGAAGGGCTCACCCTGTACCAGATTAAACATTTACAGGCACACAATTGCCATGGGGGAGACTTGCATATGCAAGAGTAGAGATGAGCAGGGAGAAGAGACTCCTGCTGGAGAAGGAGGAGTCCCTCTTCATCTGTTTCTGGGTCAGAGTGATATACTCTGCCTTCTTTGCCTTTTGGACATTAACCCTGAGATTAAGAGGTGAGCCAGAGCTTGCGCCTTGCTCTGCTCCCAGCCTGTGGAGAAAGGTGTAAGGAAGGGCTCTTCTGCCCCTTGGGTCCACCCTGCTAGCAGTGTCCAAAACACATAAGCTCATGTTGGGGGGTTCTGGCACCTCTGAGCTGGCTGCTCAAAGCTCACAGGGCCAAGTGCAAAACTTCAAGTATTCTGGCTTATTTTTATGCCTCAGTTTCTTTGATCAAGTCACTGGATGATAAAAAAGAGGATAGTGTCTTCTATGTCCTCTGTCAGGGTCTAGGTCACGGGACACCTTGCCAATGAGACTTCTTGAAAAGGGAATCCTTTGCCAATTGATAAGTTACTGGAAGATGACAGCACTAAGCCTGGCACAAAATTGACATAAATGTCTGTGAAATGAGTGAGGGAGTAGTACTAGCAAATGGGGTAATCCAGGCTCTGGAGAAATAACACCACCTTTCTGAGCAGCTGAATCTTATCTCAGGTAGTTGAGTTCACTGATATCCCCTTAACAAGACATTGGGCCAGAGTCCTTGGGTCAGTTGGTCAGGGGTATAAATCATAGTGACCCAAGCAAGAGATGCGGTCAACATTTTGCAGCAAACAGATGCAAAAGGCAACTGGATTTGGAAACACTCACAACTGGCAAGCTTGCTTTGGGAGTCAGCTGGAGGGACCGATTCTAGTGTGGAGTTGAATGTGCAGGAAATTAAGGATTAATGTTGTGCAGAAAATTCTCACCAAGGACTTACTCTCATGATTGCAGAGGATTGGCTATTAAGAAAAGAAACCTGCTCTTCTTAAAGGTGAACCCCCTTCGGAGGCCATATTTACCTCAAATAAGAGTGTGCACTTTTAATTTTCTCAATGACATTTTTAAAGACTTAAGTTATTCTACTTAATTTTCTAGATGCTCATGAAATGATTGCATTTTTATGTGCATATTTTTATTTCAAGAGGCAGGTAGGGTGACTCTCTCATCCTGGTTTGCCTGAGAGCTTTCCTGCATTTCAAACGGAAAGTCCTGCATCCTGAGAGCCCTCTCGGTCCCACGCACATGGAAGACAGTCAGTCAGCCTAGAGGCAGCTATGGTGGAAGCTGTTATTTGTAGTCAGACACCTGTACTGATTCGCTGGATCCCAGTTGCTTAACCTTTCTGACCTCTCCTCTGAACAATGGAGAAATTAATGTTGGCTTCCCAGGATATTGTGTGGGATTCAGGATGGGATTCATGACAGTAATGCCATGCACATAGTAGATGTGTAATACATTCTCCTACAAAAAATGTAGTTTTTCTATCATCCTGGATTTTCCACTATAGCATGTTTTTAAAAGCAAACCCTCGATGGAAGTAAGTGGGAGACTTACCCTCTGCAGACCCTTTGGCACTTTGCTTTAACCTCCTGTAGACTGTCTTCTTGGCTGAGCAGTGTGATCCGGAAGCAAGCTCCACATTCACTTTTGATTGTGTCCAGAGCTGATGGCTCAACATTTGCTTGGCAGGCTAGGCTAGTGAGGAATGTCTGTGTTTTTCATGGAAGGAGAGGGGACAGCCCTGGCTTCTCACTCTTGGTGTCAGATTCGGGTCACCTGGAAGTCAGCATCTGCCTAGAGCTCCCCATTTGAGAAAGCTGTTTGGAAGCACTAGTGTTTAGTGGCCAGCAGGAGCACATTCCAGAACCAACCTGGCGTCGAGTAGAGGAGGAGAGAAGGCCATGCCACCTTTGATATGAAGGTAGGGAGTAAGACAAAGGAAACACTTTCCAAAGCTTGCTTTAGAAAACTAGGAAGTGAAAAAACATGTAATTTTTGAGGAACTCCTTCCTTCCTCTTTTCTCAAAGGCTACATGCAAGAATATCTCTTTCATGGAAAAAAATGAAACATATTTGAAGACTGTAAACATATGATTTCTCTCAGGTTGGTTTTGAGACCTTGAGAATAAGAGCAGGCTTTTAAGGCTTGCCTCCCTAGAAGGCAGGCATGAGCCTGAACAGATGTCGGTTTTGTTTCTTGGGCCCCAAACCTTGGAGTCATCCTTAACTCCTCTCTTCTCTCACATGTCCAGAATATACTCCTCTCTGTTTTCACTGCTGCCACCCTGGCCAAGCCACTGTCATCTGTTGCCTGAAAAGCTGGATATGGCCTCACCCCTGGTCTCCCCACCCCTGCCTTTTCCCCTGCTACCTTCCAACCTCATGTCAACAGCCAAAGTGGTCTTTGTAAGATGGAGGTCAGATCATGCCCCTCCCCACTCCAGATCTTACGGTGAGTTCCCATTTCACTTTGAGTAAATGCCCAAGTCCTTGAAATGACTGACACACGGTCTTTCCATAGCAGTCCCATCCCCTCTCCAACCTCACCTCCTATGATTCTCCCTGCCTCCCCTCCCCCACCCCCCACCATTTCCTGACTTCTTCCTTGAGCTACTAGGCATACACTTCTGATTAGGGGCCAGCCCTGGCCATTCCCCTACCTGGCATACTCCATTCCTTAGCATGTCCTCTCATTTCCTTCCAGGCTCTGCTCAAATGTCACCTTCCACAGAGGCCACCACTGAGGACCCTGATCCGTATTGCGACCTGCCCCGGCCCCTCCACATACTCCTAGCCCACCTACTCTGCTTTTCCTCTTTCCCACAACTCTTACTGCCAACAGAGCGTATCATTTGTATACTTTGTGTCTTTGCTTTAGTCTCTTATACCAAATGTTCATCAAGGCACAAGGGAAAGGGAACAGGCAGCTCTGAGTTCAAACTTTGCCTCTAATAGCATTTATTCCCCGTCTGATTTAAGTTTCTTAACCTCTCAGAGTTTCAGTTTCCTCATCTGCAAAAGAGTAATAATTAATTCACTCAGCAAGTTGTGAGTGAATTAAGGAGGACCAGCTGTGTTAAAGGCCTTAGGGATGGAGAGGTGAATACGAAAGACACAGCCCTTGTTGTTGCTTGATTGTAAAAGGGATTAAATGCACATATACTTATCATGTACCTGGTAGAGAATTTGGCATGTATTTTGTGCTCATTAAATATAGTTCCCTTTTTGAAGAACTTGAATTATGTATTTTATTAGTTATTTTCTCCTTTTAGTTCATAGCATTTTCTTTTAGCACTAAGAAGAGCAAACTATAGTCACACACACACACACACACACACACACGTCTTTGAACCACAGTAGGAATTTTGGGAAAGGAGGCTGGATGAGCTCCAGGAGAGTCCAAGAGTCTCCTTGTGTATGCAAATCATAGTGTACACATTTTATTTAAATAGATGGAGCAAAAGTCTGTAGCTTTTATCAGATTCTCAAAGAGTGTCCTTGACCCATAAAAGTTTACAACCACTCTAAAACTCCATGATTGGTCTGCTATTCTGGGCTTCCCTAACAGAGATTTGTAATGGAAACTCTGAAATGATGATTAATTCCAGGGTGGAAGGTGGCTTTTGTCTGGTATTGGTGCTGAGCCCCCAGCTTCCTGGGTGAGAGGAAAGCCTGTGTGTGTGTGTGTGTGTGTGTGTGTGTGTGTGTGTGTGTGTCAAGGTCATTGCCTTTTGAATCCCTGGTGCCACTGGAATTTAAAGTCTTGCTCAGACACAGATGAAACCAGCCCTGAGATGACTGAGATGACAGTGTGAGAAGTGTAAGCACAGGTGTTATGAATGCTTCATTAATCTGAGTTGAGTACAGATCACAGAGGGCAGAGCCCCGTAGGGCCCTCTGCATAATTCTGTGTTTGGATTTGGGAAACCCAGGAAAAGGCGAGAAAAATACTGTCCCACAGGGAGATAAATGCAGAAGCTTTGCTGTTGTTATTATTACACTACTGTTACTATTATGATTACCACCATTATTATTTGTGTTACAACGAGGAGCCCACTGGCTCGCTTAGCTCAGTGCATTATTCTCAGCTCTGTAGCACTTCACCTCAGCTCCCACCAGTGCCTCTTCATTTGCATGTATTATTCCAGGAACACGTTTTCTTTCCATTTCTTGCAACAGAAAAATTAGATGAATGAGAGAAGTTTAAAAGGCAAGAAAATAGCACCAAGGAAGTATTTTGTCCTGTCTTAATGAAGCAAGCAAGTAAAATTTTTACTGTGGTCTCTCCTCTGGAGAGAAGGAAAAATGCTGCCAAGGCAAAAGCAAGATAGAAGGGTTCCGGGAATGTGCTATGCAGGATTTCTTTCTGGAATCTCTGTGTGTTCCCTTTTGGTCATTGGAAACCCGTGGGAAGGGAGCTTGCCTCCCCGGAAACCTGTGTGGCACACAGCATGGCTGTGCTGTGGCTCTCTAAAGGTAATAATCTATGCTAGACTCTCAAATGAATGACTGAAACGGTTCCCCTAATGACAATTATAGGCTCTTCCCCCCCCCCCCGAGCTTTACTGAAGTATAATTGACACATAAAAATGGTATATATTTAAAGTGCACAATGTGATGGTTTTACATATATATACACACACCCATATATATGATATATATGTACATATGTACATATTGTGAATTACTACAATCAAGGTAACTCACATACCTGTCATTTCACATAGTTACCTTTCTTTTTTTTTTTTTTTGGGTGGTGAGAAAACTTAAGATTTGCCCCCTTAGCAGTTGATCTCGTAAAAGTGGAGAGCAGAATTGTGGCAGCCAGGAGATGGTATGGGGGGGGGCATGAAAATGGGGAGATGTTGGTCAAAGGGTATACACTTTTGGTTACACAGGATGAATGCATTCTGGGAATCTAATGTGCAGCATTGTGGCTCTAGTTAATAATACTGTCTCGTATACTTGAAATTTGCTAAGAGACTAACTGTTAAGTTTCTCACTGCAGGGTCCTTTTTTCATTTCAGCATATTGCCACTGTTGGCAAGTGTGGTCTTGGGTTAGTGGTCACTTCTCCACTCTCCTCATTCTTTACTCTAAAGCTGCTTAGAGATGGCTTGCAGGGGCGCCTGAGTGGCTTAGTCGGTTAAGCATCCTACTTCGGCTCAAGTTATGATCTTGCAGTTTGTGGGTTTGAGTCCTGGGTTGGGCTCTGTGCTGACAGCTTGGAGCCTGGAGCCTGCTTTGAGTTCTGTGACTCCCTCTCTCTCTGTCCCTCCCCTGTTCTCTCTCTCTCTCTCTCAAAAATAAATGAACATTAAAGAAAAAGAAAGATGGCTTGCAGTGTTCTGCAATTGCAAAATCATAGTATCATTGTCAGAGGGTTCTGGGTCAGAGGACTGACTATATGTTGATCAGACACATAGAATTAGCTTTCCAACTTATACAAAAACACTTACTTCTGAGAGACACCATAGTGGTAGAGTAGGCCAGTGACAGGCTTCAGCTCAAATCCAGTTCTGCCACTTATGATATGACCTTGGGCAAGTTAAGTTTCCCTGTGAGGGTTTCATGGGCCATCACCTTTACAAAGAAGGTTGTACATACTACATACAATAAACAGTAGCTGTTGCTATTACTATACGACTACTATTACTATTACTATTACTAACTCACAATGATAGCCAATGTTTATTTTTGGGGAGAGGAGAGATTGGATGTGTCCTCTGGACACTATGCAGGGTTAAGTCTGCCCTTTTAGTAACAGTGCTGGCTCTGTCCGCACTTGGCCTTTTAGAGCTATATTTTGACAACTGCTCAATTACCCAGATAGCTGAAAACTATGTCAGCCATGGTCCCTATGCATTATTGATGTTGGCCCTTTTCTTCCAGCTGCATTGCACGGTCCCCGTCAGCGGAGAACAGGAAGGGTATTCTCTCTCTCTTGTGTCCCTTGGAGGCAGGCCAGAGTGGAATCCTGCTCCAAAATGTTACTTCCCTTCAAAGGTGAAAAGCATGAGTCACATCTGGTCGTCCCCGTGGGTTATTTCTGCGCCGCCCCTCCTCCGCACCGCTTCCCCTCCCTGCACCATTTCACGGGTGATTAAGGACAGGCAAGCGCACTCCGCTGGGAGTGAGGTCAGAGCCGGTGGTGCAAAGAGGGATTTTCCTTCGCTTAGCAAACACCCGGCGACGTCACGGAGCCTCCGGGACGCTATCAATTGCTGCGGTGAAAGCGCCTTCTGACGGGATATTGATTTGGCGCGATGGTTAGCAGCAGCTGGGTCAAATGGAGCCTGTTCGCCGCCGCGGGGTTCTGGCCGCCTTGGTGGACCTGGCCTCGAGAAAAGCGTGTCCCGAATGTTTGCAAATGCCAGACGAGATGGGCTCAGCCCTAGCACGAAATGACGCGGCGCCAGGCTGCTGCCAAGATGCCCAGAATAATGCGTTCACATGTACTTTTGGAGAGCAGACTCTGATAAGCACTCAAATTTAAGCACCTGCTTAATTGGGTTTAAAAAAGGGAGAGAAACAGAAAAGTCCCATCACTACATTTTCAGAAGTTATTATTATTTTTTACATCTTAAAATTTCCGTAGCTTTTTTAAGGAGTGGTTTTCTTTCCTTCCTCCCTCACCCACCTCCTTTCCTTTATGTTTTAAATGGTTTATGATGATGCATTTATTAGTCGTGGTTTCCAGGGCTAGATAGTACCTGTGGGAGGTAGGCTATCATTGAAATTTTAATCCAATTTATAATCAGGTTGAATGATGTTAAGTCTCCCTGCTAATATTCTGACATAAGCACATTTTCATTTGATGAGAATTTTGTTTCTAAGAGCCATAGTTATCAAATAAAGCTAACTAGGTGACCAGTATAAATGACCAGCCCTCTGTCAATAAACCTTAACCAAGTTTGACTTTGCTATGGGAGGCGGAGGGAGGGAGGAAAACGTCATGCATTAAAACTTCCTCTCTGACCAGCTGGTTCGGGTACTTAGTTAGAGACAGATAAACCCTGCAATAAATGAATATGAAATGTGGTCCCAAGTCCCAGGCAATAGTAGCATGTTTAGGCATTGCTTGGAATTCGATCTGGCAGAATGGTTTCTGATGGATTGAGTCATATATAGAATAAGAGTATATGGGAAATTATTACTCTGATCATTAAAATTGGAACCTCCATGGCAAAGGAGACTTATTTCTGCACAGGATGCAGAGGGTACTTCTGCTACATTGCATGGATGGGTGAGGTGGGGACTGATTTTCACAAACGCTCTTTGTGCTCGAGATGGGGACAGGAAGCATGAAATGAAATCTTTGTTACCTAGAGACTGATGTGGAAGGCTGTGTTTAGTTTGCCCACAGTGAAAGCCAAATGGCTGCTAAGAGCATCTTCACTGACTTCATTGGAGCTATTTTGAAGGACTCAGCACCCTTTCTTCTCAATGCTTTGGTTTTAAATTCTCATGTGCTTCTGAAATCCCATTGAGGGGAATAACTGTCATTTCTTCACTGATATTTCTTCATTCCAAGCAGTGGAGTAGCCACAGAACAATCTATATTTGTGGGAGTCCACCCAGTTCCGTGGGGGTACTGGTGGCACACAGAGCTTTTAGAGTCTCTGGCTAAGATTTGCTTTGCATGCTAATTACTTTTAAATTGTGCCCATATGTTTCCATTCCTCTCCATAAATGAGGTCCCACTTCCTGCTTTTAGGAGTCTGTTTCTATCTCAGAATTAGAAGTGTAAGTATATGTAACTCCTGATGAGTCCGTCAGTCTGTATGTATGAAGAAGGAGCCTTCAGGGTCTTTTTTTTATTAGCATGAATCTGTCAAAAGCATATTAGTGGAAGGCATTCATGGAGACGTTATTCTTTTATTCTCCCGAGTCTTAAAAATCCTTTCACTTCTGGCAATCAGAGGGACTAGAATGGGCCATTTAGATATCCCAGAGAACAATTTTGAAGATGCTGTCCAGGAGTATTTCCCCTCATTTCCCTTGTATCCTCAATCACACAAAAGGTAACCTTTCACTTATCTGCAAGTAAAGCTGCCCCATAACTGAAAGTTAACCCTTTTTTATGCACCAAAATGCAACTTGGGCAGTGCCTTATTGCCTTTCCCCAAACAACCCCAAATTGTTTTGGTCTAGTTGAAGATTTATTTGTTTCCATGCCTCAGGTTTGCTCTTTGAATATAGGTCACATGGCAGGAATCATCTTGGACCATAAATGAAATAAATTTCACAGTCCTCTGAGAAGCACAGTTAGTCATGGGCCAATTGGCCTCATATGCCCTTGGGGACAGTGATGGACAGGAGACTTGTAATCTCTGCTCTCTGGGATGCTAGTCTAGTGAATCCTGTAGTAATGCTCCCAACAGGGAAATTAGTTCATCGTCACCGATTGAATTAGTTCGGTTTTGTCACTGTGGGTTTTGGATGTTGGAGTTCATGGGTCTAGAATCTCTCCTCAGTTCAGGTCACTTTTTGAGATTAGTTAGCATCTCTGATTAAGTCAGGGGACATTCTTACTCCTACCCAAACATTCTTCATATAGCAACGAGAGTGACCCTTTATAAACATATATCTCTTGGAATCCCTAAGTGATTTATCCTTGTACCTCAAGTGAAAGCCAGCCTTTATATCTGCCCACAAGGCTCTGCTATGGCCCCACCTGGCTGCCTGCTCCTCTCACCCCAGCCTACTCTGTCCTTTGCCACATGGCTCCAGCCACAACATAACTGCCTTCAATTCCCTGACCACTTCAAGCTCCTTCCTGCCTTAGAATCCTTGCATATGTTGTTCTCCATTGTCAGAAATGTTTTTCTCCTTCCTGTTAGCTGGATGAGTCTTGGCTCAGAAGTCACCTGCTTACAAAGGCCATCCTTAACCATGCAGGTGGTTTAAGATGGCTCTAAAATCAGTGTCATTTTCTTCTCTCTCCCTCAACCTTGGAAGGAAGAGTTTATTTCTCCTCCTGCTCTTGAATCAGAGCTAGCACTATGATTGCTTTAACCAACCAAATGCAGCGGAAGCGATGCTGTGCCAGTTCTGGGCCTGCCTTTGAGAGGACTGGCAGCTTCACCTCCCTCTCAGAACGCTTGCTCTTACAAGCCAAGGTCTCATGTATGAGTGAAACCATATTGGATAGTATAGCCCCAGTTGCAGACAGGACCCCAAACAACACTAGTGAAAGAACTGCCTGGTCAACCACCCAAATCATGAGGGAATGAAAAGTGGTTGCTGTTGTTCTGAGCCACTAGATCTTAGAGGGTGGTTTGTTATATAGCGGTAGTTGACTGATGCCAACCTATTTTTTTTAATTTTTTATAGTTTTTAAATTTATTTTTGAAACAGAGAGAGACAGAGCATGAGCGGGGGAGGAGCAGAGAGAGAGAGGAGAGGGAGACACAGAATCTGAAACAGGCTCCAGGCTCTGAGCTAGCTGTCAGCACAGAGCCCGACGCGGGGCTCGAACCCACGACCCGTGAGATCATGACCTGAGCCGAAGTTGGACGCTTAACTGACTGAGCCACCCAGGCACACCCCCAACCTGTTTATAAATAGGCCCCACCCTTGTTGTTTTCTGTACTGGACTCTGTTCATTTTCCTTTTTAGCACTTTTCACGACTTACGATGATCTATTTGTTATCTATTTCCCGATTTGCAGGCACTGGATTTTTTATTGACCACTGCATACCCACGATCATAGAATACCTACGACATAATAAGCACTCAGTGAGTGGATGAATTATAAAAGCCCTAGCATTTGTGAAATTCTGTCCGTATTACTGCTACCCCTCCCCTGCCCTGCCACAGAGACAAGAATCTGCAAATCTTTTTCTCTGGTGACAGTTCAAGAACAATTTTTGAAAGAAAGGTTTTTTTTTTTTAAAGTTTATTTATTTGTTTTTGTAAGAGAGTGAGATTGAGAATGAGAGAGAGAGAGAGAGAGATGGGCAGAGAGAGAGAGGGAGAGAGAGAGAGATGGGCAGAGAGAGAGAATTCTAAGCAGGCCCTGTGGTGACAGTACAGAGTCCAATGCAGGGTTTGATCTCATGAACTGTGAGAGCCTGACTAGAGCCAAAATCAAGACTCTGATGCTCAATGACCCAGGCACCCCAGAAAATTTTTTTTTATTCTTTATAAATTGTACTTGTTAAATCACAATTCTGCTTTGCACTTACCACACACCTGCTCAACAGACTTTAATGATTCCCTACTGGCAAGAGCATACAAGGACTAAGCTTTCCTATGGGAGGCCTGGCCCACCTCAATCTGCATATCCCACCTTTGCCTGTTGTCCCTTTCTTGGCCCCCCTACACCGGTCACACCAGATTCCTTGCATTATTGGGGCCACCACATACATTTTCACATTCCTGGAGTCTCTTTTCTCCAGCTTTTTCCTTCAGGAAGCCTTTGGCAAGGCTTATGCTTTTAGCGGGCCTTCCTTCTTCTTATCTGTGAACAAACCATTGAACTAAATCCTTGGATAGGAGCAGGAGTCATTCTTGAGATCCGTGAAGGAAGCTCAGGGCTAATGGAGCACCAGGACATGGCTTCTGGTCTTAGCTCTGCCACCATCAAGCGCTAGGCCTTGTGCACAGTTATCTAACCTGCTTGGGCTGCCCGCTCCTCTCAATGTAATTAGCAACTTCGATAAAAGGATTGCTAAGGTCCTTTTCAGCACTGAGGTTTTCCACATTCAAACTTGCTTTACAGTGATAGGAAGAACAACCCGCTGATTTATGTGCATTTGGGTCAGAATTTGGCTGACTGTAGCATCAGCAGTTTTACATGAACAAAATTTTCAATTTCATTAAAACAGCCAAGTTAATTCTGCTGGTTTGGCAGTGTGTTCTGAGAGGCAGAGTGACCACCAGGGCTGGGAGTCAGGAAGCCGTGTATTGTCGTGCTACCTGGCCACTAGCTGGAAGGTAGACCTGGGGAGGGAAGCCAACAGATCTCTTGGACCTGATCCACTTTATTTCTAAACTTGGGATAAAAATAATGTGTTTCACTTACTTCAGGGTTGTTTTGAGGAACTAACACACATAATAATGGCAGTACTTTGATAGGTCATTACCAAACTGTTATTGAAACGGAAATATTGAGGTATCTATTTATTGAGATAAAAAGTCTCCTTGTATTGGGTACCCTGCCCACTCCAAGGTACTATACCATTTCCAATTTCCTTCCTTTCATGTCCTGTTGGATGGGTGAGATGGTAGAGGAGTTATACTATGTTATGAGAGCTTTCAATGTTTAAGGTACTGGCCATGCATTTTTTTTTAACTCCTTACAAAAATCCTCTATGGGAGTTCTATTACTCAGGAATTTTTTGTTTGTGAGTGACAGAAATCTGATTCAAGATAGCTTAAATGAGAAAATATGGGGAGGAGGGAATATTTATTTTGTTCATATAACTTAAAAAGTTCATGGGTAGCTCTGGCTTCAGCCATAGCAGGATCAAGGGTCTCAAAGAGATTCTGTAACATTTGTTTCTTGGTGTCTTTAGCTTTTCTCTCTGTTTTTCTCTGTGTTGGTATCATTTTTCTGGTATATTTTCTTTCTACATGTTTAAAAAGATAACCCCAGGGCCAAGATAACCTCAGCTTTACAATGTGATCTCAAAGAAAGAACAAATAGATCCTCTCTCTCTCTTTCCCAGTGGCCACATCAAATCTTTCATAAAGAACCAACATTAGATCTCCTTTAGTTACATGGCTCCCTTGGACTGGTCCCTTTCTTCAGGGATACAGGGCGGATGGCCTTGATTGGCCAACCTAAGTGATATTTATAATAGCCAAATCTAGCCAGTGGTAGGATTCCAGGTTTTCCTGTAGCCTTTTCGGAGGGCCAAAAAAGCATGGCCCTCCCAGGGTCATGGCTTATCCCAGGCCAGGCTGTGGGTTTCAACCCAGGGTTTGTGAGAGATAAGAAGGGATCCAGAGGTCACTGAGCCCAACCCAGCCATGGCCAGAGAAGAGAAGTGTCATGTCCTAGGTCACATGTGATTCAGTGCTACCCTTAGCCCTTCACTTTGCCTGTACCAGCTCTGGTGGAAGCATCACATGAACTTGTCCTGCCAGAGCAACTGAAGGATCCTGTCACAGAGAGGGGCAGACACCAGCTCACATGCAGGTTACATGAGGTTAACACTGGCTCACACACAGGTTACACCCCTGAACTGGGACCCCATCCTGTTTCTTCTCCTGTCTCCTCTCCCCACCTCTCTGGGCCAAACTCTGGATGGTTGAGATGTTGGCTACTCAGAGCCCCATTTCAGATGGGCCTGGGAATGGGGGTCCTCTGTGCTTAGCAATTCACTACCTCTTCTCGCACTTTCTTTTTTTGGGTGGAGGTGGTTCCTGGGACAGGGTCTGACCCAAATTATAAAACTAAAATGAGAGGACTTCGAAGGGAAAAGCAGTGTGACTGTCACCTAAGAGGCCCTTCACCAGAAAGAGAAGCCAATAAGAGAGAAGACAATGTGTCCTATGGTTTCCATTGACAATATCGTCAGTGTCTCTATTGGTACTGTGTTATATGCTCTGGCTTACCTCTGGAATGAGTGGGAAGGAGAGGCTGATGTGCGTGGTGGCTGTTACTTCCGATATCCTTAATGCTTTTCTGGAATTCTCCCCCACCTCCTTACTGAGAGACTCTCTGGATGATGCCACTCCCATGTCATAAAAATTGTAACAAGGGCTCTGGTTTGCCTCATGAAAGTTAAAGGAAGCGGTCCTTATCTTGTAGCTGGAAGATAGGTGTTCATGGGAGATAATGCTGTGCTTTTTCTGATTTTATGTCTTGTCTTTGTGCATCTCTTCATTCTTCACAGGCTGAGGAGTTTGTTTGTATTTGATAGCCAGATTCCTCTTAACAGAGCCCTGGTTATCATTTGCCCCATGGTGTTGCACACGCCCATGGCAGATTCCTGGAGAGCTGACCTCCGTGTATGTTGCATTTTCAGGGCAGCAAGTACCCTTTACATGTGACCATGCCTTCCTCTGCCTCGAGCCATCCCCAGCTCCCCATCATCTGGAGAGAGCCTAAGTATCTTCTGTGACCACAAAGCCTGGCTGACCCTTTCAGCATTTTCTCCTGCCCTCCTTAGTCATGCCCTTAGAGTCAAGCCACATAAAAGTGTTCGTGAAGAGCTGCACACTGCACACCTCCTCATGTTTATGTGTTTCTTTTTGAGCAGTGTGGTCTTTCTGGAGTCACCTGCCTCCACCCATCTTCCATGTAAACAGCTTCTTCAGATCCATTTTCCTGATTCAGTTCGAATGTCACCTCTGCTATGTAGCCTTCCTAATTCCCCCCCAGTATCAGTGACCCTTCATCTGTGATCCTGAAGCCCTACCCTTTTTACTATATACACTTTTACTTGTCTTTTTATGTGTCTGCAAGGAGGTGGTATAACAAAGGGAAAATAACAGGAGCGTTGCTCTCTGATCTGGGCTTAAAGCCTGGCTCTGATACTTACTAACTACGTGTCTTTGCAAAAATGATCTGACGGTTGGGAGCCTCTTCTGTCTTTATGTGTAAATGGGCATGATGAACTCTTCTGAAGTGTTTTCTTGAGGATGAAACAACCTGTGGTGTGCTTAGGGTGGTGCTTGGCATATAGTAGTGTTCAATAACTGGTAAGGGTAGTGGTTGTGGTTGTTGCAATTATTATTGGGTTATGAGATCTTAGAGATGAAAGGGACCTGAGGGGTCATTCTTATGCCTACAAAGCCTGATGCCTACTCCCTTGCCTGATAGTCATCCAGCTTCACCTTGAACTCTGCCACAGACAGGGAACTAACTCACTTTCTCTCTGATCTTATGATGTAGAGGGGCTTGCTAGTACTTAGGCTAAGTTACTCTATGTCTATTTGGGGAAATATTTTATTATTTTTTAAAATAATTTTTTAAGTTTATTTTGAGAGAAAGAGACAGAGACAGAGAGTGCAAGTGAGGTAGAGGCAGAGAGAGAGGGGAGAGAGAGAATCCCAAGCAGACTCTGCACCATCAGCACAGAGCCTGATGTGGGGCTGAAACTCATGGACCATGAGATCATGACCTGAGCCTAAACCAAGAGCCAATACTTTACCGACTGAGCCTCCCAGGCGCCCCTATTTTGGAAATACTCTAAATTGGCAGTTATATTTGTGTATATATGTATGTGTGTCTGTATGTGTATGTACATTACATATTTACATATGTACTTACATATGTATATATACATATTTACATACGCGTATATATATTTAGTGATGCTGTTTCACCATATAAGATTTCCTAAAAAGTTACTGAAAAAGTTGAGTTAGGAAGTTACAATGCAAATTAACCTCCAAAGTAAAGTTAAGAGTGGCTTTGCATTTTCTTAGATCTTTTGTTTTTGGGTGGGTTGGCATCTGTTTATTGCTTGTCTCTGAGTGGAATGCCAGTGGAAATTGTGGCTTGTAATGTTGTTGCAACTATCAAGCATAGCCTGCCTGTGATACACAAAGAGAATAAAGTCTGAGTGACACAGTAACATGGGACATCTAAATGTAGTAATGCTTTCAGAGAGAAGACAACTTTTTATAATGTGGTTTAGAAACAACCCTGGGTTAGGAGCAAGAAATCCCAAGATGGTCTATGGTACCTTGGCCTCAGTTTTCTCATCTGTGAAGTGGGCGTATTTGCCACACAGGGATGGGATATAGAGAAGGAAGAGGTGGACCCTGTCCCTGAGAACTCCCCTTCCCCATTCAACCAGAGCACCTCTTTCTCTAATTTTTAAATATGAAGTAAGCATTGAAGTCCATTATAAAATATTATTCTAAATAAAATATTCTGTTGCCTAAAAAATTTCAACTTCTAAACCAGATTATCTTTAAGGCCCCCCCCACTCCAAAAACTATATAGCTCTGAAATAAAGTGATAGATCCTCACTAATTTTCGAATGCATGTTCAGTTTTAAAAAGTTTTTCATAATGAAACAAAATTACTTTTTAGAAACTTTTTAAAGGATAGTTTTTGTCTTCTCTCTCTGATGGGCTTAATTGTAGTGAACAATTATTCCTTTCCTTTTTCTTCCAAAATTTGCTTTTCTCTGACTTAATCCAAATCCTATCATACAAGGAAAAGGTCATCCATATTGTGGAGGGCAGGAAGATGAATATGTTTTATTATTCTCTTGTATCGTTTCATCCCAGGCCAGTCCTTGGAGAAACCGTGCCATAATTAAAATATGTTTTCAGCAATATGCATGTCCCTTTTCAGCAATTCCTTTCCCCAGTTCTCTCCAGATGACCTCATAGAATCATGAAGGCGGAACAGATGTAACAAATTTTTATGCCTAAACTCTTTACATTAATCCTGTGGAAAAGGGGACCCTGTGAGGGGAACAGATTTGTACTGGATACGGTAATGAGCCATAACTCAAACGCCGGTCTTTTCCAGGTCAGTTCATTTTCCAGTAGCTCTGGATAACCTCCTTGTGCTTTAGCTCACTTATAAAATGGGGATGATACTAATAGTATTCGCATCCTAGAGTTGTTGCTAGTATATGGGAGCATAGACCTTAGAGCTGTGCTCAGACTATAGAAAGTTTCAGATACCTGTTTGCTGTTATTATCATTACTACACTTCCATATTCTGATAGCAGGCTGCCCAAAGTGCACAGAGATGGAAACCTCATTTGGCAACTGTACGGCCTCCCATCTTGCATCCCGAAAACAAATTGTTAAAATAAAGTCTGTTTTCTTTTTAAACCTCCAGTTCTGCAGGTCACTGCTCCCTGCTGGGTGACATTGGGTAGGTAGTTGGTTCTTTTCAGATATATGAATATCTTGTTAACATGTTGGCTGCTAAATGCTCTCTTTGCCTGGTAGTGATGTGTTAACTCAGTGAGAATGTATGTGCTTCCAGAAAATCCTTAGGGACTGACTTTAATGAGGTGACTTCAGATTATGTGGCAGGTGAGTGTGTAAGTCCTTTTAAATCAAATAGGCCTGTCATCTCACCTTGAGGAAGATACCTTCTTCCACTGAAACGAATGGGGCTAGCCATGCCATCCCCATCACTCTCACCTCTAATTTCTGGAAAGTAAATGCCAACAACCAAATGGGTGAGCATTTAGGATTTAGACACTATCATTTCATTCCTTTATCAAGGTCGCATGCATGTAGCTTTACTTGAGCAATGAAGAAAAATGAGTTCCCACCTTTAAGTCTACCTTACTTTTGAGAAGCAGGCATATAACTAACTGATGGGTAGCCAAAAGATATAGGAAATGTGACTGAAAGAATCTAACTGCCTGTGAGGGAACTGTGGTTACAGGACAAGCTGCACTCAGAATCTCAGGAGCCCAGAGTCTCAACTTTGAAATGGCCCCAGGAAGTGCTGGTGGCTTCTTCTAGATGGGAGTTTGACCACCAGTTCTGTGATCTCAGGGCCACCATCATCTTGAGCCAGGATCTTTTCTTTTTCTGTCCGTGGTCTCTTAATCCCACCGCCCTTCCCAACTACATACTTGGGCCCATTTTTCCAGCGCACAGCGCGTCATTGACATTGTGAATGACCTAGGGGGAAACAGACGTTGCGCTGCCACTCTGTGGAGCTGAAAACTCTTTGCCAGTCTCAACGTCTGCTCAGCCATCGCCCTGCGGGAACCTCTGAAGGAATATGTGGAATCGGTGCAAACTCCTACCTCCTCACCGTTGGTTTCCATTTTCCTTTTTTTCCGCACCCTGGGTGGGGGCGGGGGGAGAAACGAAGACTCTCATTAGCAGGACCCTCTAAGTGCGATGTGTGGTTACTTTAGTCCTCACCAATCGCTTTAATATTTCAAAATGGAAGCGGCTCAAGGGCGGACGAGGAGGTGAGCCATACCTGAGAGCTGCCCGCACAAACTCCGCGGAAGCTCGCCGCGCTCTTCGGCCCACAGCCCCCCGGGCGCCAAGCCCGGGGCCCCCGGACTCGCGCGCGCGGCGCCGCGGGCCTGGTCTTGCGTGCGCCGGGGCGGTGCGCGGTGCGCGGGGCTCCGGGTCCGAGGCCAGAGCCCGGCGAGCCTCTGCCCCGCGGACGGCGCTGCCCGGCGCGCGCCCCTCCCTGCGCGCCCGCGGGTGTCACACCAGACGCTAGCCCCGGCGCGCTGACAGACGACTTTTCTCAGTTGTCACTTTTCTCGCTTGTCAGTGGAGCTGCTGGTAAGTGAAAGAAAACAGAGACGGGGCGCGAAGGCTGCGCGGCGGGGGTGGGGGCGGAGGGGGGCGGGACGGGACGCGGTGGGGGGAAGCCGGGGGGCGCCCAGGGCAGGGGGCGCGGGCGGAGCCCTGTGCGCGCGGCCTCGGAGTCGGAGCACCCCGCCCGCAGCGGCTCCCCCGGGGCGCATCCCCTCCCCTCCTCTCTCCCCTTCTCACTGTCTCCCCTCCACACTCGGTCCTCCCTTTCTCCCCCTAGTCCTTCAGCTGCCACAAGGTTCGCTTCCGTGGCTTTGTTTAAAAAAAAAAAAAATCCGAATAGGTCCGAGGTGCTTTCTCCTTGAGCAGCTGGGGACCATGGCCGGTTCCCGCAGCTGCCTCCAGGAGGCACCTGGGCCGGAGGTCGCCCGCGCTGCGAGCCGTGAGTCCGGGCTTGGGGGGCGCAGAAGGAGGAGCGCACGCAGAAAGTGACGGCCAAGGCGCGCGGTGCGCGGCTGGGGCTCGAGGGCTGGGCCGGCGCGGAGGCGGGGAGGGACGGGCGAAACTCTCCCAGCCTCACTCCCAGTGATAACCTCCAGCTATGGAGTCGCCGACCAAGGAGATTGAAGAATTTGAGAGCAACTCTCTGAAATATCTGCAACCCGAACAGATCGAGAAAATCTGGCTTCGGCTCCGAGGGCTGTAAGTAAATGTACCGACTTCCCTGGCCCCGTTTCTGCCTGCAGTCCTTATTTTACTACAAAGCCACAGCCATGACTGCTCACCCTGTTTCCGCGTGGCCCTTTAAACGCAGCCCTAGAAGTTCCACAACTGCTTCTCTGTTAATTACAGTCACTGCGACCTTTTTTTTCAAAAGAGATTTGTCCTTCTGAGTGTTTTAGAATGCCTTGCTGTTTCCAAAGCATACTTTCTTTGGGGGAAAGAGGACATGTCCTTAGATTTCAATTGTAGTAGCTCAGAACTCATGGAGATGTTTCTGGTCCTTTTGCTCAGGGAGAAAAGTCTGGGGACTGTTAATCAAAGGAAGAGTTACTCTCTGCAGAGTGCTTACAGACGTCTTGGCAGGTGGTCCAAGAACTTACCTTCAGTTCAAATCCTACATGCGTTCTGGCTGCTAAATTTTCCTCTCCTTCTCCTCAGCCTAGTTCAACTTATGATATTTTCTTAGGGTTCTTTCATATCTTAAAGTAGTTAAGGAAGGAAGGGGCTCTTTTTGGAGAAAGTGGGGGTCAGAACCAAGAGTGGAGTTTCCTACCAGTATTTCAATAGTGAAATAGCGCATTTGCTTTCAGTAGAGTCGCCAGAATTCTAGTTGGACTAATGGACAGAGATCTCTGAATTTCGTTCACTTCATTGGGTTCTTCCTGGTTTTGGGTACTGAGGAGAGGTGACCTGAAAATACATAGTGTTTTCTGTGAAAAGATTTTATAAATAATGAACAGCTGGGTACCCCATTCAGGAAGCCATAGTGATACCTGTATATTTACAGCTTGCTCTTCAGTTGACCAGGCAGATCCCAAAGACATCTCTCATGAATACCAGATACTCATTTCATTAGACTTTTGGCATCAAATATCTAGTGCAGTTAAAAAAACAATTATTTCTCCAAATATATTATCCAGACATTCTGTTCCTTATGAAGGACAATGATGGGGATACCAGCTCCTTGGCAGTTTGTTTTGCTGTAGTTATTGTTTTTGAAAGTACATGTGTACGTGCGCGTGCACGCACGCACGCACACACCCCTCCCCCCAAAAACAAAATAAAAAAGGCACTCATCTAAGTTAGCTTCATCTTAGAGGAGACTCCACCCTGACCAGGGTATTCAAGTTTCTAAAGGGAAGCAATAGATAGTATATGTTTCTTTAAGGGGCCCCCATTTGAAGTGCAATTCATAAAAGCCCTTCCATCCGTAATCTAAGTGACTTTCATTGCCATTGCTCTAAATGGGAAACCATGCCAAATAATATGATTTTTGAGTTGTCTGGCTGCTATAAGCAGAGGTAATAAACTTATTTGGAAATTTCGTCATTTTCGTTGGCAGGCTGTCCTGACAGTTGAGATGCGTGCAAGGCAGCACCTCTTTCAGAGCAATGTTTACAGTAAACTCATGTCATATGTAATGAACATTCAATCTGATCATACTGTGGTGCACACAGAGAGTTGTTTTGCATCCGCAAAGTCTGGGTCTGAGGTATGCAATGTAAAAGTGCTGTCAGGCTGACCTCCTTGCCATCTCTGCTGGGGGGACTCCTCTGTCCACACACTGCTCTCTGGCTGCTTTACGATTACAACCCTCTCCGCGGAGCTACTCAGGCTAGGGAGAGTGTTTGGGCAGATCAGCCAGGCTGAGAATGTGTGTAAAAAAGCATTTAGTGCTTACAACACACTGTCTTGTAGCTTTCTGCTTCATATCTTTTAGGCTTCTCTCCCCAAGGTGTTGGGGTGTGATATAACCACATTTTCGTTCTCTAGTCTCTCGTATCTACTTAGCATCCGGTGCCGTTGAACATGAAAGGTGTGGGTTGATTCTTCTCCAAGTGTGTGTTTTTGAATTCCTCTCTTTACCCGTCTACTGAAATGCTCTGCCTAACAGCAATCCTAGGAGATCTGTTGCTTCACTTTCTATTTTGAAAAGGACATGTTACTATCGTTATTATGGCATGATTTTATACTACTGTTAATGGTTCTTACTGCCACTTAAAAAACCAAAAACGGTAGTGCTATGATAAGTTGCTAAAGACACTGGAAACCAAAGGCATGCTTATTTATACCACTTGGAATAACATGTTAGCAGCTCACAGACTAGAAACTGTTAGGAGGTGGAAGGGTATGTCTCTATGTGTCCACACAACAGACTGTCAGTAAGAGAAAGGAAGCAGCCCTTTCATCATTTTAGGAAGACCCACTAGCCCTATTGGATTTTCATGTAAATTTATTACCATGACTCCCTTATGGAAAGGGCTTTATAGGTGATCACAGATAGGAATTTAGTTCACCCTGTTTGGGAACCATCTAAGTTCAAGACTTGATCATCTCATGCCTGGCCTGTTCAATGGCTTCTGTCTTCTTGTCAGTATCTTTTCCATGCAATTTGCTGCTGAATTTTTCATCTCCTCTATTAGAGCGGGAGTGCCTTGAGGACAGACTCTTTGTGTGTCTTGCTTACTGCTGTACATCCAGTGTATAGAGCAGGGTCTGGCATGTAATAGGTGTTCAATAAATAGGTGATTAAGGAAACATAAAGACCCAAATATGAACTCTATAATATTCAAAATGAATATATATATCCAAATATATTTGGATCAGCATACAGGCCGTATTACCTATCAACACAGTATTCCATGAACTAGGTGGGAGGCAGGTTTTATTAATATCATTACCCAGATTGGGCACAGAAATCTAAACTGAAGTGGGAACAGATGTGGCAAAGCCATAACCCAAGGCTGAATCCCACTCTTGCTTATCTACGTTCTCTTTTTCCCCCTCTCCGTACCCTTTCCCCTTTTGTGCACTGGCCAGAAGTGGGCTTTAGCAGCAGTAAGAAGATTGTTGCTCCTTCTGTTATTATCTGCCAAGAATCTACAGCATAAGAGAATATAGGGAATGAGCCTGTATACCTTACAAGCCCCACCCATCCCCCTTCCATGCTTAATTTTTTTCTCTTACACGTCTCACCACCTGAGTGCTATGTATTTTATTTATTATGTTTATTGCCTATCTCCTCCAACTAAAATATAAACTTCATGAGGACATAGTTTTTTTTTCAGTCTGTTTTGATCACCGGTGTATACCCAACACGACAGTATTACCTGGTATAGAGTAAATTTTCAATATGAATTCGAAACCTAGAGCTCATTCACATATTTATTTGGGGAAAAAATTGGGAAAAACTCTTAATCTAGCCTTGTAGCATCATCACCATGCTCGTAGCACATTGAATACTGGAAATGTGAATTTTAAACACTGTCTACCCAGCTGAGATGGCAAAACCCTGGAAGCCTTGGTATTTACCATAATGATGACTCTCATTTCCCCTGTGTGAGGTGCTGAACACCAATGTATAGAGGCCAACTGTAATTTGAAGGTTGTGGTGTTCCTCATCCTCCCTCTGCAGCTCTCAGACCCATGTTCAAGTTCCTCAAAGCTGGAAGGGAACAATACTGCACACTTGAACTTTTTAATTATATCTGTCAAAGGGATGCTATCCACTTATGTTTCTGGGATGAGCCTCTTTTTTTTTTTTTTAACCTATTTCCATTTCTATAAACCTCAGTTTACCCCCAGTGTTGTTGTCATACTTCTTTCCTCTGTAAAGAGGGTGGAATTTTTAAGAGCCCCCTCCCCGCCACCGATGGCTGTTTTAGGGAATCTTCCAATCTGGGAAAATATGACAACGGCTGCACTTTATTCCTCCGGTGATGTGGGGGAGCCTTACGGCTGCATAGGTTTGAGTCATGACTTGTACCTTGGGTCCTGACCAAGGTTTTTTCTATTGCCAGACTGTTCTATGATGACAAAAAAGTGTTTCTATACCCTTTTTCTTTACTTTTCTTTTTTTTTTTTAATTTCTGAGAGAGAGAGACAGCATGAGCAGGGGAGAGAGGGAGACACAGAATCTGAAAACAGGCTCCAGGCTCTGAGCTAGCTGTCAGCACAAAGCCAGATGCAGGGCTCGAACCCACGAACCGTGAGATCATGACCTGAGCCGAAGTTGGACGCTTAACTGACTGAGCCACCCAGGGGCCCCGATACCCTTTTTCTTTAAATTGAGAGCAAGTTAACAGGTTTCACTTATTCTGTTGTCAAAATTGTAATTAAGCTATAATGTATTTATTTTTCCTTACTATGAGGTAGTCAGTATAATAAATTTCATGCTTACATAATGCTCTCTATAAAGATGATGTGTTCTTTTGCATTATCTAAAATGATATTATGATATAATGGCAGGTAAATAGCTATTAAGGTAGCAGACTGAGACTATTGTTTTTGTCTATTCAGTGAGCTTTCCCACTCCCTAATATGGTCATAGACCCTGCCTCCCTCATGAGTTAGGGATGAACTCAAAACCCAGGACTAGCCAGTCTTAGAGTCTGACCTTCATGGCAAGAGTGGTAGGTAGGACTCAAGTGTGGCACAGAACCTGAATGGAGTTGGAGAGTCCTTTGTCAGGATTGCTCTCTCAGCTGCTGGAGAGTGCCACTTTCCCTTCTTCTGGGTTTTCCTGGTGGCTGCCACTGGCTCCCCTTCCCACTTCATGGGGAAGACCTTTCTGTGATAGGAGACAGTGAAGCCACCACTCAGAGAAAATCAGAGGGGAGAACATGGAGTGGAAATCCCTGGTCTGCTCCCAGAAGCCCCAGTTCCTGTACTTGTTTCTCCGATTCTGTGCTCTGCCAGCTGAACCGCCAGCCAGGCTGGTTCTGCTTAGGTTGCTTTGAGTTTGATTTCTCTCAGAGGGTTTTCACTAATATCCCACTGAAGCACTGAGACCTTAAGTGACTCTTCCAAAGTGCACAGCAAGGATGTGTGGGAAAGCCATGGACAGAAAGCCTGGATCTTTGGTTTCATATTTCTTATTTAATGAAGTCCTCTTATACTGTGTTTTCTCTGTACTCATCTGCAAGTTTTAATAGTGCCATCAGTGTTCAGGCAACATTAGTTTACTCAATTAACATTTACTGAGTGTCTATTATGTGCCAGGTGCTTTCATAAGCTCTGGGTGTGCAAAAGTAGATAAGATACCTGCCCTTCAGCGCTTCCCAAGCTGGCAGGAAAGACTGAAAGGAAAAGCCGGAAGTGCTGACTATAGTTACAGAGGGATGCACAGAGAGCCGCCTCTATCTGGGTTGGCCAGAGAAGGTGTTGCAGACTGGCAGTCATCTGCAGATTGATTCTAGAAGTGTCCTTAGAGTTAACAGGAAGAGACTTGCGCGGATCCTTTTCATTCATGTCAGCCTTGTGCAAAGATGCAAAGAATTGTTTTTGCAAAGATTTGAGGAAACAAGGGGTCCTCTAGTGAGCCCAGAATAAATCAGCCCAGTATTCTGAGCTGGTTTTATGGCATCTGGGAAAGCTGCTGCTACTTACTAGGGAGATAGCCTAGATCCTAGTGCCCTTCTCTATGCTCACTTCTCATTGATAATCCCCAAAAGGAGAGGGTGTGTTTGGGTCCATTTGCTGTCATCTAATGTTGAGCTATTGGACAGAAAACTCTCAGGTCACCTCAAAAGCACTTGCCCCCTAAATTGGTCCCTGGTCCCTTACAGACCTCACAGGGTTACTTTTCCCTATAAATCAATTCCCAAGAGCCTTAGCTACTTTCCTTGAAAGGTAGCTGTGTGATATCCTCCTGCAGCTCATCGCATGCAATACTGAGGGATAGATGAAAGCTGATGAATGGACGTAAAAGAGTGTGCAAAGGTACAGAGGCAAGGGAGACGCTGGTACGTTGAGGAGTGAGAACGAATGTTGGAAAGGAGGGCATGGGCCAGGTAGTAATATATGAAATTTAAAAAATTTTGCTTTTTGGTTTATTCAAAACTATGCATGCTCATAGTTTAAGGAGTCAAGTATTTGAACACATTTTGCTACATTACACACATGCAAAAATCCATTAAATTTGCAGAGAATATTTTTTATTTTGGTACATGTAATATTAAGGAGTTTTCATTTTATCTCTTACTTATAAGGAATTGTTAAAAAACTTTAAGCTGGAGAGTAACAAGTTGAAATTCGAATTTTAGGATGGCTGTTCGGGAAGAATTGTAGAGGACAGACTGGTGATGGATTTGAGGTCTGGAGACCGTTTGGAGAAGATTCTTGAATTTAGGGTAGTACCAGTTTTGGAGCAGAGAGAGAGAGAAAGGAAAGTTGTCTTCCAATTTTGTTTTGGCTTGGATATCTTAGTGAATTTGTTGCCATTTGCCTTATTAGGGGCCATGGAGAGGAGAGCAGGCTTGGGTAAAGCAGAATGATAAATTTGGGTTTAGATATGTTGAAATGGAGTAGCTTCTGGAAGATCCATGTAGTTGTTGGTGATAGCAGTCTGGAACTATGGAGAGACCTTTGGCTTGGAGCAGGGGTCTGAGAGTCATGGTCCTGAGGTAAAGCCTCACAAACGGATGACCTAGGAAAGAGTGGCTTTATCTGAATCTCACTAATAAAACAGTGCCAAAAGAATAATCTAAAAAATTATTTATTGGGGCGCCTGGGTGGCTTAGTCGGTTAAGCGTCCGACTTTCGCTTAGGTCATGATCTCGCGGTTCGTGGGTTCGAGCCCCGCGTCGGGCCCTTTGCTGACTGCCAGCTCGGAGCCTGGAGCCTGTTTCAGTCTGTGACTCCCTCTCTCTCTGACCCTCCCCTGCTCACGCTGTCTCTCTCTCTCTCCTAGAAATAAATAAAAAAAAACATTAAAAAAATTATTTATTTCCTCCAGATTACATGTTTTAGTGTATTAATTGGTCCTTCCACTCTCTCATGTAATTATAATGGCTCTGCATATTTTTGCTGGTCTCGTATTATATACCAGTTACTAGAAGCTTCAGAGGAGGTTTAGAAGTACCAGGAGAAAAGCCCTCAGGAGATTTAGAGTCTAATTAGGGAGACAGGATAATTCTTTATACATGTTGAAAGTTAAAAAACAACAATAAAAGTATGCACAATAATTAATTGCTAAATAAGTGATGTTGACACAGTGTCCTAGAATTCAGAGAAGGCAGACATTTGTATGTGAGGGATTGTTTTTGAATCTTTCTTTTCCTAATAAAGATCAAGAAAGTCTCTCACCTGAATACATTCTTAATGTGTATTAAGAGAGAGAAAGAGGTGAATATATAAAGGGTAAGTAGGTTTTTATATTTAGAATGAAATTTTCTTTACTTGAATACTAATGCAGTGTATTACTAATCCAAGCACATCATCACTTGCTTAACAGAATTTGGTTGTGCTGACTTATTAGCTAATTACAACTCATTATTTATCAGCTAAGCATTTATTATTTTGACCAAGCTTTACAGCTTCTATTGGTTGGGAAGTAGCCCTAAGTAGAGGGATTTCTACTTTTCTAGCTTGATTTTCTTTCTTTAATTTTCTTTGGCTCATGGAAAACTGCTTGCCAGTTTTTCCATATGGAGGGAAAGTGCTTACATGATCTAAGTCATTGCTTTTTGATAAGAGACTAAGAACAATAATTGTTGAGTATGCGGTCCATAAAGTAGTCTGTAAGAGCTTTGAGAATGACCATCACAATTTCTCATCAGTAATAAAAAGTGGATTCCACAATAAATGGAATACTCTATTTCTGGAGAAAGTATGCTGAATCCATGTAAAACTTTGGAATTCTTCAGACTTATTGGAGTGTACTCTTTATTAAAGACCTTTTGACAGCTCTTATTACGTAAAATAAATGAGTCTTTGTGAGTGTAAGAAAAACCTAGATGTTTCTAGGTTGTGAAATCATGAAAAGCTTAAGAGAGTAATTCAATTGAGAAGACATAATTTATGATTATAGATAATGAATTTTATTGATATATCTGAATGAATACACATACAACCATATGCAGGAAAGTCATCCATCACTCACCCACTAAGCAAACATTTCTTTGGCACTTACCATGCACCAGGCACTAGATAGTGGGAAGCAAGATAAAGACTCCCTCCCTTAGGGAGCATTCAGTCCACTGGCAGAAGCACATATTAAACATATAATTCTACGAGCAATTATTTATAGTGACGAATGCTATGGAAAAATATAATAGGGGGTCCAAACCTGGTGCAAAAATCAGGAAGGCTTCTCTGAAGAAGTGAGATTTAAAATGAGCTATGAAGAACAAGTAGACATTAGTTCAGTAAAGAGTTGAGGAAGAGTGTTCTAAGGTATTCAAGGGCTGGGAAAACAGCATGTGCAAAAAAGCCAAAGGATCATGGCACCTCAAAAACCAAGAAGGCCATGTGGCTATAGCCAAAACTGTATGGAGACAGGAGTCTCAAGACATTGCTAGAGAGGGATCAGATCATATTTTATTATTCATTCATTCAGCTAAGACAGCAGAAGAGATGATTTATTGTACATGTGTTATATTTAGCTACAAATGAAAACAGAATTAGTCCAGAAAGTCACAGGTACAAGGCAAAGGACCAAAAGGGACTGTTTTGATATGAGCAAGATGGGTTGCATAGGTGGTCATTGTGATGAGATGGTGACAGATGTTCTAGAGTCATTGAATCAAGCTTTAGAAAGTAGGCATGCAGTCCAACAAATTGGTACCGGCATCCCTGGCCTCTGGCTTTCCTTATTTCCACTCCTGTGGCTTCCATGGGTGCAGAAGCTAGCAGTTTAATTGGACCTCTGCCTCAGCTTTCTTGTTTTACACTTTAGCCTGCACATTCACTGCTTCCCTTTCTTGGCTCTCATGGCACACAGGTCTGCCAGATGATGGCACTAAGGCTGAGAGCCTTCCTTAGACTAGAGGTTTTACCAGTGGGAAGCCATTGTAAGGCCTATAGGGATGGATTTGAGAGATTTTTAGGAGGTAGTCTCAACAGGACTTGGATGTGGGAAATGGGAAAGAGTGGAATCTAAGATAACTCCCAAGTTTTTAGCTTCATTCCTAGATGCTGTTTACTTAGATAAGGCCCACTGAGGGGCAGTAAGATTGTAGATTTGGTTGTGCATGGGAGCAGAATGAATGGAGAGTAGAGATAATGAGTTCAGTTTTGGACATATTGAGTATGAGGGGCCTATAACATGTCCTTGAAGAGAGGTGGTGAAGTCATGAGCAGTTGGATAAATGGGTCTGGAGATTAAAGGAAAAGTCTGGTTTAGAGGGATAATGTATAGTCCAACAAAATAAGAATAAATAAGATAAATTATATATGTGTATATACACAGACACTCACACATAGAACTCAGTTTAGTGTGACACCCTAAATAGTCTGACAGAAGGTGCCAGAAGACTGCAAGTTTATATATATTTTCTCATTGGCATTTTCTTGTCCAACATATGGGAAAGGCCAGCTAGTAATCAGTGTACATAGCTTTGCTTGGAACCCTTATATTGACTACTTGGTTTCACGCTCACCATAACATGATTTGGAGCAGAGACAGAAGCCTGGGGGGAAGGCAGAATCATTCCCAGTATCCAACGGAAGAAAGAGACTATGACCCAAGAAGCCAAATGGAGTGAGGCCCCCATCACGGACCTTCTGGGTCATGAGCCAGGCCGTAAGACTCAAAGTGTGGACCCTATCACCACAGCAGGGCCGCCTGAAGGTTGGCTGGGTGGAGGCTCTCTAGACTCTGCAGGAGTTTATCCTTTGTCTAGGCTTGCCCAGTGGTGCTTTGTGGGGACGCTGCTGCTCCTGAAGTGCCCTATGATGGACACACCAGGCCTCTGTCTCCTATGCACAAGTCCTGCCACAGCTCTCATCTTCCACACCACATCTCCTCATTTGTGGCCATTTTCCTGCTTTTTAAGGCCTTCCCCAACCTGCCTTCCCCCCTTTCCACTTTCATTCCCTTCCAGAAGTCTATTGCAGGGACCCAATATTCAGTATTCTGCTGAAACAGCCTTCCTTTCCCTTAAGGCCACCAGAAGAGTGAAACCTTAAATAATCAACATAAGAATATGTTGAATATTTTGGCCAAAAGTCACTATTGGACATCCAAGGACTGTTAAGTTTTGTTTTTCCAGATTCCAAATAACCAAAATGCTGAAATAACCAAGACTTTTCCTGCATGGTACAGACACTCTGAGCGAATCTAGTAGTGAAAGATTAGTTTTCTTTTTAAGTTTATCTATCACTTATTTTGAGAGAGGGCGACTGAGAGAGAGCAAGAACATGAGCTGGGGAGGGGCAGAGAGAGAGACAGAGAGAGAGAGAGAGAGACAGAGAGAGAGAGAGAGGGGGAGAGAGAAAGAGAGAGCATCCAAAGCAGGCTCCACATTGCCAGTGCTTAACCAACTGAGCCACCCAGGTGTCCCCTGAAGGATTAGTTTTTGAAATCTATTTCTGTGTGTGTTTTAGGAATAGTTCAAATTCAGACTAATATCTGACCCCTTTTTCTCTATCTCTCTGACTCTTGTCTAAGGATGACTCTGAGGGGTCTTATAATACCTTTAAATTACCTCCCCTCAAAGTATTTCATATTTAGTATATATACTCTTCCAGGCAGTTGTTATTTGGAAATCCAGTCTGCTAACTATGAGGAACCATAAATACTTTGATGAATAAAGTCCTGTGCTGCTCATTTGTGAAAACAAAAGGATTAATTATCATAAATTGAAGCTCCATAAATATTGTTTAGAATTGTCATTCTTTCTACAGAACTACGGACTGAAATTAGTCATTGTTAAAAAAAAATGAAAGAATTGTTTAAAAAATTAAAGAATTGTTCAAAGTACTCATTTCTGGGAGTCTGGATAGTTTCAGTAAAGGTAACTATATAGGTAAGGAGAATTTGGTGATTTCCGCTGGCAGTACAGCTCAAAATGGTCCCTATGAGCATATTTACTAGTTAATTCCCCTCCTCCTTTTTCTGTTTTCTGGATATTCGCATTATTTTTCAATATTTAAATTGTTAAAGTTTACAGAGCCCGTGTCCAGAGAAGAGGCTTCTGTGGATGATGTTACTGTTAGAGAAGGTTTTGGAGGAAATAGGAAGGATCTCTGCTCCCCAGGAACTGTGTGTTGACTTAAAGTCACCCAGAGTTGTAAATAGCCAGTAGCTGCTTTCTGCCATGAGTACGTTTGGATAAGAGCTGGAAGGAAGGGTGGAAGAGAGGAGAGAGGGAAGGAATACTCCTAGAGTAGATAGGGAAGGCTTAGAAAGACCAGACTGGTCACTGAAGTTAAACTTGGCAGAAGATACGGTTTTTGTTCTGGCTAAATACACATGAGGAAGAGCAAAGCAACTCTCTGGATAATTCAATTAAAAAAATTCTACCCCTCCCCTAATTACAGGGATGCATCTGTGGAGAGTAAGATTTTGTCTTAATCCTTCGGATTTATCTCCACTTTGGCAGCGTTGCATGAATATTAAGAAATATTTTTGTTTTCAGCCTTTCTCATTGATGTTTATCTCAACAGGAGCCAGGCTCCTAGGAAAGAGGTCACAAAAATCTCTTCCATTCCCACCCACACAGTTTTGCTGTGCTTATAACACAGCAAGTGGTTGTAAATATGTGAATAGAGGGATAAATAATTTATGCAAAAAAGCGCTACCTGGACTTCTATAAGCATGATATTTACTTTCTATTTTCTTTCTCTAAAAACCTTTCCATATTTTGTTGTTGGTGCCAATGGTTAGCTCACTGCCTAGCTTAAAGCAAGAGGGAAATAGTGCTTGGTCTGCTCAAAAAGCTTTGCTTTCCAGAAGAAGATTGCAGCCTTCTTTGGGGAGGGGGTCCCTTTTGGGGGCCTGTTGGACGGTAATTCGAGTGCTGGAATTTTTCACCCAGGCCCCAGGAGAGGATCAGGCATGAACAAGAGATTTGGATTTTTGTGTCTGGCCAGCTGTCTACAGGCAGACAGGGGGGCTGGAGGGAGAACAATGAAGAAACAGGCCTTCAGGAATGTGGGAGCATGGGCACAGTATGGATTGGCTGAGTGAATTGGTGCTGTTCCAGGTGGGGCTTCCTGTGGAGCTGGCAGGAATTTGGATTAATTCTTAAAGATTTCTCCTTTTTCCAGTGCCCAGCCAGCACTAGATACAAACATATTTGCTTCCAGGAGTGAGTTAAAAATCGATGGTCTTATGTACGGCTCTGCTTCAGTTTAGCATTCCCTTATTCTTCAGGTTCACCATCCGCATCCCCAAACCTTACTTCTTCATTTGAATTTGATCTTATCACTTTGGGTGATGAGCACATCTTGCAGTTTTGTATTTTGCGAGTTGCTGACCCTGAATATGCTCTTCTGTTTCTAAGAAGGCTAAATGGAAGAGTGAGAGTCTGTGGGACAATTCCACACCCCAACCAGAAACCAAACCAAACCAAACCAAACCAAACAAAAAACTAGCAGAAAAATTCTCTAGAAAATTTAAACAAAAAAACCTCCCCAACCCTTTACTAATTATTGGGTTATTCAAGGTGAAAGTGAGTTTATATCATTTTACTATTTTTCATTTTTTGTATTGCTTTGATCTTTGGCCATGAAGGAAAATAGAATCATTGCCCAGATGGAGTTTCATTCTGTAGTTCATCAGTTAAGAAATATTTGAGCTAGTAAGGGAAGGGAATATCTCATTTTCTCTAATATCTTCTCCCCTCCCCAATACTGTGCCAGAAGGTACCAGGAGACAGCAATTTATATACACTCTCTTATTGGCATTTACTTGTTCAAAATATGAGAAGTGCCGTCAAGCAGTCAATATACACAAAACTTTGCAAATCTGGGTTTTAATGTATGCACCATGGAAATGAAATCACTCGTAGGTTAAGAAGAAATGTACAAGGACCTTCCAGTCTCAGCAACATGTAGAGTAGTTCATACAAATGATTTAAGATATATTCAGAAGTTTCCAGAGATACCCATTTGTTCTATTCAGTTTTATTCAGTCTGTAACCCATATGCCAATGAAAAACAAAACCGGAGTATCAGATGATCATTCAGGTCCTTGCTAATTTCATGGGTATTTGTGACATTTTATCTTAGTCTGCTTTCCCACAAGGGAGCTGTGTGTGACCTGAACTCCTGAGAACATGTAGTTAACTCCACTCAATTAACTCCGAGTCTTGCAGCACTTCGTTTTTCTGAGTCTGCCCCCCAATTTCCTCTCCCTCGAGGGAACTGAGGGCTGAGAACCAAGAAATTCCAAAGCTGTCTGTGCATAGGCAGCAGTAGTGACCTTGGTAGAGAAGGATGGAGACGGGATCTGACGGGATCTGGAACAGAATGAGTCATCATTGCCTGGAAGTGCTGGCGAACACGGAAGGCAGAGACCTAGAGTTCTCATGTGCATGTGTAGTTGTTGCACATCCAACTTCCCATACCGGAAAACCTTCTTATGCCCAACTGGGAGGTATCTTGCTGTCAACTTTGAAACTGAGCACAAGTTTTGTCTTTTTTTTTTTTTTTTTTAAGCCAGCTTGTTTGAATATTAAGCCTATTTATAAACCTTATTATTATAGCACCCATATGGCTCTTACTCAAAGATACTCACTTAAAAAGAAACCAAAGACTGCCAGCCTCTTCATAATTTAACATCAGTGCTTATTCAACCCTCACTTGTCCATACTCTCAGGAATGATTCCCAAATCATCTGTTTGACTTTGGAGTATGTGAAACTTACATTTATTTGATTGTGGGCATGCCCGGTACTTTGGGAACTCCAAGTCATCAAAAAAGCAAGTATAGTCGCCCAGAAGGCATCCTCGCTCCCACCTTATTGCTGTCTCTTGCCATTCCCTTGCTTTTGGGGCTCTGCCCCCATGCAGGTCCAGGTTTACTGTGGACAGAATCACCCCTTTTATGTTTGCTTAATTTTATCCTTTTTCTCCCTGGCTAGGGCCAGGAGAGGTAAAATGAAGTTCAGTGTCTAGAAGTGTCTGCTAGATGACACAGATACGGAGAGCTTTGGGTAACCTTTTTAAATATTGGGGGTCAGTGCTCTTTGCTCTTTGCTGATGTTCCCATCTCAGTATTCACTTTTCAGAATGAGATCAGCTGGATGTAAGTGGACTGATCCTTTGAGGGGAGATTTTCCAGCTCCTCATTTCCTGTTCTATATATGTGCATGTACATATACACATACACACACCAGTGATAGTTCTTGGGCAATCCACTTTCCAGTTCCAGGGAAACATTCCAGATTAAACAGACATTGATTTTCAATGATGACCAGGAGTCTTTTAATTTGCCTAAGAGATAAATGGATATGGGTCAGTTGATGCTAGCTGTAGAGCATCATGTCTCTGCATTGAGTTACAACTTCTGGTGGGTGCTTAGGGATTCTGTGTTAGCAACCCCATGGGCTTCAGTTTTTAGGGAGTTCTTGATAAAAAGAAGCTTTATCAAAAGGTAACTTGAAAGGGGCACCTGGGTGGCCAGTCAGTTAAGCAGCTGACTCTTGGTTTTGGCTCAGGTCATGATCTCAGGGTCATGAGATCGAGCCCTGTGTTGGGTTCCGTGGCGGGTGTGGAGCATGCTTAAGATTTTATCTCCTTCTCTCTCTGCCCATCCTCTGTGCTCTCTGTTTTTCTCTCTGCCTCTCAAAACAAAGTAACTTTAGATATTGCTAAGGATTATTATGCTGTTCATAAATACCCACTTTTACCTTTTCTTCTCCTGCCTTTTCAACAATGGCCCTACTTCAACATTAGAGGGAAATGTGTACTTCTGCTAAGTTTACTGGGACCACAGCCAGAGTGTGTGGCAGGGTGTACAGCCTGCAGGGTCCCTCGGGCTTGGGGGTAAGCTGGACAGGATTTCAGCTCTTTCTCCTCTTAGCAAGATTGAGGTTAGCACCTGCTTTCTTTGTGGTTCAAGTGTTCTAAGATAAGGAGAATTGCAAGCATTCAGTGTTTTTTTTCCTATTTTTAGAAAGCAATCTGCAGCCTTTTTTCTTTACTTCTTTAATCAATGAAAGCCTTTTTTTCCCCAAATAAAATTTGGAAACCTATTGAATTAAAATACCATTATTATTTATGCAGTACTGTTAGTAATACAGTAGCTGACTCTCAAGCCCTTACTGAATACCCAGCACTGCGCTAAAGGCTTTACAATATTCTTATACTTGATTCTCACATTGTCTTGTGCAGTGGCTGCTACTGTTAGCCAGCTTTTACAGATGAGGAGACTGGTGGTTGGGAACGTGATATAATTTGCTTAAGGTCACATAGCTTATTGGGCACCGTAATTTGGAGGAGGCTTTGAGTTCAAGCCAGTGATCAGCATTATGCTTTAATGCCCATCCACAGAGTGAGGAGGGCAGAGCCCATTCTGGGGAAGAGTTTGCAAAGCGCCACTCTAGACCTTCATGGATATGGTTTCCTTGGTCGGGCCTTGTGGAGATGACCAGCCTTCTGCCTGAGCGTGAAGCCACACATTCTCCATCTCCCATGCTGCCAGCTTTGCCAAAGTTCAGAGCACAGCAGCTCCTGGTCATTCTCTGCTTTTTACATCAACTCAGTCTAGCTACGTGAATCTTAAGACATGCGATGTGTTGTTTCAGGTTTCAAAAAATTGTAAATTTGAAGTAAGTTTGAAAAAAAACAAAACAGAACATTTAAAAACATTCCTTTTGTCTTTCAGGTTATGAATCAGGGATAAGTTCTGTGGAAGTTCTTAAAAACAAAAGGCCAAAAATAAACTGGGTTCTTTTCTAGCTCATTTCCTGCATTTAGAAGGAAAGGACCCAGTTTGTTTTATCGTTGTTGGTTTTGTTTGTTTTTATCTAGTGTCTGAGTTCCCTCTTGGCACCCTTTGATTTATTTGCATAATTTTCTGTGAAGGCTTCAGAGTTTACTTTCTTTCTCTACAGTTGAAGGTTCTGTATCCATAGGTAAATTACTTAACCTCTCTGAACCTCCCTTCCATCAAGTGAAAAGTGAGGTATCCCTCCCAGGGTCCGTAGGTGTCAAAATGAGTTAATTTGTGTAATGGACATGGGACAGAGGTGTTCCACAACTGTGAAGCCCCTAACATTGTCTTCTTACGTTCCTCATGTGTGTAGAAAACTATGGCTTTCATAGGTGTCCTCACTGCTCATAGTAAGTCATTGCTAAACAGAAGGAAATGCATAGAAAGAAAAAAGTTTTTGATCAGTTTGTTGATAAATTCACTTATTCATTCCCCAGCAATATATTGAGTAGCTGCCATTTGACAGTCACTGTGTTAGGAAAGAGAGAAACACCAGCAGGTAGCAGACGAGCCATCATTGCCATCAGCAAAGCAGATCGTAACTCTCAGGAGTGACAAGTGCAATGAGGTGGGTGAACTGTGGCCACCATGGAACATACAAAAGGAGCACTGTCCAGTTTGGGAGACCCTAGAAGGTTCTTAGGAGGAAGTGATGTCTCAGCTGAGAGCCGAAGGATAAGTACGGCTCATTCAGGCCTCACTGATCCTGCCCAGTCCAAATGATCTGTGGATGGATCTTGAGTAGGATAATTTCCATGGAAGTACATTTTCTCTAGTGTTTTAAGTGCTGACCTTTCAACTCCAGTATAAGATGACACTATTTGGATTGGATCTGTCTTGGTTCTGAAGCCATCTGGGTCTAAATGGCACAAGATGGGAAAAGAGAACTTTAGGTCTATGAAGCCAAGGATGCAACTATGAGGGTGAGGAGTGAGTGTTAGGAGTGGATTGTACTGAAAATCAGATTTTTGGGTTTCTTTGGGTCTACCAAAAGCACAACCCATATTTTGATAAGTGTGAGTGGCAGCTGCAAGTGACTTATTTATTTTGCCAATAGACATGTTGTGTGTCACCCACGTGCTAGTTGATGTGCAAGCCCTTGGAGTTCCATATAACAGGACCCCTGACCTCAAGAAGCTCAAAGCAGGGACAAGGGGATGCAAAATTTTTAGACTGTCTATATGCATGCAGGTACCTGACTGTGCCCTCTGAGGTCATTCTTTCTATTTTACAGCTGTGGACACTAAAGCTTGATTTAGCATAGAGCATACCTGAGGCCTCACAGCTGGAGGTGGTGGTAGTAGTTGGATTTTGAGTCTGTCACATTCCAGAGCCCTATTGTCTTTCCACATAGTTGGAGATGGGACAATGCAATGCAAAAAGTGACCCCTTCTCCCACATATCATCTTTTATTTTTAAAAAATTTTAAATGTTTTATTTATTTCTGAGAGAGAGAGAGAGAGAGACAGTGTGAGCAGGGGAGGGTCAGAGTGAGAGGGAGACACAGAATCTGAAGCAGGCTCCATGCCCTGAGCGATCTGTCAGCACACAGCCTGACACGGGGCTTGCACCCACAAACTGTGAGATCATGACCTGAGTTGAAGTCAGACGCTTAACCGACTGGGCCACTCAGGCGCCCCATGTATCATCTTTTAAAACAGAGTATGAATTATTATATTTTTCTTAACTTTTTCCTCAGCACTTTTTTAGCTTGCTATCTCCTTTCATATCTGGCTGGACTGGGCTGGGCTGGTTTGAGGTCACTAGACATGCTCTCCAAACCTATTTGCCTCATACTTTCGTATTTGTCCTTGCTGAAATCCCAGCCATCAATCGAGACCACCTCTTTCAAAAAGCTCTTTAACCCCCCCCCCCCACCCCGTACTGGTTGTTATCATAAAGTAACACTTTAGGTATGTGTCTTGATTTCTGTTTTTAGAATCCAGATTTCTTTCAGGAAGTGGATTTTAACAGTGGTATTATGAGGGTTAACGATGTATGTTAAATGCTTGTTACTAGTGGGTGCTGAAAATGGAAGCTCTTCTAATTTTTGTTCATCTTCGTTTGTCCCAGCACTCCCAGCATTTGCTTTGTATGCTTCTTGGCAAATGCTGGGAGAATTCCATGGAAGCCAATACCAAAGATTGTCTTCTTCTGACCTCCGGAGATACCCTCTGCTGATAGAATTAGTTGGGCTTCTGGGTAGAAGCCAGGAGCATCCATCTGGCCTGCCTGCCCCATTGTCTTTGGCCCTTGCACACTCTCAGTGGATTGTTATTATTATTTTTTATCTTGCCAGAGACTCCTTAACCCAGTTTAGTAGACAACAGTCCTAACAAGGGCCGAGGGCATGGGCCACACCACAATTCACTCTGCTCTGTGCTTGTAGATGAAACCTCTGCCCTTGGCAACTGCCTGAAAAGTGATCTGTTACTGCTGATGGGGTCCAGACACAGCTTCTAGAGGGGGTGCCAGGGGCTGTTTTAGGCACTAGGTTACCCTGGGGAACCACACAAAGAATCTGCCTTTGTGAAACTGATGTTCACGTGGGCTGTCTCATATATTTCTCATCACAAGGTCTTGAGACGGGTTCTCTGATATTCCCACATTATAAATGAAGAAATTGAGGCTCAGAGGAGTTGAAGAACTGGTCACATATTGTAGAGCTAAGTGCCAGAGCCAAGATCAGAACACAGTTTTTTCTAAAGCTCAAGCCTTAACCCACTCTGTTCGTTGACCTCCTCTCTTTACATATGATGTAATTTAAACATATAAATATCTTTATATATTCATATAGCCCAAAAATGTGTGTATCTGCATATGTGACTATGTACAGGTATAGAATAATAGTAAAAATAATAAATATAAAGGAAATGATCCATTAATCCACTACCCTGGGGTCATGGTTTTCATTCTGGTGTTTCCTTCCAGAAAGTATTTGGTACATTAGGCAAGATCACCCCGTAGGTTCTGTGTTTCATGCTGCTTTCTTCACTTAACACCTAACACTGCCATGCATATTTTCATATGAACAGAGATGTAATAAGTCACAGTGATTCTGAATTTGAAACATCTGTGCCCTTTTTAAAAAAATGTGTGACATACAGCTCTATGAGCAAATCAGCAGCTTGGTTTCCTGGATGCAGTGACTGTAATGGGAGCGTAGGTGTGGAACTAAGGACAACTGGGAAGCATTGCACTTCCTGGAGATGCTACCAGGAAGACGCATTTTCCTCCCCAAGCACTTTCTTTCCTTGAATCCCCTCCAGTTAAGAGCCTATTCAAGCTCTTTTGAGAGACTTCAGAGTCTGCAAAAACTGACACAAACCTAAAAACCATTGAGATATTGGGATAATAAATTTGATGGCCACTTTCCCCTTGAATGCCACCATGGCCTGGGTGAGATATCGAGGGCAGATATTATCTCCATTTGATAGATTAAGAAGCTTTATGCCCAGTAGATGTGCCCAAGGCTAAATAGCAGAGTTGTACTAGAACTCCAGCCATTTCTGCTCCCAGGAAAGTGCTCTTCCTGAAGAGTAGCCCACAGATAAGCTATTAGCAAGTTCCTACTGCTGCTCTCACCCCTTTGCTTCTAGACTTTTTCATTGTCCCTTTTCTCCCTTCTTCCTTCTGGGAAGAGCTTATATCTGATCTTATGGTTTAGCTGAAAGACTCATTTTCATTGAAAAAAGGCACATCCTTAAAGGGACTTCGGTGCTATATGGCGGAGGTAATAGTAATAAATGTTACAATACAAATAGCTAATAGTTATTGGCCATTTAATATGTGCCAGGCAAAGAGGAATGCTTTCCAAGACCCTGACCATTTACTCCTCATCAACCCCATGAACCTAACAAATGGAAGGGCTGATATTTAAATCTGAGTCCTGTGGTCTTTAAAGCCTGACCTCGCCCCAGATACTACATTGCCTTCAACGGGCAAGGGGAAGAACATAGGAAGGCAGAACCATTGAGCTCTTGGGAGGCTATTTGTAACTGTGAAGACTGCTTGTATGCATCTGACCACAATATAACACAATAATCTGAAACTTTTAGCTGGGGTTTGAAACTCACAAGCCTCACAGAAAGAACCTGTCACGCCTATCCCTGCTGAAGTATCTTTTCTAATTCACTGCCTGCCACAACCCTTTTCTGATGTGTGTTTATGCTTCTTTTCCTACAGGAGGAAATATAAGAAAACATCCCAGAGGTAAGAGTGTCTTTCTGAGAAAGGGAGCTTGCTGGTTGAGTCATTTGTGGTGCAACTCTTCGCAAGTCTGGCTCATGGTGGACATTCAGTGTAATGAACAGTTTCTTGGTTCCTTCTCCGTGACGTCCCGCTTAATCTTTGGATCACTACTGCTGCTAGAATTAAAATTTTATTGCAGACATTTAGGGTGGCACTGTGAGTGTATACCCCTCTGTGAGAATGGATCTGGTGGATGAAAAGACCTGTTAACTGTTGATCCACCTAATGATTGTATCAAAACTTTGACTGAAGAGGGGCTGGCCTGGCGGGTGCTGAAGGTTTGTGGATGGGGGTATAAAAGCATCTTTAAGTAGACTTTTAGTGCTTGAATTTTCCTTTGTCTGCAGTTCCTATTTGCCCGATTGTCTGACAAAATGCTGTTGAGCATTAAATAGGTACAAATTCCTTCAAGGGCATTATTAGTCTTGTTTGGTTTAACCATGGAAAGGATAATTTAAAGTAGAATGTCATCTTTTATCATCCTCCATTACCTCGTTTTATTGAGAAGAGTTTGGAAAACACATTCCAAAGAAATAGGTTGTGTAGACCTTTTGTTTACTAAGCATTAGAAGCCCACAGCTCAGTCGCAAAGTCTAATGTCCACTTTTCATCGATTATATTTGATTTTGGTGTTATAACATTAAACAGATTACATTTGGATAAAAAAAATCACCACTGCAGTAGGTTTCAACAATGGTGCCTTCAGATGACTGCTTTACTCTTACCTTTTCTAATGAGTATCATCTCATGGCAGAGTCCTGTCCTACGGTTTCCAAATAAAGTCCATAATCTAAAGTAGTGGAGTTACAATTTGATATGCTTTGTAGAGGTGCACGCATCATTGAGAGAAGATGAACAAAACCTTAGGGCTTCTTGGAGGTTGCTATGCTTTTCTAAATATAGTGAGCTTATACAGATGGCAAAATAATTCTGTCTTGTTCAGGTTCATCGGGTTCATGGTAGTAGTTGCATGGGAACCACTGAGCAGGATAGAAATTAATCACTCAGATTAGAGGGCGTAATAGTCTTCAGTAGTAAAAAGGAATTTATCATTTTTACTTGTAGTGAACCTGGGGTATGAGACATTTCAAAGTTGCTTCAATTTTATTTTAAGAAAAGATAAATGGGTTGGAGGGAGTTTTACAAGAGAGTGGCTCAAACCTGTCAAGTTTCAAATTACTATGTAGATTATTTTTGAAAGCATATTTTTGCATATCTTACATGAATGCTGTTGCATTTTTTATTATGTCGATGTAATAAAAAAATAGACTGTCTTGTGCCAGCATCATTGAAGTCATGTAAAGTGCAGATTAATAGAGGGTTGGTTTGAGCTCTTCTATTTTTAATCATATACATATTTTTGTGTGAAATAGATCCATGTCTACTAATCTATCATTGATAACAAACCATCTCTAAACTGATGGTTTAAAACAACCATTGTATTCTGCTCACAGTGTTATGAGCCAGCAATTCAGGAAGGGTTTGGCTGAGTCGTTTGCACCTGACCCAGCTGGAATGAGCTGGGGCTACTGGAGACGAAGGGGTCCACTTTTTTTTTTAATTTTTTTTATTTAAAAAAAAATTTTTTTTAATGTTTTATTTATTTCTAGGAGAGAGAGAGACAGGGTGAGCAGGGGAGGGTCAGAGAGAGAGGGAGTCACAGACTGAAACAGGCTCCAGGCTCTGAGCTGGCAGTCAGCACAGAGCCCGACGCGGGGCTTGAACCCACAAACCGTGAGATCATGACCTAAGCGAAAGTCGCACGCTTAACAGACTAAGCCACCCAGGCGCCCAAGAAGGGTTCACTTTTAAGATTGCTACTTCACTCACTGTGAGGCGACTTGGTGCTCCTTGTTTCTTTCTCACTTTGCACATGGCTTTCTTTTTTTTTTTTTTTTTAAATTCTTTTTTTTTATTTATTTCTGAGAGAGAGAGACAGTGTGAGCAGGGGAGGGTCAGAGAGAGAGGGAGACACAGACTCTGAAACAGGCTCCAGGCTCTGAGCTGGCAGTCAGCACAGAGCCCGACGCGGGGCTCGAACCCACGAACCGTGAGATCATGACCTAAGCGAAAGTCGGACGCTCAACTGACTAAGCCACCCAGGCGCCCCATGCACATGGCTTTCTTCCTCTGCATGGAGCTTGGGCTTCTCACCGCATGGTGGTCTCAGGGTAGTTGCACTCTTTGTTGGCTTCCTAGGTCATGTGTTTCAACAGACAAGAAATGGAAGATGCTGGTCTCTTCATTACAGCCTGCACCCATAAACTGGTACAGCGTCACTTCTGCTCTATTTTGTCGGTCAAGATATCACAGAACCCACCCACATTTAAGAGAAAGACACATAGATTACATCTCTTGATGGAAAGTTCTTAAAGAATTTGTGTCGGGCTCTGGGTTGACAGCCGAGAGCCTGGAGCCTGCTTCAGGTTCTGTGTCTCCCTCTCTTCCTGCCCTCCCCTGCTCATGCTCTGTCTCTTTGTCTCTCAAAAATAAATAAATATTAAAAAATTTTTTAAGAAAATCCTCTGGCTTTCAAAGTCATCATCATCCGACTACAACTTAATTGAGGTAAGTATCTTTTTAAAAATATTTTATCAAGGACTAGGCAGATCTTAGTAGCCCAAAAGAATGTTATGATAGTGGTTCTACTGGATCTCACTTTTAATGTTAAGAAAAATGTACTCGTCTCTTCCAAGACCAGAATTTCAACCAAAAGAATAATATTATCAGAACTATTTACTGGGTTAGCAAGTACACCGGTAAGTAGAAGGTGAGCTGCTCCCTGCACAGAAACCCTTATTGGATTAGGCCCTAAATCAATACATTTAAGGGGAACCATCCTTTTGTCTTATGAATGAGTTTTGTCCACAAAGGCCAGTCATTCCAAGAGATTTGTTGAAGTGGTGACATGATAATTTGACAGCTAGAGAGGATTACTCAGGAGACCTCCTTACCCCGAAAATTCTAATCAGGTTATTTTTAATACAGCTGAAGATTCAAGTTATCAGGTCTGGCTCTGAGAAATTTATCTTTGAGAAAGCACGCCAGATCATGTACAAAATCATCATAAATACCTAAGAATAATCTAATACTTCTCAGTTGCTACTAAAGAAAAGAATTGCTAGCAGAGATGGTGTTATAAGCTGAATCAATGTTAGAAGTGCTTTTAACATGCATGCATACCCACATGTGTGCACATACTGACGCCCCTAGTTTAGTATGCCTGGAAAGGCTGCGATTGGTCAGCAGAATCAGAGGTAAAGGTACAAATAAAGACTTATCCACAGACCTCAGGGACCTCTGCAGACATATGTCCAGTTTTCATGTCTAGACTGTGGAAATAATTTGGTCGGAATGACCAGGAGTTGGAGTTTTAAGCCACATCAGCTAGGGAAAACTTCATTAGCAAAAAGGTTTTCATTGATTTGTTATTAATTCTAACTTGGTTGGCTGGTTGGTTGGTTGCTTGATTATCAAATTTAGCTCTGCTTAGATAGTATAAGAAGTTCTGGGTCTGACTATACCTGATTTACTCACTTTATAAATCTAGACATTTCTGTGACCAAATAACTTTAGCCAAGGGTGGTCACTCTCATCTTTTTGATCATCAAATTATTTTGATAGTCCCATGCATGATACTTTACAAAAATCTTTCAATTTAACAAGTTTACTTAATACTCTTGCCATACACTTAAATATATACTGGAAATAAAGACATATATAGTTGACCCTCGAACAGCATGGTGGGTAGGGACACCAACCTCCGTGCAGTTGAAAAACTGTATAAGTTTTGACTCCCCCCAAATTTAACCATTAATAGCTTACTGTTGACTGCAAGCCTTACCAATAACATAAACAGTCAACACATTTTATGTGTATGTATTACATACTATGTTCTTTTTTTTAATGTTTTATTTATTTTAGAGAGAGAGATAGAGACAGCATGAGCAGGGGAGGGTCAGAGAGAGAGGGAGACACAGAATCTGAAGCAGGCTCCAGGTTCTGAGCTAGCTGTCAGCACAGAGCTCAATGCAGGGCTCGGTACCCACGAACTGTGAGATCATGACCTTAGCTGAAGTTGGACGCTTAATCAACTGAGCCACCCAGGCGCCCCTTATATACTGTATTCTTAGAATAAACTTAGAGAAAAGAAAATGTTTTTAAAAAATCACAAGAAAGGGAAAATACATTTAAAGTACTCTGCTGTATTTATAAAAAAAATCTGTGTGTGTATGGACTCGCACAGTTCAAACCTGTGTTGTTCTAGGTCAACTGTGTAAGAAATTGCCTTTGTTAAGAGGTATGCAGACTTGTAGTTAAGGCACATATGAACAAAATAATTAGAATATGGTAAGTGCTATAAGTATTAAAGGTCATTGCAAATAAGTCGTTTGGGAAGATATTTCCATTACTACACTCTTCTCTCACTAGATCACAAATAATATTGCTTCTTATTCACTTGGAGGTATGGGCATATTAAAGTCCAACAGAATAACTGAGAATTTTTTTTCAGCTTTCTTCATGTGTTCTGTTATCTTAAAAGTGGATGTTTTGCTGATCCTTTAGATTTTCTCTCAAAGGGGCAAATGTCTCAAAAATATTCTGGACATTAGGAGGAAGAGAACCCAGGGTAAAAACATGTGGAGATAATCAGTAGAGTGGATATCACACATGTAGATAATAGAGTGGTCCCTATCCATTGCAAGGCAAAACAAGGAGTTATTTTTTTCCTCCAACTATCTTTATGCCTTCTTTCACTTGGATTTTTATGTGGCTTAGTAATCACATTTGATGAGCCCAATAATTGATTAAATCCAGCAAATGATTCCTGTAGTCAGGTCTGCCTATGCTGTCACGAATCAGCATGCTTAATGAGTCATCAGCAGAACTGCCACCTTTGCTGTTAATAATAGATTGTCGTGTGTGGGGGGTGGGAAGATGATATCACCCTTTGGGAAGGCTATCTTCTAAGCACTTGTATCCTTGTGGGAGCAAGTGCATCTTCTGCTGAGCTGTGCCCCATTTCTCATTTGGGGACATATAAAGGCTCATTGGTGAATTCTGAAGCTCTTTCAGTACCATGGACATAGAATCAGTGGGCTGTTGTTCTCTTACTTTTGCTGTGAAAAATGACAGTCAGATAACTTGGGGGAAAGCTGAAGGGGATATTGGATAAATCAATGCACATAGTTTCACATACTTATGGGTGATTCTGCATACTACTACTTACTTATTAGTATTGATATTTAGAGTCTAAGTAATGGTGACATCAGGGACAAGAGGATCTTCTAAGAGATAAAGTCCTTTGAAAAATATTTTCCAATATTTTTGATGACTATACATTTTCAAAGTAGTAAGGACATGTGTATCAGCTGTGAGAATATGTCTAGTTTACATTCCAAGATTGCCACCTGAATCAAGGTAACTTTACAGTGAATGGTAGCAGGTTAAGGAACACCAGAAAGAGCAGCAAAGTGGTTTGGTTAGAGGACAGATCACAGATGGACAGAGAAACTTATGCACAAAGGATAATGCCCAAAGCAGTTAACATGAAAAATGACCTATAGGTACTGTAATTTCAGGTGAAGAAAGGAAGGTGATGGAGTGTCTATATAGATAGTTTGGTCAGAGGTTAGAGTATCAGGCAACTACCATTCATTCAGTTGTTTCTCATTCAATTGCCCTCCAAATATATCAGCAGGAGTCTGGGGAGCACAGGTGCAGGGATCTAGAGCCATAGAGGTGGTGTAGTAAGAGTTAGGGACTATGTGTGGTGAGAGAGAGCGCTGAGATACTGTAAGTAGCTCAGGCGCTGAGTCTGAGTAGTAAAAGTAGATACTAGTAGTAGTAATGACCTTGTCGGCAGGTTGACATTTTCTGAGTCAAGAGGATCATCTAGGCACAATTCAGTCTTTATTTCTCTTCCATCTTTGTATCTGACAACTATAATTATTACCATTCTCCCACTCACCCAGGATCAACACTTTTGAGTCACTTCATATGATCTTCTGTTGTGTGTGTTTCTTCAACTTTAACTTTTTGTTCTCCTCCTTCCCCCATTATAGACAGGTTTCTAATAGATTGTGGGCCTTTACTTCTCACTATTTTTCAGTCTCATGATCTTGGTCCAGTATCATTACCCATTTCTTACAGTGCAAAATGAGTTTTCTTAACCACTCTCTTTACTCTGGTTTCTTCATCTCATTCTGCATACCTGTGTCTGATTACTTTTCCCACAGTGTCTCTCTCTGATTGTGCCATGTCAACAACAACAACAACAATAACAACAAACCTCTTTTGGCTTCCTTTTGGCTAATAAAGTCTGTCTTCTTGTTTAGGATTTTAAGGGTTTCTACATCTGTACCCACCTCACTTTCCTGCTTTGTCTCTGTTACTCCCTTCCATTCATCCTAAGTTCCAGTCAAGCTGTCCTCCTTGCTGATTGCCCTATTTACCTTATGTTTTCTGTTATCCATTCCTCATTCATAATCTTTCTAGTATTTTGAATGTTTTCCTTTTTACCTGTTGAAAGCCCGTTTTTTCTTGAAGATCCAACTCAAATATCCTTTCTCGGAGCCTTCTTAGATTTCTCCACATAAAAGAGATCTTGCTTTCCCAGTTATGGCTGCTCTCATTCCATGTGCAAGAAATAATTGCATGTGCATGTCATTCTTCTTGGCAACACTGTGATTTTGTTGAGTAGGAAATATGCTCCCCAAAAGCATGGTGCATTGGATGTGATTGGTATTTGTTAAATGTGGGTTGAATGTCTGAGTGAACCAGATTGGGATCCTTCATATATTTTTTGCCCTGGGCCAAAACTAAAGTCAGAATTACCAAGTGTAACTATGGGCAAATAAGCTCATATTGATAAATGACTCATACTTACAAATGGCTTTGCAGATCACCACATACTCCCACATCTCGTTCGGTCCTCCTACTGGTCAGGGTAGAGTCCTATGAGGTCGGCAAGCCAGATGGCATGCATGATCAAGAACCAGAAAGTTGTCATTGCTTGGATTATTGACTCTCCTTTTCTCTTCTTTTTTCTCTTTCGGTGTGGAACTCTAGCTATGGGTAGAAACTCTGAGAGTATTTTTGCTGTATTACCAGTGCTTCAATCTTTGTCTTTCCTCCATTCAAACCATTCATTCTAGAGATGTTTAATGGAATGCCAAATGTATTTGTTTGCAGTTCATTATCTTAGATATTTGATAACTATGTGGTGTGCATCATTTGGCTGTTTTGTGGTGTTTGCCAAAATCATTGCCAATCATTTTCTTAGATTGCTTGGTGAGACTTAAGTGTGTCTTTAAGACTTCAGTAGCACTCATGCTGGACATATCACTGTGCTTCAGAAGTTATACCCAGACTTTAAATTGCCTGGGTAGGCAAGTCTCTAATCCCACCTAATCCTACTGGTCCTCAATACTGAAGAGGCAGAAGTGACTTGATTGATTCCAAATTGAGGCCAAGTCCAATGCCCAACAGCAGCAGCTTAAGAGGCAGCTCTTGGAGTCTCTGGAGACACTGGATCCAACAGTGTAGATCAGAGTTTCTTAGCTTTGGCACTATTGCTGTTTCCCTTGTGAGCATATTCTGTGCATCATAGGATGTTTAGTAATATCCCTGGTCTTTACTCACTAAATGCCAGGAGTAATCTCCCATCCCTTAGTTGTGATGATCAAAAATGTCCCCTGGGGGAGGGGAGTGGCCAAAATCATCTCTAGTTGAGAACCACTGGTGTAGATGAAAAATTAAGAATCAGATTTGGATTCTGTCTCTAGGTTAGTTTTGCCAAAACACTCCTCTGTGGTCCTAGTGTCCTTATCTGTAAAGAGACTGAGGTTGAATATAAGAATTTCTCTGGTTTCATTTAGCTCAAAAATGACTATTCTCAGATTCTATTTACCGAGGTCCTTCCACGAGAAAGCCCAGACCACCATACAACCTTTGCAGTAATAGCAAGCACTCTAGGACTTGTAACTGAATCATGGGGGAGGAGCAGCATTGAGGATGAGCATGAAGGTCACCAAGCCAGTAGCATAGACTGGCCCCATAGTGATGGTTCTTTGGCCACCAGCTAGATCACCCTAGGTTTAGATATTTCTAATTTCACATAAATAATGTGAAATGACAGTGAGAAAGGCATGGAAGGACAATTGCCAAAGCAGACTTTGGCAAAAACATAGGTATGTCTAAAAGGCACCCTGTTGGTTAAATTTATTTTATATCTACTCTGTCCCAGGTGTTTCACATGCATTATCTTATTTAATCTTCGTAGTGATCCTGTTTTACAGATAAGTAACTGAGGTCACAAAGCAGAAAAGTGGTTGGGCCAGGGTTTAAAGGCAGGACTTTGAGATGCCAAAAGCCTTTTGGGTTCTTTCTATTCAAGTGGTTTTATAATCTTTTACAGCTCAGGAACTCCCACATCCCCACCTCCAACCTCCCAAAGAAAGCAGGTGGGACCTGAATAAAATCAGAGTCAGAAAGAAATGTCTTTTGGAGTTCATTTCCCCTCTCCACCAATTGTTCTTTTTTTCATTGGGACATTTTACATTTGAAAAATTTCATATTTGTCTTCAACCCACAGTTGAAGCTCTCAGGAAAGTTAAATGCAGTCTTTAAAAAAACACACAAAATCTTAACAAGCTATATTTAAATGATGTGATTGAAGGGGGGGAAATTCACCTCTACCACCAGGTTCTTTTTTTCAAAATAATCTATTTTAGTACAGTAGCTTAAAGTACTTGGAGGTGATATAATCAGTCATACATGAATACATAACTTTTTATGCATAAAAAGTAAATAGCCAAAAGAATCAGATAAAAGAAAACTTGTTCTGTATTTTTCTATCCTCTGATTTAATAAGATAATTCCTTTTCAAAGTTCATGAGGTCACTGCCTGAATTTTCCCCTTTGTCTCTCCATGAGTGGACTCACCCTCAGCTCTGTGTTGTTTATTCCCATAACTTTGGGAGAGGGGACCTGGAGGAAACGTTTTACGCAAGTTGGAGGGAGTAGACTAAGAACAGAACATTCTTTGGAAGAGGCATGTCGGTAGTCTTTGCTTATCCATGAAATCTGAATGCTGGCACAAATCCTGGGTAATGTTTGGGTAGGTTTCCCTACTTACCTAAACCTCAGTTTCCTCTTGGCCAGTAACACTTGGAAATAATAATACTTACTTCCTAGGATTCTTGTGCGCTCAGAATGATATAGTATATATGAAACACATAGGAAGTGTTTGGCACATGGTAGTGCTCCATCATTGAGTACTTGGGAGAGCCCTCAGACAGAAATTAGAATTCTGTGGCCACTGTGCAAAGGGCTTGCACTTTGAGTGCAGACTCATGTAAGGAAGCAGGAAGTAGGAAGAAGATAGACCCTGCTTTGTAGGGGCTCTGCGAGGGCAGAGACTGTGTCTTATTTACTCAAGAATGGAATCAGCATTAACAAGTGATTGGGGCACATGTAACAGAACAGAAAGAAGGTTGGGGTAGGTGGGGCAGGCATGCAAGCTATGTCAAGTCAATAGCTACTGGAACATGCCCTTAATTAGGAAAAATAAATTTGAAGTGGCTCAGTCTCATGTGGTCAGGGAAGATCTTTCTATAGGAAGGCAGCCATAGTTCATCTTCGTATTTAGTTTTCAATTTTGAGGGAAAAGTTATGTTCTTTTAACAGACAGAGTGAATAGCACTGCATTTTATTGATCGATGGCATGCTTTCTAGAATCAGCCTCCCTGGCTTCCCTGCATTACCATTTCTTATGTATGACCTTTAGTAAATTGCTTAATTTCTCTAAGCTAGTGATTCTCAAGTGGGAGTGATTCTGCTCTCCGCGCTCCCCCCCCCCCAACCCCCACTGCCAAGGACATTTGGCAATGTCTGGAGATATTCTTGGCTGTCACATCTGAAAGTCGGGTATGCTACTGGCATCTAGTAGATAGATGCCAAGGATGCTGTTAAACATCCTATAGTGCTAGAACATCTCCGCCACAACAAAGAATTATCTGGTCCATTATGTGAGTAGTGTCGAGGTTGAGAAACCTTGTTCTAAGCCTCACTTTCTTTGTACAAAGGGGGTAATAATAGTTCTTAGCTATAGGGTTGTTGTAAGGGTTAAGTAAGATAAAGATTAAAGTATTAAGTGCACTTTCTGGCTTTTCGTAAGTGTAGAGTATTTTTGCTATTATTAATATTATTATTTTGACCTATGGTTCACTCTTTATGTAGCAGATATATGAATTCTGTTTCATAGTTTATTTAGTTGACATAGAAAATTTTATAGTTTATTAGATGTATTTAAATTTTATAAGGAAAAAATTTAAATCAGCCATTGAAAGAAATTTTGAAATTGTTTTGAATAGATAATATTGTTTGGTTTATGTAAATACAATGTATGCAGAAACACATCAGAAATCATAAGTTCTACATGATATTATATTCTATTAGCCCCGAAAAAGCATAAAATCACAGATTTTAAAAGAAACACTCGGATATTGGTGTGTATTGTTACATGGGAGGCAATAAAGCAAAATAAATTTACTGAGAAATGAAGTCCCATCTGTTTCATGCATTATCAGTAATTTCAGTGAAAACTAGTAGCTACAAGTAAGCCTCAGTATAAATTGGAATGGATTCTTACTTATCCACCAGACAACAAAAATGTCCCTTGAGGCTGATACAAGTCTTCTGCCAGTTGGGCAGGTCTGAAAACATGGCTTTGTGTGCCCCTCTCAGTGGCTGCATTTGAGTATCACAAGGGTGTCCCGGTGGTCCTGGTGACTTCTGGTATAAACACAAATGGGGGACTTATGGGATGTCTCTTTTTTTTTCTTAAGTTTTCAAACTCCCAAATCAAAGAAATTTATTTTATTTTTTATTTTTTGGTAACTTTAGTGTTTTTTTATTTTTTTTTTCTTTCATAGTTTATTGTCAAGTTGGTTTCCATATAACACCCAGTGCTCATCCCCACAAGTGCCCTCCTCCATGCCCATCACCCCCTTCCCCTCCCCACGCCCCTATCAGCCCTCAGTTTGTTCTCAGTATTCAAGTCTCTCATGGTTTGCCTCCTTCCCTCTCCCCAACTATTTTTCCCCTTCTCCTCCCCCCATGGTCCTCCATTAAGTTTCTCCTAATCCTCCTATAAGTGAAAGCATATGGTATCTGTCTTTCTCTGCCTGACTTATTTTGCTCAGCATAACACCCTCGAGTTTCATCCACGTTGCTACAAAAGGCCAGATTTCATTCTTTCTCATTGCCATGTAGTATTCCATTGTATAGATAAACCACATCTTCTTGATCCATTCGTCTGTTGATGAACACTTAGGCTCTTTCCATGATTTAAAAATATGGAATGTTTCATGAATTTGCGTGTCATCCTTGTGCAGGGGCCATGCTAATCTTCTCTATATCGTTCCAATTTTAGTATATGTGCTGCCAAAGCAAGCACTGGGATGGCTTTCCTATAATCATTAAGATGTGTTCTATCATTTAGATCATAATCAGGAGTCTCTTAGAGTTAGGGCAACAATTAAATAGCTTAAGAAATGAGCCTGATGTGTGCAATATGGACTGTGAGGTACATGATCATTCTCTATTGGTATGCCATATTGATAAGTCCAAGTAATTTTGCCATGATTTTGCAGTAGTTTTTACTAATTCTAATGCACTGTGTTGTTAGTAATAGTAACAATTATATTTACTAGTTGCTACTGTTCACTCATGACCCATTATCAAGACAAAAAGATTAGAAAATTAACCCTTTTGGTAATGCAAACTGTGCCTGTTTGATGGGTAAACAGAGATCATTTTGCTCCAGGGAGGAGAAAGAAGATACTGAATAACAACAATACTGATGATGGTGATGATGGTGATGGTGATGGTGGCAGTGATGGTGTCCCTGGTGGCCCATGCAGATAGCTATTTATTAAGACTGAGATTTGTGTTCTTTGGATTACACTGTCTTTAAACTTCCACCTGTTTGCTTTATATCTCTTTTCACCCCTGCTGACTCCTATGTATTCAGAAATGTGTTCCAGTAGCATGATTTAACAGACGAGGTTCTGCTGAAAACATCACATAGCTTAAATATTAGTTTCCCATTTAGCATCATTATTTTGAATAAAAAGAAAAAAATTTTTAATTAGTTGCTTGTGTGGAGAATGAATCATGGTTTTTTAAAATTTGTTTTAATGTTTTATTTCTGAGAGAGAGAGAGAGAGAGAGAGATAGCGTGAGCAGGGGAGGGTCAGAGAGAGAGAGGGAGATACAGAATCTGAGTTGGCTGTCAGCATAGAGCCTGACATGGGGCTCGAACCCATGAACCATGAGATCATGACCTGAGCTGAAGTCGGAGGCTTAACTGACTGAGCCACCCAGGCACTCCAGAATGAATCATGTTTAAAGGGTACTTTAGATCTTTAGGCTGGGAGGAGTGGATGATTCCCCTTCCTTGATTATCAGTGACTTCTGCCTTTGGTTTGTGTGGGATATTGTAGGGTCTTAATTATACCACAAGTCTATTAACAAGACAATGTAGCATTGAGACTTGGGGCATGAATTCTGGGGTCTGAGAGACCTAAATGTAAATCTCATCTCTACCCCTTTTAATTTTGTGATATTTCAGCCTGTTAAGCATGCATGTTTTCAGGGTATGGGCTACTAAAAGTTCCTAACTCTTAAGATTGTTGATAAGGTTTAAATGAGACAATGTATGTATGGTATATGACTCTGTTCTAGGTATGTAGTAAATGATTAGTAAATATTAGCTGTTAATATAATGCTCTCCTTCCCAATAAATATTAATGGCTATAGAATGCCATTTTCATCATAATAGAGAATGAGACCTTGAGAACTCTCTATAATACTTGGCCTCCCTCAAGGACTTACTCTGCTTGTGAAGGAGATTAATTCTTCAGGATCTCATTTGTCAGAGGAGAAGTTGGACTGGTGCCAACAAATTATGGGCAGAGGTGGGAGAATCTGCCTTGTGCTTCAGACTGATTCATAAGGTTGTAGAGATAAAGTACAAGTCTCTAGAAAAAGCCTAAAAGAAGGAATCTGACTATTTTAGCCAAAGATTCTATGTGTTACCTGTTCACTCCTATTCCCTTGGTCCTTATATTTATCCTTCAAGATGTCCTGCAGTGTGCAGGTCAGTGGCAGGGACCTACTGAATCCCCCAGGATTTAAAAGGGGGGTTAGGCTGCAAAATGAAAGCCAGTCTGCATGGTTTGCATTAACAGTAACACTACTGAGAGATTGAACAAAGAGCACATTAAAAGGATGGGCATGGAGGAGGGCACTTTGGGGATGAGCACTGAGTGTTATGTGGAAACTAATTTGACAATAAACTATTTGTAAAAAAAAAAAAAAGTATTTAGTTTTAAAAATGAGTTCTGCCAAAAGTATTGAGTAAAATAAAGTTAGCATTTTTTTTTTTTTTTTAATAGATGTAGACTTTGGCTTGTCTGACTCCATTCTCAGACTTTTCACTTCACTGCATACTTACTGGGAATCAACTATGTGGTGGTCATGCACTGTGAGATAGTAAAAAATGAAAATAAAAAGAGTAAGATGTGGTTTCTACCCCCAAAGAGCTAATGACACAATGGGAGACAGATAGGGACCCAGGAAGCTGATTTCAATATTTATTTTTTTAATGTTTTATTTATTTTTTGAGAGAGAGCGAGAGACAGCATGAGCAGGGGAGGGTCAGAGAAAGAGGGAGACACAGAATCCGAAGACAGGCACCAGGCTATGAGCTGTCAGCACAGAGCCTAACACGGGGCTCGAACCCACAAATGTGACATCATGACCTGAGCCAAAGTCAGATGCTCAGCCGACTGAGCCACCCAGACGCCCCCAATATAAGATTTTTGATAGAGGTGCAAAGGCATAGCAGAGGAGCGCCCTGCTTAGTTTAGGAGCTTAGAAAATCTTGCCGGAGGTGACTCTGGAGCTGAGGCTTCAATTAGAGAAAATAGCCAGATGTGGAAAATTTTTATGGGTATTTATTTAGAAGGAGTGACATGAGTGGATACTTGATTTTAATCATTTTTGTTATCTGAGTCCCAGTCTCTCTGACTTGAGTGGGTTTTGGTATGCCAGGGTAGGGCAGGATCACTGTGCTCTGGGTGTGCCATGAGCAGAGAGCTGCTGCATAGGGAAGTAGGTAATCACTCCTCTAAGGGATGCGAGTAAAGGAAAGGAGACAATTAATAAAGACTTTTCTTTTTTTTTTTTGGAAAAAAAAAAAAAAAAGGCATGTATTGGGGCCACCCTGACCCTGTGGACCACTTGTCAGTCAGAATAGCTCATCCCAAAGAAACCAAGAACCACATCAAAATAAAAAATAAGAGGGCAAATAAAAAGAATCTCCTACATTTTCCATGAGAGATTAGAGATAAAAAGTAATGATGGGGAAGTGCTCTGTCTTCTAATTTTTCAGTTTTTATAAGGCTGGTCTTTTTTTTTTTCCTGTTTTCAATATTTTTATTTATTTTGATTATATAAATAATTTGTGAATACATTCTCATTGTAAAAAACATAACAAAAGATTATAAAGTCAAAGTCTCTTTTAATCATTGGATAATCCCATTCTGTTTCCAAAAGGTAACCACAGTTATCAATGTTCTTATATTTCTTTCTTATGTGTTTGATAGAATTCATCAGTGAAACCGTCTGGGCCTGGGCTTCTTGTAGGAAGGACATATTCATACAGTTCTCCAATGATATCAGAAACACTAGGAAGGTCTGTTAAAACACAGCTTGTGAGACTCACCCTCAGAATTCTGATTCCATAGATCTGGAGTGGGGCTTGACGATTTACATTTCAGTAAGTTCCCAGGTGTTGCTGATGCTGTTAGACTGAGAACCACACTTGGGTAACCATTGCCTTACTAGGTGTAGGACTGTTCTGATTTTCCGTTTCTTCTTATGTCATTCTTGGTAATTTGTGTTTGTCCAAAATTTGTTCATTTCATCTACACTATATTCACTGACATGATGTTGCTTACAGTCTTTCAAATGTCTGTAAATTCTTCAGTGATATCCCTTCTTTCATTCCTGATATTGGTAATTTGTGCTTTCTCTCATCATTTGTGATCAGTCTTGCTACTTGTTTGTTACTTTTATTAATGTTTTTTTAAAACCTAACTTTTTTCTTTAACTTTTTCTGTTGATTAATATGTCATTGCTTTCTGCTCTAATTTTTATTATTTCCCTTTTTCTGCTTGCTTTGGGTTTAATTTTCTAACTTTTTAAGATGAAACTTGGAGCATTGATTTTGAATCATCTTTCTTTCTTTCTTTCTTTCTTTTTTTTTTTAATTTTTTTTTAATGTTTTATTTATTTCTAGGAAAGAGAGAGAGAGACAGCATGAGCAGGGGAGGGTCAGAGAGAGAGGGAGTCACAGACTGAAACAGGCTCCAGGCTCAGAGCTGGCAGTCAGCACAGAGCCCGACGCGGGGCTCGAACCCACGAACCGCGAGATCATGACCTAAGTGAAAGTCGGACGCTTAACTGACTAAGCCACCCAGGCGCCCCGAATCATCTTTCTAATATAAACATTTAAGCTATATAGTTCCTGTAAGCTATACAATCCCTCCTCTGTATCTCCGTGGTCTCATCCATACCTACAATGTTACAGTTGTCACATTGAATTCTTGTTTGTCTCTCTAACCATTCCATAAGCTCCTTCTTAGAAAAGACCCCCTTACTCATTTTTGTTTCCCTAATAAACTCAGGATGACTGTGTTGGAGCCAGTGGATGAGTGAATATGGTTGACCTGGTGGCTTAGATGCCTCCTCCTTTGTCCTTGTTTCTTAAATATGTGTTTCTCAGATAGAGGAATATCATTTATGGAAGGAGAAGTCATTTTTGAAGCAAACTATGTGGGAGTGGAGAAGTCCGTGTTTTGAAAAAAACTGTTATAATAGGTGGCAGTAAGGCCATCTTGGCACTCACAGAACATTATTCCACTGCATAAGCTGGTTGAATTTTCTCTGAGTTCCCCCTCTCTGGCATTTGCTTTGGTGGCCAGGCTGCCCTTCGTGCTCATTACCGGATGGGGACAACATGAGATTTCTCTCCCTTCGAGTCGGATTTCACAACTGACCAGGTGCATTATAGCTGAAACGTGGGGTGGCTTTTCCCATTTCCACAGCAGCAGCTGGTGTGTGTGGCTGGCAGCGGCAAGAACGGCTCTCTGCTAACATATTCCTATACTAGAACATATAGGGACTAATCCCGTTGGAATTTTGAGCTGCTGATTCTACGGAAATATAAACTGTCACATGCATAGATTTTCTGGCATTTGGCAACTTGTTTAAAGGGAGAAGCATTATGGTGTTTGTTTCCCCAGGGAAAATGGAAACCTCCCTGGAGGATTGATTGAGCTTGGAGGCCCATCATTAGGCAAGCCATTTACAATAACAATCATAACAAAGTATTCTTACTTTGTCTTCATACTTTAAGTCCATACCGGATGTATCTATCTCAAAACAAACAAATAAGCTAGGCTGAGGAGAAATTAAACTTTGATTTGAAATGATAATGACTGTGATGGTAATAATAATAATAGCGATGATAATAGATGATAATACACAATAGTCATTGTGTTCCTGGCCGAGTGCTTTCCTCCTTTATTTAATTTTTACTATAATCTCTGATGTAGGTACTTTTGTCGTTCATATTTTGTAGGTGAAAAAACAGTCGTAGAGAACATGAACAACATTCCCAGCTCAGAAAATAGTAGGGCTTTGTTTCACTTGAGGTCGGCTTGGCTTGTAAGTCCTCTGCTATCCTGCCTCTATCTTTGACTCTAGGGATATTGGGATATGGTGACAAAGTGGGATGATAACTGTGTTTGCATTAAAATTCATCATCAGTGCTGATTACAGTCATTCTGATGCAGGTGATTTGGGCATTTGTGTAATCCCTCTGTTTAGTTTTACTGTGTGTTAGAGACTGAGCGTGACCGAAGGTGACCGTGAACATTCCTAGGGGAGAAAGGGAAGATAATCTTTGTGGAGAATGAAGACCTTCGTGAAAACTGCCAAAGAAAAGGATCTCCAGATTGCTCAGCCTTTTCTTGTGCTGCTACGGGGAGTCCACATGCCAGACTGGCATCCCTGCCCAGGCACAAATCTCTGCTGGCACAGATCAGTTTTCTTTCCTTTCTGTGAGATCCCTGATGAGATGTGGCTTGTGATGGAGCCATAACTGTGGAGTGAGGGCAGTGAGTGAGGGAAGGGAGTATCTAGAAGATCCAGTGCCATCGTGGTGGGTCCACAAGAAGACTTGATTTCTCCCTCTGTCTTTTAGAAGCAGAAATTGGTTTTTCCAGTTCTCTTCCCAAGATTCCTCCCTTCTCTTTGTAGCAAGAGGCTGATTTCCAGGTGCTCTAAATTAGCAAGTGGTTTTCCTGCTTACTGTGACCCACAATAAGAAACACTTGTACATGGTGACTCACTGTGTGTTTACACACTCACACACTGACACCCACATACATGCACAACTGAAATAAAAGTTTATCTTACTACATGTAATTAAATCTGATATTTTATAGTCTGTGCTATTTTATTAACATGGGAAACTGATTTTATTATCCACAGATGGGTAGCAACCCATAATTTGAAAATTACTGGTGGTGATCAATGGGTGCTGAAAATAAGGGGCATAAACTATATCCTCTTATTATAGATTTGAGTGTCCAGGTCCAACCTAGATGCGTTAATAAATCCAGGTGCTGTATTTTTCCCCCAGGGATAATTTAACATCCCTCCAGGAGTCTGGGTTTTCCTCTAACCTAAATCAGAAGCAAATTGTTTGAACCTCTCTCAGGTCTGTGGGTCAAATCAAAGGAAGTGGCCCATAGAGAAATAATGCGGTAGTGTTTCACAGGGGAGGCCCAGGACCCTTGGCCTTTGCCTGCCTACATGGTGCAAGGGAAAAGCACAAAAGTAATGGAAGTTGACTAGGTCTTGGGAATCACTTCTTGCTCTCATAAGCCCTTGAGAATCTGCATTCTTTGGGAATTCACAGAACATAACAGGAATAATGGAAAGCAGGTTTTTCCCCCCCTTTCCAAAGTACTGACTGGAGGAAGGATATTTATCCCTTTAATAACAAAGGGAATTGGGCTTCTCCGATGCACAGGGCAGCGTGAAATGCTTTTCCTGCTAATGTATTCTGTATGCGTTCTTCACCCTGCCTTCCAGAATGTAAGTTCATTAAAACTATTGAATGAATTCCAGGGTGAGGAAGATTAAGCTGTAATTTACTATATTTCATGGTTTGCTTCTCCTTTTTCTTTAAGCTCATTCATCCGTTGGTGAGTCACAAAGAGACAGCAAATTCACCACAGAGAATCCTGCATCCTAGGACAGCTTTGGGAACTGACATTTATGATTCTGCAGGAATGCAATCGAGAGACAGTTCACCCCTCCTCTCCTGCCTCTCCCTGCCTGTGGATTCAGTCCTCATTTCACCACAGGAAGATTTTAGCCTAGTCAGCTGATCTCAGTTTAAGATGAATTTTGAGAAGTCACCTTCTGAATTCATTGTGTTGGTAACAGAACTCGTATTTTCCAGTTCACTGACTGGTCCCTCCCCATCTGCATCTCTCTGCTCACTTGTTAGTTGTTAGTATACTAACATGCGGTGCTGCTGCATTACTCCTGGAAAATCTGCAAACAGCACTTGGGAAACTTTACTGTGATCACCTTAAATATGTTGTTGTTAAAATGCATATTCTGATCCACTAGGTCTGGAGTGGGGCCTGAGACTCTGCATTTCTGTTGGGTGATGCTGATGCCTCTAGTCCCTAGTTCTTCTTTGGATAGTGGGGCTCCATAGGGTGGTGTGTAGGTGACTGAGAGGACATTGTATGTGTGGATGTTTATTGTTTTCCTAATACCTAGTGTGTGACTATGGGCTGGTGGGTGTTAATCCATTACAAGAGAATCAGGAATCATACATTCCTTCTAGGTAGAGGTGGTCTGTACCATCCAGTCTGACCACTCTTCTCTATGCATTCATCTTATATTTTACATGTGTCTTTAGGGAATAAAGATCCTGTTTCCTATAAGGGGCTGTCTCCATACACCCTCAGCAGTGAATGGGGTCACTGAGACCTTGATTCTTGCCTTACAGTTGTGAGCACCAGGGTATGCCCAGGTGGCAGAGAAATGGGAAAAGTCTCAGAGTGTGAGAGATTCTTGATAGTGACACATTGAACTAGAAAAAAGCAGCCAAGGCTTGTTGTGAAGTTCCTGCTGATCTGGGACACAGCCTGACAATGGAGTGAATAGCTTTGTTTTCCTCTTTAGGAAAACTTCTCCAAAGAAATTCCTTGATGCAGCCTCTTCTCTCTAGGACAGCACGTGGCTTTTCTAACTAGTTGTGGCATTGCGGATTTCTGTAACACATGTGATTAGAACTCAGTATACTATCACGATCAGTTTAAGAGGGAGAATATCTGCTCTTTTGATATTGCTGTGGTTTTGGCCCTGGAAAGAATCTTAGATGTCATCTTGTTCAGCCTCAGGTAAAGCAGCAAGCTCATATAGTAAAGGGTTGTGCCCAAGGTCATACAGCCTCTATCTAATCTTGACTTTTAGCAAAGTAGAAGACTTGTTTCAAAACCTCTTGATATTTTTCCACCAAGCAGTGCTGCTCCTGGTTTACAAACCTATTTGCCTTGTGGCAATGTCTGGATACAGAGTCTCCTTGCCCTGCTTCCCCCCACTCCCACCCCTATCTCCTATGGGCATGCCCATGGACCCTTGTGGTCAGAATAGGACCCTTCTGTTCTTCACACCAAATATCCACACTGTGTCCTTGCCTCTGGTCCCTGTGTCCTGCCAACTGTGTTGATTCTACTAATCCATTAAGGCTTTGGTCATATTCAGTTTCTTTCTTGAACCCGGAGAGAGAGAGAGAGAGACAGCCTGAGCAGGGGAGAGTCAGAGAGAGAGGGAGTCACAGACTGAAACAGGCTCCAGGCTCTGAGCCGGCAGTCAGCACAGAGCCCGACGCGGGGCTCGAACCCATGAACCGCGAGATCATGATCTAAGCGAAAGTCGGATGCTTAACCGACTAAGCCACCCAGGCACCCCAAAATGTATCTCTTTAAAAAATTAATACTATGACTTAAGTCATATTTAATTGAGCTGCTTGCCTAATGATAGGCCTTTGATTGTTTCCAGTTCTTTGCTGTGATGAGTTGTACTGCAATAAAATAAGAAGGCCCATTATGTAGTGTTTATTAAGGACAGTCTTTAAAATGTGCAATCACAGTGGCTAAATTCTGTGCTTTCTTGGTCTTTCAGAGGTATTGGTGCATATAATTAATGTTCATAGCTTTGAAACTCCCTTTTAAAAACGATTACACAATTTTTTAAACCTAGGTCCCATTACCTGTTTGGGTGAAAGCCATTTGGTGTGAAAATCTTGTTCTTAAACTCTTGCTTCCATGAGTATATTTTTATGAAATGCTGTGATATCCCCCTCACCACCTTCTCTTCTCCATCCCGTCTTTCCTCTCCTCCTACTCCTCACTACATCTCCCTCCACTTTTTTTTTTTTTTTTTTTGCAGGCCCCAAATAGCATTGCACATATTATTCCTTGATTTATTCTGGTTCTATAAAATCTGTAGACTATTGTTACAGCAGAGCTGTGTTCACCATTACTTTGGGTCATAAAGATTAACTAGGGATGAGAAATTCTTTGTGTTTCCAAACAGGATGGGAAGATTATGAACTGGAAATAAAATTAACAGCAACAACAACAACAACAAAACTGAGACTGAGCTAGTTTTCACATTGTCATAGCTCTTAACCTTTTTTAAAATTGATTTGCGTCGGTTGAAGGGGTGACCTGAGTGCTCTTCATACTTACCCTTCTGAACTTCTAATGGCAAGAATAATAAAATATTTCTATTGGAGATGATAAATATTTAATAGTAATAAAAATAATAAGTAATTTTTATTAGAGATTTAAGGAGTGCATTTGAATGAATAAATAAATATTTGAAAGGGGGGGGGATGATGGAACCTTTTAGATTTACACAAAGTCAAGAATCTATGCTGTCCAATATGGTAAGCACTAGTCACAAGCCACAAGCGGCTATTGAACCCTTGAAATATAGCTACTGCTGCTTCATGTTGAAATGATAAACATTTGGATACCTTAAATAAATAGTTAAATAAAATACACTTTTAATATTAATTTGACCTGTTTATTTTTTTAAAATATAGCCACTTGAAAGTTTTAAATGCCCATGTGAATTGCAGTACATTTCTGTCGGATGACACTGCTCTAGCTAGGAACCAGGAGGAAGGCTCTCCCTAGCCAGCTTTGCTTTTGCGTTCCCTTCTTTGGTAAGAACATACTTAAGTTCTGATCCTACCTTTAGTCTCTAAAGGTGATTAAGTCAAAATCCCAAGAGGACTTGCTTGTGCTTTTTTTTCTGATTGGTTTTTAAAGATTTAATACGGTTTCAGTGTAAGACTTATTATATCAGCTTTTTGCTGCTCTGAAAACATGAAGTGAAGAATTTGAGGAAATGGTAATCTCTGCATTAGCCTAACAGATAAAAACAATTTCTTCTGCAGTAGATGGTAATGAAGCTCATAGCAGTGAGACTCCTCTTGATAGCGATTCAGAGTTGTGATTTTTGATTGATAAAAATTCCTTACTTTAGCCTCTTTACCATTTTTGATAGGCTTCTTTGTCTTGCAAAGAAAATTGAGGCAGTTACCATCACTTGTGACATATTTGGAGTCTTATCTTTTCCCATATTGGTAAAGACAGCATTTCTTTGGAATGTTGTAACTTGGTATCTATTCAAGCACACACACACACACACACATACACACACACACACACACACGCACGCACACTACCACTCATTTTGCATGTCAGTATTTTTGGTTTGTCTTTCGTCATCCTCTGAAGATTTTTTTTATCAGTAACTTTGTTTTTTGCTTTAACTGAATGGAAAGTGCCAAGAATTCCCATATACTCCTGCCCCTACACACCTACAGCCTTCCCCACTGTCAACTTGATGAACCTACACTGACATATCAGTAGGTGATATTTATATTCTGGTGCAGAGTTCATAGCTTCCACTAGGTTTCCCGTTTGGCATTGTACTTTCTATGGATTAGACAAATGCATAATGACAGGTGTCCATCATTATGGTATTATATAGAGTAGTTTCCTTTTTCTGAAAATCCTCTGTGCTCCATCTGTTCATCCCTCTCTCCCTCCAATCTCTGGCAGCCACTGATCTTTTTACTGTTTCCATAGTATTGTCTTTTCCACAATGTCAAATGGTTGGAATCATAAAGTATGTAGCCTTCTCAAATTGACTTTTTCCACTTAGTAAGACGCATTTAAGATTCCTCCATGTCATTTCATGGCTTGATAGCTCACTTCTTTTAACACTGAGTAATATTCCATCCTCTGTATGTACCACAGTTTATCCATTTACCTGCTGAAGGCCATCGTGTTGCTTCCAAGTTTTGGTGATTATGCATAAAGCTTCTATAAACCTCTGTGTGTAGGTTTTTCTGCAGACATAAGTTTTTAGTTCATTTGGATAAATACCCAGGAGCATGGTTGCTAAATTATGAGGGAAGGCGTATGTTATTTTTGTAAGAAACTTCTAAACTGTCTTCCAAAGTGGCTGCACCATCTTGCATTATCATTAGCAATGAATGAGAGTTCCTGTTGCTTCACATCCTTGCCAGCATTTGGCTTTGTCAGTGTTCTGGATTTTGGCTGTTCCAATAGGTGTGTTGTGATGGTGATTGCTTTAATATGCCCAGATCAGTGAGTGGTTCAGTTAGAATTCTCTTACCCCAGCAGAATGCTGTTGTTAGAGGACTGAGGTATGTTCTTGATGTTCTGAGATGGACAGGAGTCTCTTCTGTGGTGGCTATTGAAGGATAAGAGGAGATGGCAGACCAGATGGGGCACCAGCATTCCACGTAACACTGCAAGCTGTGGTCAGCTCTGCTCTGTGGGTGAACAGAAGTATAGCACAGGCTATGCACTTGGCAAGGAAAAAAATGGGAATTCTCAGTCTGTGCTGGAGGCAGCCTTTGTTCCATTTGGTGCCGGATTCATTCTAACCATAGTTTCTGAGTTATATTGGGAGGAGTGTGTGTGTGTGTGTGTGTGTGTGTACGCACGCATGCGCATGTGGATGTGCTTGCATGCCTATGGGGAAATATTGGTTACCTCAACATGTAGCTTTTGTTTTCTGAGAGCAGCTTGTGCAACCAGCTGTCAGATGGAGGGGCCTCATTAGCAGAGCAAATTCCCGGGAAGGTATTACAAGGAAACAGAAGCTGCCAGATCTTGGTTGGCCCGAAAAGACACAGCTAGGTAGGTGTTCTGATCTTCCTCCTTAAGATCATAAAGAGAATGTGCTCCCTCATGAACAAGGCAGTGGAGTAGGGGGCCTGTATCCTAACTATGTGACCTTTGGCTGTAAGTACAGATTGGGAACTGCATCTATAACATGGGTGCCGAATAGGGAATTGTGGACTTGCTAGTCTGTTTCAGCCCATAATTGACCTTAACTGTCCTCTCCCTATTGGAGTGAAATCCCACCCATGGCAGATCTGTCTCATGGCTCTGTCTTATTTCTGACGCTGTTAGAATTGGCTCACCTAGAGCTGCTATTCCCACTCTTCCTGGCACTGCCCTCCTGCCTTCTGGTTGTCTGTCCTGTCTTGGAAGCCTCAGCCAGCCCTGCTGGGATCAGCTTCTCATGTTCTGAGTGGTAGCAGGCAGCTGTTTCAGTGGTGTCTTCAAGCCGTGAATACATACATGCTTCTAATTACCATCTTCATGCCCCATTGCCCATTCGTTTCTGCTGACTCTCATTCTCCCATCCCATTGTTTCCTACCTCTACCCCCTGTCCACCCCCACCTGGACCCTGACCTTGAATTTCAGGCTGTCCTTGTGTCTGACCTCTCTGATATACTGTCTTTTTGGTATCTGGCATACAAATGAATGTAAATATAGGCACATTTAGAGATGAGAAAAAGTTTTCTGAAAAGATAGTAACTTTATATGAAGATGACTTTTGGCATGCTGCCCATTTTTTGCTTTGTCTGCGTTGACTGTTGAGGTCAGTGAGGACCCATTGCATTTTGGGATATTTGCCTCTTCTAATAGCTGATTCTGGGGCAGTTTCCTGCTTTACTGGTTTTTGGCCTGTTCAACTGTTCCACTTAAACCTACTGGATGGATTCTCTCATTGGGCTGGTGCTTGAAGACATCACTTTTCTAGTGGTCTGTTTGCCATCTGCCCAGGTCATTGCAGTTCACTAACAGGAACAAAAAGGGGGAGATCATATTCATTGAGAGAAGTGGACTTGCAATTTCCTTTGGAAGGAGACCACAGCAGAAGGTTGAGTGTTAAGTGTTCAGAGCAGGGATCTTGTTAAGGTGCTACATTTCAGCTCTGTGCCTGAACTGCGTGTGGGATTCTATGCTTCTGAGTGCTTACAAAACTGTGTCTCAGTGGTTCAGTGATTAAACTTAGGCCTACTTAAAACAGATGCGCCTAGATTAGATGAGCTCTGATTCTATGCTTAATTTTTGTTGTCTCTGATGATTGTTGAAGGAGGAAGAAATAATTTTTTCAAGAAGTAAGGTCATGCAATAAGTAAGGTCTCCAATAAGGAGCGAAGAATAAAATGATAGAGATTTTTTTTTCTTTTTTTGCTCATTGGAAAAAAATATATAGTTGACCATTGAGCAGTATGAAGGTTTGGGGCACTGATCCATCCCATGCAGATGAAAATCTGCATATAGGGGTGCCTGGGTGGCTCAGTCGATTAGGCATCTGACTTCGGCTTAGGTTGTGCATGATCTCACGGTCTGTGGGTTCAAGCCCTGCATCGGGCTCTGTGCTGACAGCTCAGAGGCTGGAGCCCGCTTCAGATTCTGTGTCATCCTCTCTCTCTTCCCCTCCTCTTCTCATGCTCTGTCTCTCTCTCAAAAAAAAAAAATTAAAAAAATTAAAAAAAAGAAAACCTGCATATAACTTTTGCCCCAAAACTTAACTACTAATAGCCTACTGTTGACCAGAAGCTTTACTGATAACATAAGCAGTCAATTAATACATATTTTATATGTTATATGTATTATGTACTATATTCTTACAATAAAGTAAGCTAGAGAAAGGAAAATGTTATTAAGAAAATCATAAGGAAGAGGAAATGCATTTACAGGGTTGTACTGTATCTATAAAAAAAAATCTGTGTATAAGTGAACCTGAACAATTCAAACCATGTTGTTCAAGAGTCGATTGTACTTCTTGAGTCCCAGGCTTTTACTAAATACCATATATGTTTCTTTATTTTGCACAACTACTGTATTGGGTAGGCGTAAATGTCCCCATTGTATAAAAGTATATTGAAAGTTAAAGCAACTTTGTAACTTGTTCCCAGCATCAAGTTTTTATCAATTTTAGATTAACTAGAGATGGTTGTACATCTTTCTCCCTTTTCCCTCTCACCCTTATTTTCTTCAGAAAAGCCTATATTTTGTAGCTTATTCTGTACTCATTATTGATATCTCAGTAGAGGTAAAGCTCATGACACATCCTGAGATGCATTGACCATGTATGTTAAGAACTTTTAATGTTTAAGTAATGGTAGAGAGAAATGTACAGGGAAGTCCTGTGTATCCATCACTCAGTCTTTCCTAGTGGTAACATCTTACATGGCTACAGTATGATCTCAAGACCAAGAAGTTAACATTAGTACAATCCATAGAATTTATACAGATTTCATCAGTTATGCATATACTCACTTGCATGTGTGTGACACTGCAATTTTCACATGTATAGCTTTGTCTAATGAGCCCCACAATCAAAAGACTCCACCATTACCATGGGACACTTTCATGTTTTTCTTTCATAATCATACCCGTCCCCTCTCCTCCACCCCTAATCCCTGGCAAACTCCTGATCTGTTCTTCATCTCTATAATTTTGTTATTTCATGGCTGTGTTACATGAGTGGAATCATATAGTTTACATCCTTTTAAGACTGGCTGTTTCTTTACTCAGCATAATTTCCTCAAGGTTCATCCAAGTTACACTTATCAGTACCTCATTCTTTTTTATTGCTGGATAATAATTCATGGTATGGATATACCACAGGTTGTTTGACCATTAACTTATTGAAAGATGTTTGGGTAGTTTCTAATTTGGGGCTATTATACATCAAGCTGCTTTGAACATTTATGTAAAAGTTCCTCTATGAAAAAGAGGTTAAGTTCTACTGTTATATGTTTAAAAATTCATTTGAGCTTAAGTATGAAAAAAACTCATCCTATTGTGTAGGAAGTCTGACAGCTATAGAGTGAAAATTCCATTAGAACTTAGTAATAGGGGCTGAGGTTGTTTTTCAGCAAATATAGTCTTTAACAAACATCACGGGTCAGAAGAGATTTCAAACACTGCAAGCCGTATGTTGAAGCTTTCACTAATCCCACTGACTTTTATATTGATTTTGTTTTATCCATCTTATTCTAGAGTTAACATTTCTGCTAGGACCATTTGTGTGGCAGTATGTCCTATTTTTTAGTTTTTTTAAATAGAAATAACTCAGCCACAAAAGCCAGCAGGAGAGTACTTTATTGACAAATCGGTTGGCCAGTCTTTAAGGTGTATACGTATTAAATGATGGGAAGTAAGTAGGCAAGAGGAAAAGTTGGAGCAAAGCCTTTTTTGGTTCACTTTTAAATGTTAAAAAGTCTTTTTTCCATTGGATATTCTTTCCTGCTTTGTCAAAGATCAGTTGGCTGTATACTTTTGGGTCCACTTCTGAGTTCTCAATTCTGTTCCATTGGTCTATGTGTCTGTTTTTGTGCCAATACCATACTGTCTTGATGATGACAGCTTTGTAGTAGAGGCTAAAGTCTGGGATGGTGATCCCTCCCGTTTTGGTTTTATTTTTCAGTATTACTTTGGCTATTCGGGGTCTTTTGTGGTTCCATACAAAATTTTGGATAGTTTGTTCTAGTTTTGAGAAGTATGCTCATGCAATTTTGATGGGATTGCATTGAATGTGTAGAGTGCTTTAGGTAGTAATGACATCTTAACTATATTTATTCTTCCTATCCATGAGCAAGGAATGTTTTTCCATTTCTTTGTGTCTTCTTCAATTTCCTTCATAAGTTTTCTATAGTTTTCATCATACAGATCTCTTGTATCCTTGGTTAGGTTTATTCCGAGGTATTTTATGGTTTTTTGTGCAATTGTGAATGGGATCAGTTTCTTGATTTCTCTTTCTGTTGCTTCATCGTTGGTGTATAAAAATGCAACCGATTTCTGTACGTTGATTTTGTACCATGGAATACTACATGGCAATGAGAAACAGTGAAATCTGGCCATGTGTAGCAACATGGATGGACCATGAGGGTGTTATGCTGAGCGAAATAAGTCAGGCAGAGAAGGACAAATATCATGTGTTTGCACGTATAGGAGGATTAGGAGGAACTTGACGGAGGAACAAGGGGGAGAAGAAGGGCGGAAATGGCGGGGAAAAGGGAGAGAGGCAAACCATGAGAGACTCTTGAATGCTGACAAAAACTGAGGACTGATGGATGTGGGGGGGAGGGGGGGATGGGCATGGAGGAGGGCACTTTGGGGATGAGCACTGAGTGTTATGTGGAAACTAATTTGACAATAAACTATTTGTAAAAAAAAAAAATAAATGTTAAAAAGTATCAGAAATAAAAAGAAAGGCAAGAAAAGCAAACTCACACTAGGTTATAGTACTGGTAATAGGAAAGTCAGAATCTATTTCATATTGATTTCCCATATCCTTGGGATTAAAATAAAATGACATGCAAGCGCTATGAAATACTTAAAATTCTATCCTTCATTATTTTGTTCAAGTCGAACCAATTTAATGGAAGATTTTCCCACAGATCCTTTATAAAAGGATAAAGGTGTGATTTGCAATTGACATCAGTGGATTGATAGTAGAAACTGTATTCATGTTCTTTCATCTTTAAAGTGCCAGGCCTAAGCTAATTCATTTGTTTATTTATTCATTTATTCATTCATGTATTTACTTACATGATCTCCTAAGTCATCACTAATACTTCTGCTGTATAATGATATTCCTGGCTACTGAAGGGGCCCCATCCCATTCTCATGCCCCCCTAAAACTACTTTATTTCCCATCAACCCATGATTTCTCACATTCATGATTTCTTGGAATTACATTTGCGCCTTATGATCACTTGACTAAATTCTACCAGTACTTCAAGATCCACTTCAAATATCTCCTCTGTTGACTTGCTCCTGACTTTTCCTAGCTACAAATTACATAACTTTCTTCTGATTTTCCTCAACATTTTATCTGTGGCCCTTTATTTTTTTCTACTTTGTGTTATGGTTATTATGTACATGTCACATCTTTGCTACTCTATTGTTAATTTCTTGAGTGCTGAGTTCACATTTGATTCTTGTTAATATTTATTTGCTCTCTCCTCTCCCTTTCCTTTCCCCCTTCTTCTCTCTGGGTCTTCTACCTTATTTTCTCTCTCTCCTACTGTTCTTTTTTTTCTTTGCTGACCATGTGCTATGTGTCAGACACTATATTAGGGGATTTGGATAGAGAGTATAAAAATATATGTCCTTGGGATAGCTCGATTATATATTTAAGTTAAACATTAGGAATTTAAAAAATATCTGATTATTAGATTGAGAGACCAGAGACACCCCAAGAGAGAACGTATTTAATATTCCTCAGAAATTTTAAAGGAAGGTGAACTATTTTTTCCTGAGTTGTAAATACCATCTTCCTTAATGGCAGTAGATTGAATAGGACCCATTTCACTTCTAAATCCAAGATTCTGTGAATTCAAGAAAAATTATTATGTTCCTGAGTTTTGTTGATAGGCACCAAGTGAATGTCAGCTGATGATATAAACTGAAAATGTCAAGTAAGGCATGACTAGAATTCAAATTATATGTTAAAATAAATTTTATTGGTGCACAAAATGCTTTAGCCAAGCCTTTGGAAGCTCTGAAAATATAAAAAAGACATGTGGAAGTGGAGAAAAAGCATGTGGTTAGCTTATCACTTACCTGTGGAGGAGACCTAATTTTGTATCTTGTCCCATGGCTAAGGTGCTTAATAAATAATTTGTGTCTATACAAGGTGGAATGTGTTTCCATATACGCCATCCTCTAACTCTTGTCTGCCTTTCTTCCTTCTCAAAAATAATTATTGTGGAAGGAACACACTCAAAGCTGTGAACTTCTACCGAGCCTAATTTGTTTAGAGTAGTTAGTGCAGTAGGGATTTATAGGGCAAAGTCTACAAAGGTGTCAGAAGGTCAGTGCCTTGGATTTTAAGTGAAAAATGAAAGGAGCTTGAAAAAAAAGTCCATTTCCAAACAACAGGAGTGGGAAACACTCCTTTCAATGCAATGTGAGGAAGGCCTGCAGAAGTATGAATGTGGGAACATCAAGGACACGGGCTAAGAAAGTACAGAGTCAGGGCAACCTTTAATAATGGGTGTCACTTATATATCCTCCTCAGATGTTAGTTTTGCCTTTTTCTCCTGTGTATAGTTCATTTCTATCCAGAGCAGAGCATTTGGCGGCAGCGAAATATGGCTGCCCCACCTGTGTCACAGCCATTAACGATTTAACCAGACTGAGGGTATAGAAATTACTGCAATACAAAACATGGCTTTGAAGTTTATGTTACTGGCATTCTTGATGAAAAAAACACTATATGATCTGTACTTTGTCAGGAAGATTTTGACTTGCTCCCCAGAGCAAAATTTTAGATTTGTGTAAAATTTGTCTGACACAGACTGAACTCTTTTGGGCCTTGTTTGAATATGGTTTATCCTTGTACAAATTGCCAGCATTTGAGGCTCTAGTGTGCTTTTCAGAAAATATAACTGCAATTTCACACTAAATGTCTTTACTCTGTAAAACCAAGAATCTGTGTGGGTTTTTCCCCCGCTGCCTTGATTTTAAAGTATCTCCAAATTTCTTTGCTTCAGATCTATGGGATTTGACTTAAGTGCTCAATTTTGGGCAAGGGACCTATTAAAATTTTGTTATTTTGGAAACCCTTGTATCATCTTTTGTGTTTACTGTTTCAGAAAAGCAAATTTAGAATTTATAAAATTAGATTACCCTTCTGTCAACAAAACTTAGGAACACAGTTTTTCTTACATTCATAGAATCAGGGATCTGGGGAGTGAAATGGGTTCTAATCTATCTACTGCCATTAAGGAAGACTCCATCTACATTTCCTTCTCTCAGGAAAAAAAAAAAATAACTCACCTTTTAAATTTCAGATGTATTGAAAAAATTCCGAGATTGTAAGCATGTTGGTAGGTAAACTACCTGGGAGCTTGGTCCCGTTGGCCAGCAGACCTGCTCCTCCCATTACCAGTATTTGCTATGAGTATATGAGCAAGTGATTATAAACTAACACTTGTATTGCACTTGTGAAAAGCACCCTGGTAAGTGGGACCTGGGATCTGACTCATGGATTAGAATTTACTTTTTACTGCCTGCTTTTAAAAGACACAGACCTCATCAAACCACCTCCAACTGAATATACTTCAGGGATGTCCCCTCTCTTGAGGTAAAAGTATTTCTTCATCTGCACATTGAGCCACAGCCATTTTGAAGTACTTGCATTTCCCAGACATCCCTGGGCCTGTTTCACATCTGTGTGTTTGATTTCTTCTCTTCCTTTAACACTCACATGCTGGAAAAGCTCTCTGCTGGGGCCTGCCAATACTTCCTGAGTAGAACTGTGCTCTTTCCTGTGGGCGTGGCCTTACAAGACCACTTGCCATGGGGTCCTGATGTCACCTGCATTCTTTTTGAACCCCTACCAATTAGGCTTTGTCAGGGCAGGGGACTTGTCGGCATTTTTATACCTTCTGGAGGGGTGCCTGGGTGGCTCAGTTAAGCATCCAACTTCGGCTCAGGTTATGAGCCCCGTGTTGGGCTCGGTGCTGACAGCTCAGAGCCTGGAGACTGCTTCGGATTCTGTGTGTGTCTCTCTCTGCCCCTTCCCTGCTTGCACCTGGATAGCGCTTGACACATAGACTTCCCTTGACATTTTGGGAATAAAAGCTCATTGAAGGTGCACAAAGGGCCTAGGATGCCTAGGAGCTAAGGAAAGAAGTCTAAGTTCTTTAGTGTTCAAACCTTAAGTACCTGTGTTGGCCGAGCTGACCACTGAGGGCAGAAGAGAGGCCCTTGGAGGCTGAAAGAGCATGGATTGGGGCTCCTGTGGCCCTGGAGTCAGTGTTCCCTGGGGTTTGCCCCAGGACTTCTTCATTCTCTTCCCTGATAACTCAGCTTCTCCCAGAACTCCATCTAATCTCTTCAGACTTATGATTCCCTAACCCAACTCCCCCAGCCAGCTCTCTTTCCTGACCTTCAGACTTCCATATCTAACCTTTGTCTTCACTGAGGAGTCGTATAGGCACCTTAATTTAGGAAGTCCAAATGAAATATGTTTAATAACTTCCATTCCAGATTTGTTGCTCTTGCATGTTTCTTATTTTGGCAAATGGCATCACCCAGCCAGTTGCCAAAGCCACAGCTGGGGGTTGTCCTTCCTCTTGTCAGTCCCATGTACAAAGTTGTGTCCCATCAATTGGTGAAATACCTCTTGGATCCAGCTGTCTTTCTTCACCCACACCATCAATAGCACAGGGTAGGCTGCCATTTCTTACCCGGTAGTTTCCAAAGTCAGGTATTTGCTTGTTGTCATATTCCCTTTGGATCATATGAAGCCAGAGTAATCTTTCTAAAGCACCAGCCACCAGTGTTCTTGTGTAAGTTTCCTATTTAATGGTTTTGCATTGTTTTCAAATTAATATTTGAGCTCCCTGATGCGGTAGACCTGGTCCTTCATGAAGACCCTACTTGCCCTTTACCACAATAGTTCACACTGTCTTCTCTGACCATATTGTATGTACTTCACTTCCCCAGACAACACGGGAGCCTCCGGTCCCTTGCATGAGTTCCTTCTGCCCAGATTGATTCCTTCTGTCCCCAGCGTTTTTGCTGGCTAACTCTAATTCATCCTCCAGTTTTCAATGTTGACATCACTGCTTCTGTGATGCTTCCTTTTGCCAGCCTGCCTCATGCTGCCAAGTACCTTATTCTTTGACCGTCTTGCATTAATGTGACTTGTGGTGCCCCTCCACTCGGTTGGAAACTTGATTAGGGTTTGATAACCTTTGTTTCCCATTACCTAGTGCTATGCCTGGCTTAGCACAGGTACTCAAAAAAGAGTTAAGGAGTGAGTCATGGGGGAAGAGTTGGTCATGTGTGAATATGAAAAGGAAGTGCCTGAAGCACCAACAGTTCAGTAAGAGATATGTTTTTATTTTAAGGTTTATTTTTATTTATTTTTGAGAGAGAGATAGAGGCAAGCCAGGGAGGGGCAGAGAGAGAGGGAGACAGAATCTCAAGCAGGCTCTCTGGTGTCAGAGCAGAGCCTGATGCGGGGCTCAAACTCATGAACTGTGAGATCATGACCTGAGCTGAAATCAAGAGTTGGATGCTTAAGTGACTGAGCCGCTCAGGTGCTGCTGTAGGAGATCTTTTTGAACTCTGTTCTTTTGCTTCTCTTATAAATTTCTGGAGGGGTGCCTGGGTTGCTCATTCAGTTAAGCATCCAACTTCAGCTCAGGTTATGAGCCCCGTGTTGGGCTCGGTGCTGACAGCTCAGAGCCTGGAGACTGCTTCGGATTCTGTGTGTCTCTCTCTCTGCCCCTTCCCTGCTTGCACTCTGTCTCTCAAAAAAAAAGAAAACAACCAAAAAAACAAAAATCATTAAAAAAAATGTATATATACTTCTGGCTCTTCCAAGGACATTCTTAGGAAGTCAAACTCAGAGTTGTCAGAGAATTAGAAAAAAAAAATCTAAGCTTCTTCATTGAGATGTAATTTAATACCAAAATATTCACCCATTTAAAGTGTACAATCAGGGATGCCTGGGTGACTCAGTCTGACTCTTGATTTTGGCTCAGGTCATGATCTCATGGTTTGTGGGATTAAGCCTGCTTGGGATTCTCTCTCTCCTCTCTTTCTGCCCCCCCCTCCCCGCTTGCTCTCTCTCTGAAAATAAATAAACATTAATAAATAAAGTGTATAATCAGTATATTTCATGTATTTAGAATTGTGTGACCATTACCAAAATTTTTTTGGAGCATTTTTATCAGTCGAGAGGGAAACCCCATATCCATTTGTATTTATTCCTCATTCTTACCTGCCATCCTCTGTCAGCTCTAGGCAACCACTAAATCTACTTTCTGCCTCTATATATTTGCCTACTCCATACATTTCATATAAATAGAATCATATAATATGTGGTCTTTTGTGTTTGGCTTCTTTCACTTAGCATGATTTTTTTGAGATTCATCCATGTTGTAGCATGTGTCAGTATTGATACCTTTTTATTGCCAAATAGTAGTTCATTGTATGAATATACTAGACTCTCTCCATTCCTTAGTTTATTGACCTTTTGGTTATTTCCACATTTTGGCTATTATGAATTATGCTGCTATGAACATTCCTATATAAGTTTTTATATGGACATATGTTTAATGTTTTCATTTCTGTTGAGTATATACCTAAGTGTGGAATTGCTGAGCCATGTGGTAACTGTTTTAACATTTTGAGGATTGCCAAATAATTTTCCAAAGCAGCTGTACCATATTAAATTTTCACCAGCACTGAATGAAGGTTTCCATTTGTCAACATTGTCAGCAACACTTGTTATTATCTGTCTTTTGGATTATTGCCATCTTAGTGGATGTGAAATAATATCTCATTTGTGGTTTTGATTTTCCTAATGGATAATAATACTGAGCTTCTTTTCAGGCACTTGTGGTCATTTGTGTATTTGGAGAAATGACTATTCAGATCTTTTGGCCATTTTTAATTGGGTTATTTGTCTTTTTGATTATTAAGTTTTAGGAGTTTTTGGCATGTCCTAGATACTAGTCTCTTATCAAATATATGATTTGGAAATACTTTGTCCCATTCTGTACGTTGCCTTTTGCTTTTTTGATGATATTCTCTGAAGCACAAAGGTTTTTCATTTTCATGGAGTCTTGTTTATCAGTTTTTTCTTTTGTCATTTATATCTTTGGTGTCATATTTAAGAAAATATTGTCCAATACAACTTTACAAGTTTGACCTTTATATTTTTTTCTAAGAGTTTTATAAAAAGTTTTAGCTCTTACAGTTAGGGCGATGATCCCTTCTGAGTTAATTATTTTTGTGTATGATGTAAGGAAGTACTGCTACCTCTTCTTTTGTGTACAGATATCCAATTGCCTCAGAACCATTTGTTGAAAAGTCTATTATTTTCTTATTTAATTTTCTTGGCATATTTCTCAGTGTCAAGGTGTTTTTATCTTGTTTTCAGTATTATTATTATTATTATTATTATTTTAAAGAGAGAGAGAAAGCCTGTGAGTGGGCAAAGGGAGAGAGAGAATCTTAAGCAGCCCTTAAGAGCCCTGATGCAGGGCTCGATTCCACGACCCTGAGATCATGACCTGAGCCAAAATCAAGCATTGGATGTGTAACCAACTGAGTCACCTGGGCACCACAGTTTTCAGTATTATTATTTTTATTTAACATATAAGTAACACAAATAGAAAATGATGATAATAACAATAATAAGTAGCATTATTGGGTCTTTACTAGGAGTCCTGCACTGTTCTAGGAGATCTACCTTTTAGTACCCACAGTAACTCTATAAGATAGGCATTGTTATCATCCTCATTTTATTGAAGGGAAGCAGAGGCATGGAAAGGGTAAATAATTTGAAAAAGACACACAGCTGGTAAGTGCTGGAGCTGGGCTTAGAAGTCAGTCAGTCTGACTCTACACCCTATCCTTAACCATTATTTATGCCTGACTGTGTCTTGTTCACAGGAAACACAAAAATTTAAAAACAGCCAAAATTCTACTTTCCAGAGAACTACTGTCAACATTTTCATATACAGAGTCTTCCAAATTTTGTTCAGTGCAAAAGAATGTTATAACAATGGGATTAGGCTATACGTTCTTGAAATGGTTTTATCCACTTTATTGATATATTAGTGACTTTTGTCCATAAATCTGCATCTAAAGAATTATTCTTAATGTCTGCATAATATTCTACCATATGTCTGCACCGCTGTTGATTTAACCAATCCATTATTGTTAGACATTTAAGTTACTTTTGATTTTTCATTTTATAAACATTTTATAAACATATTTATAAAGAAACACTGTTCTTTTTTTAAATTATTATTCATTTTTGAGAAAGACAGAGCATAAGTTAGGGAGGGACACAGAGAGAGAAGGAGACACAGGACCCAAAGCAGGCTCCAGGCTCTGAGCTGTCAGTACAGAGTCCGATGTGGGGCTCAAACCCACAAACTGCGAGATCATGACCTGAGCCGAAGTCAGACGCTTCACCGACTAAGCTACCCAGGCACCCTCTAAACACTGTTCTTATGCATGTTTTCTTTTATGTACTCCACACTTTTACCTAGGTATGCAAAATTTCTTTTAATGGGAATTTAGGAGTATGAAAATCTATAAAGCTTTTAATACACATTGAAAATTTTTCTCTAAGAAATTCCTATATGCTTACCATTGATATTTTATATCTCATATCTGATAGATGACTCTGATCCTACATTGCTTTAGTGTGCATCTTCTTGATTATCAGATTGAACATGTATCACAATGATTATAATTTTTCTTTTGTGAATTACCTATTCATATTTTGTCTATATCTCCATCTAAGAACTATTTATAGACTAAAAAGTTTAAATCCTGTGTCTTTTTTTGTTGTTGTTGCTTTCTCTCTAGTTTATCATTGCTTTAAAAATTTTTCTTATGACTTCTTTTGATGCATGGAAAACTAAATTTTTCAGTAGCAAAATATATTAGCAAAGCATCTATCAGGCTTTTCCTTTATGGCATCTTTGTATTTAAAAATAAAAGGTTAAAATATTGTTGCCAGTACCTGGCTTCCATAAGCTGAGGGGGGATATGAAAAATAACAGTAATTCTTCTATGTATTTCCCTGGCTTACATAGAAATAAAGAATCAGTGTAATCATTTGGCACTGAAAATGTTAATGGTTAGATAGTCTGGGATGGAGAACTGGGGTCTGTTCTAAATTGTGTGGTTTTCAGCAATATTTTCCTTTCCATGGTTTGTACTCATTTAAATTTGCTCCTCACATTTAGACACCATATCTTAAATCTCAGACAACTGATTTATATGAAATAGTATGGACTTTTACAGAAACATTGGTTAGAAAAATAACATACTATCCAATCATGAACTTCATTCAACTGCTTCTCAATGTAACATGAAGACTTAGCATTTACTGCTTGAGCAAACTGGTTATTCCTCAAGCAATAGAACAATTTCTGGCCTCCTAATCTGATTTGTTGAGATGATGATGGCAACCAGACTGATTTCACACAATTGATTTAGAAAATGGATTTTTTCCTTACTTTTAATCTGATTTTCCCATATGCATGACATACATTTCTAATTTTGACTCCAGCTCCATTTCAGATTTATTCTTTTTCAAAGGGTTTAGACAGAGGACTAGAAACATGTTTGCCTTAATTAGAAGCTAATACTAAGTACTTTCTTTTGCAAAACATTGTGCTGAACACTTTATAAGCTTTATCTCATTTAATCTTCACAATAAAATATGCTAGTTTTGTGCATCTTTTACGTGAGAGGAAACTGAGAGCGAGATTAAGTAAACTGTCCAGGATCAAAGAAAAGGCTGGGAAATACTTCTGCAGATTCAAACCCAGGTCTGTGGTAGAGCACATTGCTCAGGAGAAAAAAGGGGTTAGAGAACTTTATTGACTTTAAGTGTAGTTGAAACCTTACACATATAGAGATAAACCACAGTGCCTCTACATATTGCAAACCATTATTATAAGTGTTATTACATTTGTAAACATCTACAAACTAGAGGGTCACCATTTATACATCAAGGTAAGCATTTGATTCCTTATTTTTGGTCATTTGTTCAATGTTCAATAACATCTGTTTTGTCTCTGCATGTTCTAAATATACATACCTTGAAAGCTAGGATTTCAGTGGCATACATGTAATTGAGATTTCTATGCTGAACTGGGTTGGAGACAGGGTCTCTTTCTGGGAACTTGGAAAATATGTGCTAGGAACTAAATGACTACTTTCTAATTTTTTAAAGAAACTTTAATATATTTCTTCAAGATATAGTAAAGTAAAAGCTCTTGAAGTTGTTTGCTCCTAATTAAACCAGATCTGTAGGCATTAAAACAGTGTCACTTTTTCACAAACCATTGCTGTGAAGGTGTGATCTTTTGAGTCATATTATACCAGAAGTTTTTTGTGTCGTTGACTGTATAGGTTTTAAATGTTTTCAAACTATCTTCTTACTGACTTGATGTTTAATGCCTCTTGCATGTGAATTTTCCTTATTTCATTTTCGAAAGTCTCAGCAAAGTACTTGTGTATCTTGTCTTTTTACTATTTTTGCAGTGCTTAAGGATATCTCTCCAGGCTTGGTCTTCTACTCACGCATTATGAGGATGCTACCCAGACCTGTCTTTTTCCTTTGCACAATCCTGTAGGCCACCCGTGTGGTCTCTGCAAAGAGACAATAATTATTTATTCGTGCTTTCTTTCTTGAGGGTCTAAACCACACACATGTAAAAAGACTTACAAGTTGAAAATTCTGAAGGGTGTGTGTGTCTTTGTGTGTAAAACTTGAAATGTAGCTATGCCAACAGTGCAGTTAAGGAAGGATTATATATGTATAAAAAAGCATTATTTTGCTCAGGCTGTAAAACTAAACCTATTGTGTCAATTGCAGGTTAGGTCACAATTCATATTTGAAAATATTATTTTAAAGGATCAGAAAAACACATTTTGACTTTCTGGCAATGCTCTTTTTGGTTTAGCAAAACCCATTTATGTTAGCACTATCTGAAACACTAAATAAACTGGAGAACACTTGGCTTTCTAGGTTCTGAAAATATGGATTGTATGTCTTGTCTTTCAAGATAGCTTTTATAAGAAGTTCAAAAGTAGAAATGAGTCACTTCATTACTGTTATTATTAATAATAGCTACAATTTATTGTGTATTTTTTATTTTCAGACACTGAGTTATCAGTTGATATTTATAATAACCCCAGGAAATGTTATGAATAACCATTTTGTAATCAGAGAACGTGAGCCTTAGAGATGATGTGTCCGAGATAACAAAGCTAAAAAGAGATAGAGCCAGGACTCGAAATAGAGGTCATCTGTATGTGGAATGAGTATTTAAACTCAGCTTTATTGAGTATAATTCACACACAATAAATTGCACTTATTTAAAGTGTAGAAGTTGTAACATATACATATGACCCATGAACCCATTACCACATTCAAGATAAAGAATATATCCATCACCTCCAAACTCTGCTTATCACCCTTTTTATGCCTCCCTCCAGCTCTGCCTTGGCCTTCTCCATCCAAATTTCCAGTTATCTGCTTTCCAACACTGTAGATTGTTTTGCATTTTCTAGATTTTACGTATGTGGACTCATACAGTGTGTACTCTTTTTGAACTGGCTTCTTTCATTTAGTATAGCTGGTTTTGGAGTCATCCACATTACTGCATGTGTCAGTGGTTCATTCCCTATACTGTGAAATATTATTCTACTCTATAGACTAAGTGCCATAGTATGTTTATTCATTCACTGTCGATGGGAATTTTAGTTATTTTCAGTTGGGGCTATTACAAATAAAGTTGCTAAGAATATTCATAAGCAAGTTTTTGTGTGGACATTGACTTTTCACTTTTGTAGATAAGTACCTAAAAGTGGAATGGCTAGATCACATAGTTACATGTTTAAAGTTTTAAGAAACCACCAAACTGTTCTCCAAATATGTGCCATTTTATATTCCCACCAGAAGAGTATGAGAGTTCCAATTGCTCCGTATCCTAGAAACACTTGGTATAGTCAGTCTTTTTAATTTTAGCTGTCTAATAGGTGAGCATTGTGGTTTTTGTCTCATTGGATTTTAGTTTGTATTTCTGTGTCATCTAATGATGTTGAACATTTTAAAAAATATACTTATTTGCCACCTGTATATCTTCTTTGGTAAAAAATTTGTTCGAATCTGTTTCTCATTTTAAAATTGTTAATTTGGGGTACCTGGATGGCTCACTTGGTTATGTGTCTGGCTCTTGACTTCAGCTCAGGTCATGATCTCGTGGTTTGTGAGATGGAGCTTCACGTCGGGCTCCATGCTGAGCATGGGGCTTGCTTAGGGTTCTCTCTCTCCCTCTCTCTCTGCCCTCCCTTCCCCTCAAAATAAATAAATATTTCTAAAAACTAAAGTAAAATTGTTAATTTATCATTGTATTTTGAAGATCCTTGTATATTTTAGATACAAACTCTTTATCAGACATGTGGTTTGAAAATATTTGCTTGTAGTCTGTGGCTTGCTTTTCATTTTCTTAACACTGTCTTTTGAAGAGTAGATGGTCTTAATTTAGATAGAGCTCAATTTATCTAAATTTGTTGTGTTTATGGATTGTGCTTTTGGTGTCTATTATAGGCTGAATTATGTTCACCCCCTCCAAAAGGTGTATCAGAGCACTAACTCTTTGTCTCTCAGAATTTCACCTTATTTATACCTGGGGGTCTTAACAGAGGTAATCAGATTTAGATGAGGTCATTAGGGTGGGCCCTAATCCAATATGACTGGCAGTATACTTATAAAATGGGGACATTGGATACAGAGACAGACATATATATAGGGAAGATGATATATAGAGACACAGGGTAAACATGGCCATCTACCAGCCAGAGAGAGAAGCCTCAAAGGATCTCAGCCCTCAGAGGAAACCGACCTGCTAACACCCTGATTTTGGACTTTTAGTCTCTAAAACTGTGATACAGTAAATTTCTGTTAAGGTACTCAATTTATGGTATTTGAATATGCCATAGCAAACTATTACAGTGTCACAAGGATTTTCTTTTAGAAATTTTAGGATTTGTTTTTAGGCCTATGGTCTATTGTGAGTTGATTTTTATATGTGGTGGTAAGTATGGGTTGAAGCTTAGATTTTTGTGTATGAACATCCAATAGTTGCAGCCCCGTTTGGTGAAAAGTCCAGCCTTTCTTTACTGAATTGCTATTACATCTTTGTGGAAAATCAGTTTTCTATATATTTGCATGTCTTTTTGAAGACTCTTATTCTGTTCTATTGCTCTATTTGTCTATCTTGATGCTAATGCCAAACTGTCTTTATGAGAAAGTTTTGAAAATCTTGGCTCTTTTTCAAAGTTGCATTGCTACTTTATGACTTTTATATTTCCATTTGAATTTTAGGATCAGTTTGTCAATTTCTACAAAAAATGGCTCTGTAACCTTGATTTGTATTGTGTTGAATCTATAGATAAATTTGGGGAAGATTTGATAACCATATCGAGTTTTCTGACCCATAAACACAGTATATCTCGCCATTATTTTAGGTTCCCTTTAATTTCTTTCAACAACATTTTGTAGTGTTCAGGTTCTTAACAGTATCTCACCAGATTTATTATTTCATATTTTATATTATCATAATTGATATTATTCTTATGAAAAATTTTTTCATAAATTTTTGTACAAGTGTACAAACACTTGTGTATTGGTGTAAGAAGTTACCTTGATGATGGTTTATACTCAGTGTAGTTTCAGTAAGTGAAATGCAAGGCTAAACACCTCTGTTTTAATGAAAGAAGATGGTACTTGAAGTTCTTTCATACTAAGTGGCATTATTTTTAAATTGCAACTTCTCATTGTTCATTTATAGTGTATAGAAGTACAGTTGGTTGTTTTATAATAATCTTGTATTCTGCAAGTTTGCTAGACTGATTTTTTTTTTCTAGTAGCTTTTTGGTAGATTCCATCTGGTTTTCAACATAAAAGATCATGCTGTCTGTAAATAAAGGCAGTTTTACTTCTCCCCTTCCTATCTGTATATCTTTTTTTAATGTATTGGATACAATCTCCAGAATAGTGTTGAAGAGAAGTTGTGAGAGGGGACATCCTTGGCTTGTTCTTGATCTTAGAAGGAAAGCATTCTGTCTTTTACCACGGAGTATGATGTTAGTCAGGAGATGGCATTTTTTTTTTCTCTAAAGAGCCAGAGTAAATTTTTGGCTTTGTGGGCCATATGGTTGCTGTTGTAACTGTTCGACTATGTTGCTGCATCCATATCTTCCCTATACATATGCAGTAACATTACTTAGGTGTATACTCAAGTAAGAGTCTCTGCAGATCTCTCCTGTTTTCTCTTTGTGCAGTTCTTCTTTCTTAGGTGGTCTGTTCTGCACATTCTAGCTGCCATGGTCTCTTTGGAATTTCAGCTTTCTCCTCTAGCTCAGGGAGTCCACCAGGCTCCACCTGGGTTCCCATTCTCTGCACTGAACCCCAGAAACTTTCTCAAGACTGTAAACTGTGATCATAGAGCTCCCCTTGTTCATTTTCTATGTCTCAGATACCACTCTTCATTGTCTAGTCTTTGTTGATGTCCAATGTCTTGAAAAACCACTGAATTCTGTATTTTGCCTGTTTTTAAGTTGTTTTTCACAGGAGGACAAATCTAATCACTGATACTCCAGCATGGTTGGAAGCATAATTCCCCGTATATTTTTCTCATAGTCTTGCCTTGTACTGCATCTTTGTGAAGAGTCTATTTATCATTATCCACCATGCAGGAGTCTACAGCCATGGAGTAAAGTAGCAGCTGGTTGGGAGCTAAGCCAATGGAGTAGGGGCCTGGGCTGTTGATCCAAATGGCACTAGACTCTCCATAGTTGCCATTTTTTATATCTGACAGGTTGTACATGGATAGGTCAGGCCTAAATAGCCCTAGAGTTTTGGCAGACATCTGGAAGGGAGCTATTTTTACTAAATATTTACTGAAGGGATTCTGAGAAGCAATATTAAGCCATACTGGAATTGCTATCAGAAGGTTTAGTTTATAAACATGCTTCTACCATTTACCTTGGAAATGTCTCTGAAACCTATTATTTAGTATTGTCATATTATATTAGCTTTTACTTTTCATGAACTTCTGTATAGAGAGAATCTTAAAGAAATACTAGGTCCATATTGAATGTTAGATATTCAACAAATATTTTTGAGTCTCCGCTCTGTGCCAGGTAGTGTTTTAGGTATTGAGGATATAGAATACCTAAATATATTCTATTTCTTTGAGTGATGATTTCTTTGAGCTTCTATTCTAGTAAAGTGAAGCATAAAATAAAGTACATAAGTAACATATATGGAACCAGTAGTGCTATGGAGAAAAATAAGGCTAGTTGAGACTGGTAATGCTGGTGGTAGTGTTAGTTGTGTTGGTGTGCAAGTACCAAGAGCGAGGACAGGAAAGGCAAAGACCTGAAGAAGGTGATCATTATTTATATTACTATCTACTTTCATTATTTATCTTAGGCTAAATATTCATTATATATGAAAAAATAATAATTACAGACATTTTACAGTGGCTTCTTTTCCCCATATTCCTGATCCCAGCCGAGAGAATTAGTAATACAATTGATCTGACTTACAATATTGTAAAATCCAGTGGACTGAGGCTTATGTTAGAAACAAAGTACATTTAGGATGCCAATATGGTAGGTGTGCTGAGGTGGCTTTTTGGGGGAAAAGAGTTAATTGGGGCATATGTGAGGGTAAAGCTTGTTTCTTAGGACACAAGTCCTGTGTGCAGACAGAAGTATTGAACAGACAACAGCATGCAATTAACTCTGAGATAGGGAAGTTCTATTTTTAAAACCTCTCTGGATCTTAATGGAGTTAATTAGGCAAATTTAATGGAAAATAGGGTTGCTTAAGGGATTCCAAATTCTGTAGTCACCATTTTAGTCATGGTGCATGTAAAAATAAGGTAAACTTTGGAAGATATGAGACTTTGATTGCCCCAAGGATTATCATAGAAAGTGAGTGGGGACCAGAGGAAAGGGAGACCACTACCGCTGAAGTGTTGATGTGCCAGACACTGGACTTCTCCTACTTTGGTCCTGCTGTATGGCAATGAAGCTGGAGACTGGCAGAGCTGGGATTTAGGACTGCCCAGGTTGACTCCAGGGATAGAGCCCTTTTATCACGGTGGCCTTTTTTTTCTGACTGCGTTTGGTGGCCCCAACGGCTACAGTGTCTTTCCCTTCTTGTGTGTGTTGGCCATATGTGTACTTTATTGCCAGCACCAACCATGTTTCTCTTTCCTACCTAACTTACCTATTTATGGAATTTCATTATGTTTTTGTTTTCTGCCGTGTGTATGAATAGAAAGAGAGCATTCCAATGTTGAACTCTTATCCTTCTATGGAAAATGGCATCAATCTGTCTTGTACTGGAAGCACTGGCTGTAGGTGATGGGCCTAGCCATGAAGCCCTCCTTGAACACCAGGCTTCGGATCCAGGACACCCATATACTAATGGCGTCTGAAGGATCTGGGACCCAAGCCATGGTTTATTTTCCCTATAAACATCCACTACTGTAGAAACATTTCTTTTCTTTTACTCTTATATCCTTTACCCCCTTGAATTGTGTAGCATGGGAGAGGATTTATTTTATTTTATTTTAATTTTAATTTTTTTGAGAAAGAGAAAGGAGGAGAGCAGAAGCGGGGGAGTGACAGAGAGGAGGAAAAATAGAATCCCAAGCAGGCTCCACACCATCAGTGCAGAGACCAATATGGGACTTGCCCTCAAAAGCTGTGAGATCATGACTTGAGCTGAGATCAAGAGTCAGACACTTAACTGTGCCACCCAGCACCCCACATGGGAGATGATTTTTTTCTAAGTTAATGAATGTAGAAAATGTTAATTCTTCTGAGATCATTTGTACCCCAAAAGTGAAACTGCTTCACCAATTAAATGTGCCAGAAGAATAAGAGGTGAGTCATTTCAGGAACAGAGTACAAATCAATTACCTGTACAAAATTTTTTTAATTCATTTTTTAGATGATTTAGTTTCTAGATTAAATAAATGAAACCCCTGTGCTTTTTCTTACCTGATTGGCTTTGGTCAGAACCAGTGGAACCAAAAAAGGGACAATATCATTGATCTGCTGAAAGAAAATGCCACTAAAGAAAGCCAGTAACAGCATTTGAAAGAAGTGACTTTTGAAAAAAAAGTTTTCACAGATTCTTTAAGCTACCACTTATTATTATCTTGAAAAAAATCTGATTTAAGTCTGGCTTGACTATTTCAGTGTGTTTGTGGGTACCAACTGAATTGGTAGGAAATTTCTTTAAAATGACTGCATTTAGAGATGCCAAATCAGCAGTTGACTAGAAGCAATCCCATAAATTCTGGCTCTGTGCTTAGTGGCAAATGTGAAGCGCTATTCTGAACACCACCTTTCAAATACACCAGCCAGAATGGTGCAGCTCCTTGCTAGTCTGATTGGAGGACCACCTTCTTTTGTACTTTTATGAACAGGCCAGTCAGGGTGGAAGGCGCTCACTAATTATGAGGTTTGGGTGATTTCTCAGAATCTCAGCTTCCTTGTTCAGTTGTGAAGATGCAGGGAAATGATGTAAGGTTGGTGAACACTCAATAAAAAAAGGCCATGGATGGGGCAGTGATGAGAGTTCATAAACTAAGGATTCGGATGAATCTAGTCTTTTTCTTTGCACCTGAAGTTCGATATTTTTAAAATGCTCTATATCCTAGAAAGCTCTATGGATTAGTAAAGCATTAATAACAGTGATAGATTATAGGAAAAATACATAGAGGCCAGGGAAGCAATGTTTTATACATTTTCATTCTCTATGGAAGTTGGCACCAATGTGAAAACATAATATGTGCCAAATAAAGAATTATTGATTAGTAGAAATCATAAGAGACCTCATTTTTCTCTTTTAGCAATCTAGAATTCTTTAACATGGCTCTTTGGATATATTGGGAAGTGTGTTTGGTTCTCAATAATTTAGTATTAAGGAGAATTTACCTGTGGTCTGTAATTGGACTTTTTCTGTAGGATGTGATAGAAAACCCATCTTAAACTAATACAAGAAGAAAAAGAAATAATTTTTTAACCAATGAATTTAAGAATCTAAGAATATGTTGGCTCTAGGTGTGGCTTGATCCAGGTGTTCAAATGAACCCATCTAGGAGCAGTGTCTTACTTCGTCTTTCCACATTCCTGCTCCACATAGGCTCTGTTCTCTGCCAGGCTTAGCTGTTGCAGCTGGGCCTCACGTTTCTCTGGGTTCATTCCAGCAGAAGGTAACCATTATCTTTGCTAATTTTTGCACAAATCCCAGGGCTTACTTGGACTAGAGAAACCTGGGCCACATGCCCATTCTATAGCAGGTCCTGTGGAGTAGGAGGGGATCAGTGTGTACAGTGGCCAGAAATGGGTAAGACATTCCTTCCTGGAGCTGACGGTGGGGTCCTCTCAACACAGGAGACCTGAAAGTGGGGATGAGATGAGTGTACCACTGCCAAAGTCAAAGGGGCATGGACATCAGTGATCAATTTACAGTAGGTATTCACTCCATCTGTAGACCTCTTGGTTGCCTTCTCCAGGTCTTTGTAACCCACTGCTCCTCAATTAAGTTTAGAGAAGGGCTATTATCCTTAATGACCTAATGACAATTCAAAATAAACTATTTTGTTACATGAGTCCTATTTGTTTGCAGGTGTGTTGGGGACTATTTGAACAATAGAGGCTTCCCCCAGGTGTCTAGATTATACTCAGAGGTCTGAAAAGATCTCTCTGGGATCTAGGGAATCTTGAGATTTTGGTGCATGGAGATGAGTTCAAGTTTTCATGATCCATTTTAGCTGTGACTTTCTGGAAAACTGCACGTGTGGTCCTTCCACAGAGCTCCACAGAAGTATGAACAGAATAGCCAGATTAAATTCTGTGCAAAGGACAATCTTTGCAGGGACATCCTTTCCCACCATCCGTATTTCACCTCATTGGAAAGGCCTTCCTGATTCTTCTTAACAATACATCATTACCTCAAATGAACTTTTGTTTAATATTTTGTCTGTTTTTTTTCACTAACATTTAAAAAAATATTTATTTATTTATTTATTTTGAGAGAGAGAGAGAGTGAGCATGTGTGAGTGGGAAGGGCAGAGAGTGAGGGAGGGGTAGAGAGACAGAATCCCAAGCAAGCCTTGTGCTGTCAGCTCAGAGCTTGACACAGCAATCAAACCCATGATCCGTGAGGTCATGACCTGAGCTGAAATCAAGAGTCGATGCTTTCCAAATGAGCCCCCCATGCACCACTTTTCTCACTAATATTTACCTCCATAAGAGCAAAAAAATTTTTCTGTCTGTCTTATTTTCCAGTAGCCACAGTACCTGGAACAATGTGTGGTACAAAGTAGGCACTCAACAAATAGTTACTAAGAGAATAAATGAACCAGTCTTCTGCCTCTCTAAAAATAAACTATCCTTTGTAAACATGAGGTTGGCTTGAGTAACTACATAGCTGAGTCTAGCCATAGCTATGTTGTTAATGCATGGGTCGTGTAATGCAATGAAGTTTACCCTCCCCGAGTTCGTGCTTTATCCCAAAGACATATTACTGGCTTTAGGCAAGAAATGAATCTGGCTTCCATGATAGATTGGGCTTACAGATAATGGCAGTAAGCATTGTAATATGGAGTGTTTTATCCTGAACCACACAACTGCATCTGAGGACAAATGTGATTGCACTATACAGAAATGGAATAGGGATTGTTATTGGTACATTCTTGGAGCTCACAGTCATACAATCTGCTTGGCAGAGATATCTAGGTAGTCACCCAACTTACAGATTTCTGCCATGGTGCCTGGAAAAGAGTTGGAGTTTCCTTTGCCAGTAACTCCACACATGCCTCCCCTCTCCATCAAGCTGTGAGAAAGAGAACTGATTCAAGAGACTGCACATGTTGAAGGGGATCTATCTGCCTGTCCCCACTGTATAGACAACCTGTTGATTGGATCTCTGTGTAGGTCTGTGGCAGCCTGAGCTCTTTGATGGATTGTATTCATTTGGTCAAATGTGTTGGCTTAAACTTTGCAGAAATGAAGTTGAATGAACATTAAGAGAAGCTAGAGGGCTGATGGCTTAGCACATTAGTGGACCTCAGAGTACAAGTTAGCTTTATTTATAGATATTGCTTTTATGGTGAACTATCTAAAAAGACATCCACAAAATGAAAAGAAACTGAATTTCAATTTTCAGAATATTGCTTGCAGTTATCACTCTGTGAATCTAAATGATTCAAAATTTTTCATCCCGCTTTGACATTTTTAACAAACATGTGTGAGCACCTTCCAAATATTAGGCATTGAGGGTATAAAACTGAATAAGATACAAACTGTTTTGATTTCAGAAACCAGTCTAGAAGGAGACAGATCTGCACACAACTAATTTTAGTATCTGTGATAAGTAGTATGATAGAAGTCTGTGCAAAATACCATAGGGTGAAGCAAGTAATTCTTGGGGTGGAGAGAGTGTGTGTAGGGGATGGTGTTTATGCCCTGGCTATTCTAATAATAATAGAAACACAACCAGTGTTCATTGAGTACTTTTAAAGTCAGGCACTGTTCTAAGTACTTAATACCTTTTATCTCATTTAATCCTTGTAGTAGTCCATATGTGATAGGTCCCTGGATCATCCTCATTTTGTAGATGAGGAGACTGAGGCTCACAGAGTGATCAGTCAGTTACTTGTCCAAAGTCATGTGGCAGAACTTATATTTACCTAGGTGACTGTTGTCAGCTGCGGGTGCCCAGCACCACTGGGCTCCTGCTTTCATGCTGGTTGGCAGGACTGTCCTGAAAGTGCTTTCTGTGGATCATACGGGGTTGTTTTCTTCCCCTGCAGGTTACTCTCCTCCTGTTTGGAATCCATGTGCATGTGCCTCTAAGGTGACTTTACCAGTGTGATGATTAATTTAATGTGTTAACTTCACCTGCCATGGGGTGCGAGATAAGCATTGTTTCTGGGCTTGCCTGTGAGGGTGTTTCTAGATGAGATGAGCATTTGAATTGGTGGACTCGGTAGATTGTCCTCCCCCAGTAATTTATCAATGTCGCATAGGAAGTGGCTATAGGGTCCAAGCGCTTTGGAATGCACAGATTCCTGGTGCTTCTTCTGGGCTCTGCTTTGCTCAGCTGAGTATGGTTTATGCAGAGCCCCTGGCCAGATCTGTGTGTGGCTGTGCGGACCCTAAATGGACATTTGGATGGAGTTGTAGCAGAGTGTGTCTGTTACTCAGGTTCATTTACCCAAGTGCATGTTGAATAGATGATGTGCCCTTATTGAAGAGCATATTTGCATAATAATGTGCCTACATTCTGATTCTGAGCCTTTTATTTCCTTAGGACTAGCCCCCTAAAGTTTGTGCTTAGGTCTGAGAATAAAAGTTGTCGCCATGCCTGTGTCTGATATAACTGTCCCCTAGCACAGTACCAGGCACACAGTGAACAACCATAAATATTGAGTGAATGAATGGCTTTGCCTTTAGGGAGTAAGAAGGTTCTGGGTAGGAAAGAATTTCTGAAAACTCTCCAAATATATTGGTTTCTCTGTTACTGGACCTCAACGTTTCCTTCATGTTTCAGTACTTGGAAATGATTCGTGGTGTTTCTGACAGCACAGCCGTTAGGCGGTGGCATAGTAACCTTGGCTGTGACCTTCTTGGTTGCAGTAGCTTTTGCACAGAGAGTTGCTAAAATTAAACTGTTGCTTTGGCTTAGTACTGTTGACCTGCTTTCATCATTTGAGAAAATGTGCAGATATTAGAGAACTTGCCAGGGTCTGGAATTTGGCTGTGGAAATGAATTTCGGATAATCCTTCCTTTAGCTAAAAGAACTTCTAGTATTACAATTTGCATATGTTAGCCAAATTGTTAATTATGTACAAAGCAATGTATATGGTGACTAAATTCGATAATTTTGCTACTAATGGTCATTTTCTGCTTTATTCTCTTTAAGTGTATTGTGGACCATATACATGATTCTTTAGCATTCTATAATTTAGTTTAACAGTTCTTTCGTGGATCATTAATACAAACTTACAGCTGTACCTAGATGTGTATAATCATAATTGATGATAATAATCCAATGTATTACCTTTGTTCTCCTGTTGCTGGAATTAATTGAAATAATATACATGCAAAGGCCTAGCACAGAGTCAGACATATGGTAAAGGATTGCTAAGTATTTAGTCATCCATCTAATATGTGTACATCCATATTCCATCTGGTGATAATGCTATTAAAAATATATTTTAGCTGCCATATAAAGTATTTTATCTTTTTTTTAAGTTTTTATTAATTTTTTTGAGAGAGAGGATGCAAGCAGGGGAGGGGCAAAGAGAGATGGAGAACAGGGGAGGGGTAGAGAGAGATGGAGAATCTGAAGCAGGCTTCAGGCTCTGAGCTGTCAGCACAGAGCTGACACAGGGCTCAAACCCATGAATCACGAGATTATGACCTGAGCTGAAGTCGGAAGCTTAACTGACTGAGCCACCCAGGCACCCCTTTCTTTTTATTTGTTTGTTTGTTTTTAAAGTAGGTGATATTTATTCTTACATATTTCAAGTTTAAATTATTGCACCAGAGCTATATGATACAGAGTTCTGGAATTCTAATTCATTTTGTCTAAGCATTTGACAGTTCACAATATATGTTTTCTTTGAGACAAAGAATTGGCTTTGTCTATGATGCCAATAGTCATTTCTTGGTATGGAGGTGGGATGGGCCACTAGCTGGGTGTGATAGTCAAAAAGATGTTAGTTCCACTCTTTGGCAATGAGTCCTACCGCAATTCCCTAATTGTGGTTGAGACCACTGTCAGTCTAAGAGGCCAGCCACCGTTCCTTCGGTTTCTTCAAGTTTTACTGTTGCATCTGGCTAGCAATTTGACCATCATAGTATCTACACGCTCAGTAGAATGCCTTCAAGAGCATTAGGTCTCTGACTTCTGTTCCACTCACATGAAGACCTGAATCCAAGCATTGTGAGTGAGGATGAGAAATGGGAGATGGAACCAACATTTCCTGTGCACCTATTGGTCAGGTACTGTGCAAGATCCTTACCGTGTTATCTCATTTAATCCTCATGACAACCTTACAAGGCAGGTACCCTCTCCTGCATTTTAGAGATGAGGAATCAGAAGCTGTGTGATCAATCAATAACTTGACCAAGGTCCTAATTATTTATTTGAACTCAAATTTGTCTATTGAAAAATCCACACTCCAAACTTCTTTGCTGGTTTGTTTCATGAAGCACTATTTATTTTTGTTTTATTAATATTTGTCAATCCATCCATCTTTACATTTTCATGCAATGAACTACTCCTAAATTCAGTGCCAGGAAGACCTATCTTTCTATAAGCTTCCTTTTATTATGTCATGAGGCTTATTTTACTTCTCATGATTTTCTTTTTGCTTAACTGGAGAACCAGATTGAGTGCTCAATTGCAATAACCCTCATCTCTGGTTTCTGGCACTATTATCTCCCCCTTTCTATCTAGAATTTTACTGCTTTCTGTTCTCTTATGTTAACTGCCTTGTAAACGTCTAAGATATTTCTTAAAGTCAGGTATAGTTTATAAAATCATCAAAACATTTAAACCGTTTTACTTGTCTTGGACATTTGCTTAACAATGTTCAGCAATAGGGAGGCACTAGGTCCATTTAAGCAATACAGTTTGTGTCTTGTCCTTCCACACACATGTGTGTGGAAGTGTATGCAAGCACAGGCACACACAAATATTAGGAGGGCATGACCTGCAAGTCTCCTGTCCATGACCTGCATATGTCTGTCTTGTGGGACCTTAGTCTCCCTGACTTTATTCTTTAATCACCTCATCTGACCAACTACACAGTGTAATGAAAGGTCATCCATCCAAAGACATTCCCCTCTTACTCCCTCCAACTCCCCATGTGCGCTGATTTTAAAAAGGCATTCTTGAGTGTTTGAAGACCTTATAGTAGATCTGTGACTTTGAAATTTAGTTTTGGACATCGTTGTAGATGATCTTTATTAAGTCTTTCAGTCTGCAAATTACTATTCTGGCACAAGGGCTGGGGCTGGCGTGGGGCATGGATAGGGCAGGGAACTCTTTTTCTCCCATACAGAGGCAAGTCCAGATAGTAATCCTGACAGTTCTTCATTATATGCTCCTTTAGCCTCTGCTGTGAGGTAGACATTTTATGTTGCCAGCTTAACTCTCCAAGTAGGGTTTCATGCCCAGTCAGTGCATGGAGGAGTGTGTGTGTGTGTGTGTGTGTGTGTGTGTGTGTCCTGAGGCATAAGGAGGCAGATGGTTCTGAAGGCTGGCACAGAGTGAGAGCTTCCTGCTGAACAGATGTCCCTCTTGGGGTAATGCTGAGTGTCCAATAAACCTATGTCTTTTGGCACCCACACCATTGCCAAGAGTCCTTTCACCCTTTGAACAGGCAACCTGTACCTCAAGTAGATGGGTGGGGACGAAGGGCAGGGCATGGACCAGCCAGAAACTTTGAACAAATACAAAAGCATTTGCTTAGCCTTGATGCTGGTGACAATTGATTAAGTCTTGATGCTTTTTGTTTGTTTGTTTTGGTCCTAAGATGTGATGCTTTTTATTAGGAGACCAGTTGGCCTATCAGTTATAAGCAGCACTCTGTATAGATATAAAACTCCGGGAAGTTCTTTGGGGAATTACAAAGTTGAGTAAAATATTCTTGTTTATAAGAAACTAGTGATCCAGTCAGGTTTTTCAATGCCCAAATCCAGATGATATGAAAAAACAAACAAACAAGCAAAAAACCCCAAAACAGATCTTTGGTAGATAATTAGGAGCATAACATAATTTTGTTATAATTTTATTTTATGATTTATTTATTTATTTTAAATGTTTATTTATTTTGAGAAAGAGAGAGTGCACGGGGCAGAGAAGGGGAGATGAGATCTGAAGCAGGACACGGGGTCTGAACTCATGAACCGTGAGATCATGACCTGAGCCAAAGTCAGATGCTTAACCAACTGAGCTACTCAGGCACCGATAAACAGAATTTTAAAAACAGTTTGCTCTTAAATGGACTTAAATGCAGAGTTGGAAAAACGTAAAACTGTTGGGAAATATTCTCTACTGTAGAACAGAGCTTCTGGGCATTGAAGTTGTAGTAAGGAATGAGTCACTAGAAGGTAGGTGTGTAAGCCTGTTTTTGGCTCCTTAAAAATTGCAAAATAGATGTACTTGTCCATTAAGTATTTTACAAATATACTTCTATCCAAAAGGGGCCTCACTGGCTCTCTTCCTTCTCCTTGCCTTCCCACTATAATTTCAGGAAATCCTTGGGCAGTAGTTATACCTGTAACTTAAAGGGGATACTCAGGGACTCAGGGGAAAAACATTTCTAGATGCTTTATCCTGGTCCAGGCAGTCCTGCCAATGTGGGTTTTTGTTTCAGTAGTGAAAACCCAAATCATTGCATACTGGCTTTTGCTGTATTTTGATGGGACTAATGCTTTTGCTCTAATATGGAGCCCTTTGTAAACAAGCACTTGGTAATACTACTGCTTTTAAATTTGTGTTTTCGTTTTTAACATTTTATTCATCTTTGAGAGGCAGAGAGAGACAGTGTTAGTGGCGGAGGGGCAGAGAGAGGGAGACACAGAACCTGAAGCAGAATCTGAGCTCTCAGCACAGAGCCCGATGCGGGGCTCCAACCCAGGAACCATGAGATCATGACCTTAGCTGAAGTCAGCCGGTTTATTGACTAAGCCACCCAGGTGCCCCAACACTGCTGCTTTTACACCTCCTGCTGTTTTACAAACCAGTTAAGAAGGGTGTTTAAGCAAGCTCTCACAAATGTTGATTACTATTCCCAGATTTGCATAAAGCTTAGATTGAATTCGTTTCTTTTTTAGATATTCTTTTACCTTCCTGGGATCCTGAAGTTTCCTGATCCCTCATTGTTGGACCTGTAAAATTTAATGGCTGAAGGAGAGTGGGAAAATGGTTATTAGTTCCTTCTGATTGTGATGAGGCTATCAAGAATTCACTTTTTTTTTTCAACATTTTTTTAATTTATTTCTAGGAGAGAGAGAGAGACAGCATGAGCAGGGGAGGGTCAGAGAGAGAGGGCGTGACAGACTCTGAAAAAGGCTCCAGGCTCTGAGCTGGCAGTCAGCACAGAGCCCAACGCGGGGCTCGAACCCAGAAGCCGCGAGATCATGACCTAAGCGAAAGTCAGACGCTCAACCGACTAAGCCACCCAAGCGCCCCAAGAAGTCACTTTTTATAGTTCAAGGAATCCCATACATTTGATGATCTTATTTGAATTTGGTAATCTTGGTGTGGACAGGGAAGGTTTTACAATTTGTGCTTAGCAAATGAGAAAAAATGGAGAGAGAGGTCAGAAGGTTACCCAGCTCAGAGATAGTAAATCTGCTTTCAGGTCAGTTTTTTCAATTTCCAAGTTCAGTGCTATTTCCATTAAGCATATTAGCTCTTAAAGCTAGTATGTTCTATTTGGAAATGGATTATGAATAGGTCTAAAGCATTCCTTTTTTTCAAAAAAATACTAAGGCAGTTTAGATAATATTAACACATACATAGATAAGTAAACTAAGGCATAAAGAAATTTGAGGGCTTGCTCAAGGCCATAAAATGAAATCAGAGGCAGGACATCAAGAGAATCCTGGCCCTGGGGCCCCTGGATGGCTTAGTCTGTTAAGTGATGAGATCTGGTTCTGTATTGAGAGCCTGCTTGGGATTCTCTCTCCCTCTCTCTGCCCCTCTCCTGCTCTCTATCTCTCTCAAAATAAATGAATAAACTTAAAAAAAAAAGAGAGAACTGTGGCTCTTCTCCCACACAAGGTGATTACTGTTTGCCTTGTATCTGGCCTCCTCTGGTTTGGAGTTCCTGCTACTATTGTGACACTGAAGATATACAGTGAATGGACTTGGGTATCAGACACCAGCAGTGATTCAGCACCATCAGGACTTTCCACTTTCTGGTTTCTCTTCCTTGGGGGGTTAATGATTTATTCTGTCTTCTGCCCAGGGCAGTTGGGAAAACATGCTGATAAATTGGCTGTATTCTTTTTAGGATAAATCCTATCCAAAAAAGGAAAACTGAGGACTATTGCATTTGGCCAGTAATAAGAGGGTTTTTGTTTTTTAAGAGATCAAGTTTGTCCATCATTTTCTTTTTACTGATGAGGAAAGAGATGGAGATGAAAAGACTTGTGAAGGTCACAAATAAGTAAGTGTGAACCTTCGGGTCAGAAGTTAGGCCTTCTAATTCTCTGTTTACTTACTTTATACTCTCTCACATCTTTTGCATATGTTGACATTCCAATTTATTATTTTAAAGTTTCCTACTGTTTTGTAAGATTTTATGGGATTTTTCATTCCAAAATTTCTTCCTTTAATTTCTCATAACCAAAGCTTTAATATCTATTTGTATAATAGAGGGGAAAAAAAAAAAACCTAGACTTATAGAGGATAACCACCCATTCTCCTGATCTCCAGTTGATCATTTAGGACATGTGAACATAATATGCCCTGTGGCCCTGTATCTCCCTTTCTTGTTTTCCCTAAATTACTGTTACCAGTACTTTCCCTCTAGGCCCTCCAGACACTGTTTGCCCTTTTCTTCCAAGGCTAGCTCAGACTATGATCCTTTGTATATCCCAGAATGTTTTTAAATCAGCCAACTTGAGTGTTAGCCTGGAAAACAGTGGTTATCTATTGGGTTAAACATTCATACAAGGTGATCAGAAATGATTATGTTAGAGTTCCAACAGATAGTAAAGCGGCAGCCATTGTCTGTCTCATGCATAGCTGAGACATATTCACAACATTGTTTTTATTATCTCAGTGTGAAGCCACTTAAATATTAGCAAGTACATATTGGCTTCTATTGAAAGACAACTAAAGCGTAATTATTGGATAAGAAAAGCTCCTCAAAGGGGCGCCTGGATGGCTTAGTCGGTTAAGCGTCCGACTTTCGCTTAGGTCATGATCTCGCGGTTTGTGGGTTCGAGCCCCGCATCAGGCTCTGTGCTGACTGCCAGCTCAGAGCCCGGAGCCTGTTTCACAGTCTGTGTGTGTCTCTCTCTCTGACCTTCCCCTGTTCACGCTGTCTCTCTCTCTCCTAGAAATAAATAAAAATATTAAAAAAAAAAAAAAAAAAGAAAAGCTCCTCAAAGAGATGCTCCCAGAGCAACTGGTATAAACTAATTAGGATTTAACTATTGTAGGCAGTACACTAAGTAGGTACTGATTTTATGGTGTGAAGGTTAGCAATCAGAACTTCCGTGAGGTGTAGAATGGAATACGGTAAAACCTCAACCCATTAGAATTGATATTTATACAGTGTCTTCCTCCCAAGATCCTGACAAGTGCTAGCAAGCCATCTTTATCTGTCATCTGTGTGTGGCAACAAACCATAAGGGGTTAGCATATTTGCTTAAAAGAGGCACAATTATTAATAGTGGTGCCATAATATTATTTATTTATTTATTTATATTTATTTATTAGGTTTATTATTGAGAGAGAAAGAGTGTGCACAAGCACTCATAATTTGGAGAGAGGCAGAGAAAGAGGGAGAGAGAATCCCAAGCGGGTTCTGTGCTGCAAACATGGAGCCCAGTGCAGGGCTCAATGTCATGAACTGTGAGATCATGACCTGAGCCAAAATCAACAGTCGGATGCTTAGCTGACTGAGCCACCCAGGTGCCCCAGTGTACCATAATATTTAGAAACGATATTATTTACACAGGTTATAATGTAACCATTTATTCTGTTCTGCTATTAAGCTCTCCAGTCCCCCCAATGACTGTGAGCACTGCTGTAGACACACCTGACTTCAGGGTGCTGGATGCCCTTCTTGGATATATCCTTCTCTCTGCACCCTCCTCAGACCTTCCCAGCCTATGGATGCAGAATGAATCCCATTAAGGGAATTCACATTCTTCTGGTTTGCCTTGTCACTGAAGTCTCAGGACTACCTACCCACCCCCCCCCCCCCCCCCCCCCCCCCAGCAAAGGCTTTCCTCAGTCGATTGGGAATTCCCAGGAGTCTCGTATGTGATGAAGCAGTTCTCTCATGGTTTGTCTCTCTGAAGCCTTCCTTCCCTGATGTCCACAGTGTTTGTAGACACTGGGTAGTAATGCTGCATTTGTCCTTGCCCCTTGGCTGAGATCCTCTTTTGGAAAATGGCTTCCCTGAACTGGTGTGGATTCCTGATTCTCCTAAAAGTGCAAACTTTCTGATAGTCCTAGTGGGTGTTGTGGTTCCCTGGATGTCACTGAGCTGAAGCCACATGCTTTCTATGCATACATGAGAAGGGTTTCTCTTCTCCACTTGCTCACACCCTGGGCATCCTTGTGAAAATAGTCTTGCAGCCTGTGAACACAGCCCTCCTCTGCACTGGGCTCAGGCCTCATGGGACCCCACATGGGTGGGGGGAACAGATATTCTTTCTGTCTTTGTACTCACCCCTGACCCTGAGGACTTTCTCAGGCCATGCATATCAACTCATGGAAATAGATGTCCCTAGGCTACAGCCCTGTGCCTTTTCCAGATTAACCTAGAGGTCTGGAACCACCTGGAAACCCTATAATATATTACCAGTCATAGAGCTGATGACCTTGTGACTGGTAGAAGAAACACTGTGATTCACACTGCAGTGGCCCAGGGACAGAATAGTGAGCAAGAATTTATAGGCTATGTCAGTGGAAAAGGAAGCAGGCTGTTCAGTATATTGCCTAGAGCCGATGGAAAAATAAACCATTATTTACTGAGTTCTTACTATTGACTGGGCTGTGTACTTAGTATTTACTGACTTTATGCACACATATATGTAGACACATAATACAAGTGTACACACACACACACACACACACACATGTATTTCATTAATTCTTTTTTTTTCAACCCTGCAGTGGTAGTCAATTTCTTCATAGTCCAGGACAGGTAACAGGTTCAGAAAGCAGAGGGAAGAATGGAACGGAACCAGCATTCACTGAGTGCCTATTCTGTGCCAGGCATCATGGAGGTACACTGCATGTGCTACCTTAGTTAATTCTCACAACCATTTCCATTTTGTAGGTAAGGACATGAAGACACAGAGAATGCAATTTATTGATGGCCACAAAGTTAGTTACTGATGAATTGGAGATTTTGTCTTTGGTCTGTTTGAGTTCAAAGCCTTAGCTCTCTCCTTTGTATAGCACAAAGGCCCCAGAGACCCCACTTAGCTCTGTACCCTCCATACCTGTTTCCAATCCTTGCCTCAGAGTCCCTAACCTCATTTACTTAATCAGAATAAGAACTATAGGCCTCTGAATTTGACTCTTGCCTATATTTTCTCCGTGGAGATGTCTGGTGTGGTGACAGATGCATAATGTAATAGACTTTTGAGGGCTAGCCTGAGAAGCTAGGCACTATTAGATAACATTTCTATATGGAAATGCATGTCACATTCCAATTAAATGACTCACAAACTTTGATTATGTAATACATATTCAAATACACATATGTATATGTAATAAAAACTTTGAAAATGTATAAGTTGGATGTTCATAGCATAAACAGAGTTAAATCTATTAAAATATGAAAATGTTTTCATCAGTGTCCACAACCATCTTTGTTGGTCAAGTGAGAGGCCTGCAGGATCTGGGAGCCTCACTTACTATCTGGAGGCAGCTTAGAGTTGCTGGTAAAAAACATGTAAGAGGCTCCTCGCTTGAAGGAGAAAACTGTAGTGGTTTAAACATGAGGTAAATATCATAGTAAGATCACAATGATGTATTGAATTTTTGAATATGATTTTAATTTAAATTAACTTTTTCCCTGCATCTTGCTGCTCTAAGTGACTCTCCAGCAGAACAATAATTTGTTCAAATATTTGTTCAAATAATTTGTTCAAACAGTAATTTTGAAGCTGAATTAAGTTCAGTAGTCAGATTCACAGAGGAGATAGTTTCTAGTTTCTCTTTAAACCCAGTAAAACTCAAGTAAATCTATATTAATTTCAGTTGTGAAAAGGATCTCTCTGCTGTTGCAACTGTGACTGATACTATTTCCGTAATTCTCAAAATCACCCACATTATTGAGGGTGTTTCTTTATCTAATTCCAGCTTAGATGTAGGGGCTTGGTTTAGTGATCCTTCTTCTGGGAAGTCTTCCTTCATGCACCATATTTGCCTTGCTATTCCTCTGCACCCCCACACCCAACCGCAAGCTCCCTGTGGGAGGGACTGCTTCAGACTCACCTGCTTCCCTGTGCCCAGCACAGTGCCCAGTCCTCAGTAAGTTGCTACTATAGGATCCAATCAGTGAATGACCAAATTATTCCCATCTTTTTCTAGTTGAGGAATAGGAAATTGAATATGATTATATAAGTAATAAGTGATGGAGAAGGCAGGAGAAGTGCTGAAGACAAAGACAGAGCTGATCTCTGCTTATCATAGTTGGAGAGAGCAAAGGACAGTTCACGAGTCAGGGGCCAATGACAGCTGCAATGAATGGCATCATTAAAGGGAAAAGGAACAAGGGAGAAAGTAAATTTTCTCTGGGTTAGCAGAAACATTGAAGTATAAGAATGTGTGAAGTGTTTGGAAAACTACTTGACAAAGGTGAAGACTTGTTTTATATCTATGCCTATAACTATACCCTATACCCATACCCTATACCTTATACCTATACTTACACCCTATACCTGTACCTGTACCTATACCTGTGTCTGTGTCTGTCTGTGTCTACATATCTACCAAAAGAGGAAAAGTTGGTTTATCAGGAAAATTTCAGTGTAGGGTATGCATGTAGATATATTTAAAAAACTTTTTTTAAGTTTATTTATTTTGAGAGAGAGAGAGAACATGTACATAAGTTGGGGAGGGGCAGAGAGAGAGAGAGAGAGAGAGAGAGAAAGAGAATCTCAAGCAGGCTCCTGGAGCCCAGTGCAGGGCTCTATCCCACAAACCATGAGATCAGGACCTGAGCCGAAAATCAAGAGTTGGGCGCCTAACTGAGCCACACAGGCACACTGCTGTGTGTGTATATACATACATACATACATACATACATACATACATACATATAACTGGTATGCATGTTTGTGAAAGTGTTCTTAGTTTTATGGTAGGGAAATACTTGGAAATGCCTGCCTGGCTAGAGTTTACAGGAGTAGCACATAGTTAGCTAATGTGTGTACTGACAGTGAACTAGTCACTGGGTTGGGAGGAGACACAGGAATTAGTAACAAGATCAAGTCATTGATCTTAAGGAGTTATTAGCCAGAGAGCGAGGATATGACCTGAACACAAATGAAAATAAAGAAGAATGAGAAAAATACCGTATGTGAATTCCAAAATAATAAAACAACAAAAAAAGGTCTAAATGTGGAATAAACTGGATGAAGTTAGAAATATGTTCAAGATAATTCTTGAAGGGCCAGCAGAATTTCAACAGATAAAGGTGGCATGGAGAAAAGGCAGGAAAGGTGAAATCATCTCCTCGAGTTGCTGTCATTACTTACACGGATTACATGACCATATTTTAAATTGACTTACAGATGTTGCCATTATTATCAGTCATGGTTCTGGTTGGAAACTAATGGCAGACCCAACAGCTTAACTCAGGGCCACTTAATGAAGGTGCTCTTCATAGACAAATGGGCAGAGTTAACAGAACTAGAAAGAATGATGAGACAGCCAGAGACTAGCAATGGCAGGAAGCTGTCACTACCTGGGGCTGATGGGGCAAGGGGGAGGGGTGGAATGACCAGGGGTGAGGGGTTGGGGGAGGCTGGAGATAGCTTAGAAGAGTCTGAAAGGAATTGCCTCACCTCTCACTGTCAGAACAATAGTGATCTCTGGGTGGGACATGTCCTAAGTACCCCATCCACCCCAACTTCCTTCTCTTTCTCCTCTTTGATCTTCTGCTGGTGCCTCAGACAGAAACTCAGTAGGGAGCAGAAGACCACAGTGATTCTCCCCAGGGAGGCATACAGAGAAGGGTGGCAAATGGATCTAAGCTGGCAGATAACCAACACAGATACCTAATATATTCTGCTCATTATGGAACTGTTCACGTCAGAGAAGAATTCTGCAAAAGATAGCCCCATATTCAATATCATTTAAAGGGATTTTATTACTGAAGGTACCAGAAATAATAAACTCTTTTCAGTCCAGTTTGTATGCTAATGAAGCTATAATGAGGTTCTCTAGAAAAAAAATTATAATGATGCTTCATAAGTTTTTATTAAAGAAGGGGATATTTTATTATCCAAGACCCTGTCCCTTTATCTGGGTATTTGCAAAGAGAGAACAAAGACCTTCCAGGAGACCAGCTGGAGACGTTTTTTTAGTTTCAAAGCTGATCCTTTTCCCTTTAGGCCTGGGTGTGGTTTTCTTTTTCGGCAATTGAAAAAGTTTCAGAGCTCTGTAATATCTTCCTTCCACCGCTCCCAAAAAGGGCCTGAGGGGGAGGTAAGATGAGCTCAGCAGGATGGGCCCACCCTGTTCTGGTTCCTAAATGCCACTGGGAATAAATGCCTTGAATTGCACTCTCTATTTGCATCTCCCTGTATACTTTTCATTATCTCCTCAAGAAATATCAAGGACAGATTGTTTTTTTAGTAGGGATTTCCAGATAAATAAAGGTCTCTCTTTTTTAAAAGCTCTACTAAATAAATAAATAAATAAATAAGAATGAATGAATGAATGGATAGATGAATGAATGAATGGATAAATAAATAAATATCTAGTAGCTCAATCTCAGTCCATCCAAGAATGTTTTCTTCCGCATACCTGTTTAAGGCACAGATCCAATAAAATTTAAACTGGTCCGGTGTATATTCACTTGATTTAGTCAGTGTTAACATTAAATTAAATTACATAGGTTTGAAGTTTGTCTTGAAACAGATGCATTTTTCTCTAGTTTCTTTTTCCTGTTTTTTCCCCCATTTTTTTGTTTTGTTTTGTTTTGTTTTTTGGAAAATAGAAGCTCATAAAAGTGTTGCAATCATTAATCTTCATCAATGCTTCACCATCCCCTGTCCCCCATTAGTTCCTGGGCTTCTCCAGCAAATCACCACCAGCTTGCTGGTTTAAAAACAATAGGAGTGGGGCGCCTGGGTGACTTAGTCGGGTAAGCGTCCGACTTTCGCTTAGGTCATGATCTCACGGTTCGTGGGTTCGAGCCCCGCGTCGGGCTCTGTGCTGACTGCCAGCTCAGAGCCTGGAGCCTGTTTCAGTCTGTGACTCCCTCTCTCTCTGGCCCTCCCCTGCCCACGCTGTCTCTCTCTCTCTCCTAGAAATAAATACAAATTTAAAAAAAAAAAAAAACAATAGGAGTGTTTTCTCTCACAGTTATGTTGGCCAGAAATCCAGAATCAAGATATTGGCCATGCTCCCTCCCGTGGCTCTAGGGAAGAATCTTTCCTTGACTCTTCCAGTTTCTGGAGGCTCCACATGTTCCTTGGTTTGGGGCTGCAGGGCTCCAATTCAGTATCAGCCTTCACTGTGTGTCCTCCCCACTTCTTATAAGGACACTAGTCACTGGATTAAGGGCACACCCAGATCTGGTATGATCTCACCTCGATTCCTAACTAATAATATCTGCAAAGACCCTATTTCCAAATAGGTCACTGTAGTGGGTTAAATCAAGCTGCCTACCCCATCCTTTTTCCCTCCCCTCCCCTAAACAAATTCATATCTACCTGGAAACTCAGGATGTGACCTTATTTGGAAATAAGAGTCTTTGCAGATGTAGTTAGTTAACATGGGGTCATAGTAGATTAATGTGGGCCCTAAATCCAATGACTTGTGTCTTTATAAGAAGGGGATGATACCCTAAGAGAAGAAGGCATGTGAAGTAGCGGAAAGAGAGTGGAGTAATGCGGCTCCAAAACCAAGGAGCATGAGGATTGTTGGGAGCCACTAGGATCTAGGAAGAATTCTTCTCAAGAATCTGCAGAGGGAAGATGGCCCTGCCAACACCTTGATTTAGGATTTCTGGGCTGCAGAACTGTAATAGAATAAATGTCTGGTCTTTAAAATCACTGAGTTTGGGGGCACCTGGGTGGCTCAGTTGGTTAAGCATCTTAACAGTTCGTGGGTTCGAGCCCTGCGTCGGCCTCTGTCCTGACAGCTAGCTCAGAGCCTGGAGCCTGTTTCAGATTCTGTGTCTCCCTCTCTCTCTGCCCCTCCTCTGCTCATGCTCTGTCTCTCTCTCAAAAATAAACAAACATTAAAACTACTGAGTTTGTGGTAATTTGTTATGATGGCCTTGAAAGCTAATGGTCTCATTCTGGGTTTCCAGGTAGACGTGAATTTTGGGGAGCATTATACAACCCACTATCCACTCCCTCCCCCTCCCCCTCTTCTTTGCCATTTTTAAAACATTTTTAAAACATTTGCTGAATGCCTACTCTTGTCAGGCACTGTGCCAGGTGAAGTGCCTGAAAAAATAAACACAGTCCCTGCTTTCAAAGGGCTCGCAGTTTAGTGAGTTAGAGTGTAGTGGCCCAAGTGGTCTGATAGGGTGGAATGCAAGAAGTCATGGAAGAATGCAGGAATGCTATCATATCAGGAGTGCTGGTGTGTGTGTGTGTGTGTGAGTATACACACATATTAGGGAGGACTCTTGGAAGAAGTTACACTGTAACCAATATCGAAACAGATATGAAGAAGGAATCCTGCTCAAGGAAATCAGGAAGTCAGAGCAATGCATACAGTGGAGGGGTTCAGAATGAGCCACTGGTACAGCACAGGTGGGGACTTGGCTGGGGTCTCGCCCTTTGGGGTTTAGTGCAGGTGCCCTAACCCCAAAGCCATCTTGCTGGAGAAGAAGGAGCTCCTGGGGAGCATCTATAGCCAGGCAAGGCAAGAGTGGGCAGGGACTGACAGACTTAGTCTGAATGAGAAAAAGGAGGTCTTAGGACATCTTGAATTAATGTGAAGAATGTCCAATGTAATAACAGCAACATTTTTTACTAGTGGTTAGTTCACCTCGTTTAAAAAGCACTTCTATATAAAAGACCTTCTTATTTGGTCTTTAAGACAACCTCATGGTGAGGGGTGTTGGCCAGTGTCATTCTACCCATTTTATAAATGGGGAGCAAGGTACTCAAGAAGGGTGCAGAGTAGGGACTGGATTTGACTTTATTTTGTAAATTGAAGTACAAAATTCTTTTGGGGATAAGGATTATCGAGGTTTCTGAGAAACCATTCCTCTGGGGTCAATCCTAAATTTAATTTACCCAGTTGTATAAACAGCCTTACTATTTAAAACATGTGTGTTTTAGTGTTTTATGTTTTAGTGAGCAAAGGAGAATCATGAGAAAGCTCATCACTTGCTTGTGAAGATGTGGCATTATTTCATGACCACTGTAGTACCGATTGGCCAGTCTGCTCTCAGCACTTGTCCCTGGACTGATAATTCTTTCCTCAGAAGAGAGATTATGCACTCATGGCTTGAGGGTATCTCAATAGCAGTCTCCCAGGGTTTTTCTTTAAGCATTGATTTTTGGTCATTTCCTTACATTTCTCCTCTACTGTTTTGTAGTGAGGGCCATATTTCTTTCATAGGAACCAAGAAGGGACTGGAGGGAGGGTGTTGAACAACTGCTCTGAAGGACTGTGTCTTGTTAACTTTCTGGATTTCCTGTCTGAGGCTTCCATATTGTAATCTGCTGATTTACTGGAATTTCTCAGAGAGAAAGTTTGTATTCCTCCACGACAAGATCCACTTATGGCAACATTTGATTTAGCAGTCAGTGTTTTTATAAACCGAGGTTGTAGACAATCCACAAACTGAATCAATTTTTAAAAGATCATTGCACCAGAGGTGACCTTCTTTAGAAATTATTTTCCAGAACTCTCTGTCTAGACTGGTGAATCCCTAAATCTTGTAGGCAGGACCGGCTACATAATTCGCAGGATCCAGTGCAAAATAAAAACACAAAAATTATTAAGAATTTCAAGGTGGTGACATCAGAGCATTAAATCAAGTGCAGGGGCCCTTCTGAGTACAGGCTAGTGAATCTTGCCCTGCTTCCAGAATGATCACCCAGGATTAAGTGGTAGAGTGGAAGGTACAGTTGCCGAAAGCTGCCTAGAAGGAACAAGCAAAGAATAAAGCCAAGGGTAATTGGGGGGGAGTAACTAAAGGGTGGGGTAAGACAGTCAAAAGAAAAGGAGAAGGCAGGGTAACTGTGAGATGGTATGGGAGAGAAGGAGAGGGAATGGGCTAGATTGTCTGGGTGCAGTTTGCTCCCAACGTTGCATCAAAGTCGTTGCCCTTGCTTTCTCTTCCCTGAGGCTCCTCACACCATCTCTCAACTTGAGTATCACTTTCTCTTCCTTGGAGAGTAGGTGCAGAGTTCCTGAATTCATGGAGACCTTTCCTGAGTTCCTGGGCTGAGCATGAGAGAGCGAGATGCTTTCAAGGCATTGCATGCAGATCATTCAGTGTTTTCGTGTTGACTTTCAATTATGCCTGTACTTAGCCAGACTTCTCTTTTCTACCCTCTCACCCTCATACTGTATTGCATCCTAACTGCTTGTCTGTGTGAGGCTTACTGCTTCTCCAGGCTGGAAGGCTGATTCTGGAAAACAGAATTTTTCTCCCATAGCAACAAGAACTTACCTTGGTTATAGTTCTTATCGATTGATGGGAAACTCCAACAGATCAGGCTATGTGTCCATGTTTTTTATTGCCCTATTTTCAGTGCCTAGCAACATTGTGCTAGGCACATAGTAGGCATTCAATTAAATATCTATGTATGAATGATAGAATATTTCAGATTATTATTGTTGGCCAACTCACATATTTATACTCTAGACTTTGAGTTTTTTCCTATAATGGTGACTATATCTTGTTTCTCTTCAAATTTATAGTGCGTGCATGCATAAATGAATGATTGGTGAATTCACTGATAAGTGCCACCAGAATCTGAAGAAGAAAAACAAGGCAGAAGATGTGGAGGGGAAAAGTGTTTTTAGAATAGTGGTTCTCAACCTTGGCTGCACACTGGGAAAACTTAGGGAGTTTTTAAGAATTCCAGTGCTCAGGCTGTGCCCCAGAACTCTTAAATAGGAATCCCACTCATGCCAATTTTTAGGGGTACCTGGGTGGCTCAGTTGATTAAGCGTCCAACTTTGGGTCAGGTTATGATCTCATAGTTTGTGGGTTTGAGCCCCACATCAGGCTCTGTACTGACAGTTTGGAGCCTGCTTCCAATTCTGTGTGTGTCTCTCTCTGCCCCTCTCCTGCTCATGCTCGTTCTCTCTCTCTCTCAAAAATAAACTTTAAAAAAAATTTAAAAACAAAAATAAACCCTTCCAGGTGATTCCAATATGAAGTCAAATTTGGGAACTGACGATATTGACAATGACTCTGATCTCTTCAGGTAGGAAGGGGCTAAAACGTCATCTGATCACATTATTGTAAAGGTTGAATGAATCAACATGTACAAATCACTTCACAATGTCTGGTATCCAATAACTCACCTACATGTTATTCTTTTACTGAATATATACCCTTTTATGTATATTCACACATTTCTTCTTGCCCTGGTAGATAAGTGTATCTCAGTACAGGCAAAACAATAAGGCTCAGAAAGGTTTAATAACTTGCCCAAGGTTTCCTGGCTGGGTGGTGGCCCACATTTGTCTATTCCCAAGTTGCTGGTCTTTCTGTGTCAGATACTGCTATTAAAAAGTCGATAATCTCCAATTAATGTTTAAAAAAATTTTTTTTAATGTTTATTTTTGAGAGATAGAAAGAGACAGAGTGCAAGCAGGGCAGGAGCAGAAAGAGAGGGAGACACAGAATCCGGAGAAGGCTCCGTACTCCGAGCTGTCAGCACAGAGCCTGATGCAGGCCTCCAACCCACAAACCATGAGATCATGACCTGATGTTCAACTGACAGAACCACACAGGCACTCCCCCCACCCCACTTAATGTTTTTATAGAAGGTTTCAGATAATTTAGTCTTTAAAGCCTTGTATATGCACTGAATACCTTCTTCAACTAAGCTTTGTTGGGTTAACTACTCACTAAAGAGTCATCTGCTTGTTGAAGATTTGTTTGCAAAGGATCAGCGGGCCTTTTACTCTGTCTTTGCAACTCTCTGTATTGTTTGGTTATTAATTCCACTAATTTCTTTTTTTTTTAATTAATTTTCTTTTCTTTTTTACACTTATTTATTTTTGAGAGACAGAGTGAGACAAAGCACAAGCAGAGGAGGGGCAGAGAGAGTAGGAGACACAGAAGCAGACTCTGGGCTCTGAGCAAACATTCAGCACAGAGCCCAATGAGGGGCTCCAACCCACAAACTGTGAGATCATAACCTGAGCTGAAGTTGGATGCCAAACTAACTGAGCCACCCAGGTGCCCCAGATTCCACTAATTTCTAAAACAACTTTCTGTACGGGTTGATCAAGAATTCCTGCCAGTGTTATTTCTTTAGAACCAAGTGTAGCCAGCTGGGATGGCCATGAACTGGGGGCTGAAGGTTGCCAGATAGGAGCATGCAAAATAGAAAGATGAAAATGGAAAAACAAAATCCTGGAATAGGGGGTTGTTGAAGCAGCCACAAGAGAAGGTACTGTTTCTGAGAGGTGTGATGAGAGAGAAAGAAGGGGAAGAGGGAGCTGTGTGGAGAATGAAGTCCATCACCCATAGTAATTCAGAGAAGTTTTTTGCACCCATGCCCAGAGTTGCCAGTTTTTTTGTTTTTTGGGTTTTTTTTTGCTTAGTTGGTTTTACAAACAAAATAAATAAGGTGTTGGAATTATAAATCAGAGGGCTTTCTAATGTTTAAATTAACTCTCACATGTAGTGGGAAAAGTAGGAGGCATTTGCACTATGCTGTGGGATGTTAGTTCTGTGATCATGACCACTTTTGATTCTCATTTCATTTTTTTTTCAGGAGCATTAGTTTCACTTTCTAGTAACAACAAAATATTTGGGCTGTCAGATGTATGGCAAATGGAATTCATCTTTCAGTGTATTTGCTTCTGTGGTGTGTTAGGGAGTCATCCATAAATTGGTCTTAAGTGAGACTTTCTTTCTCCCTCCTCTTGGACGTTCCCCACTCTGGATCTCATTTCCTTTCTCTTGTATAGAAGCTTCCATAAGACTCTTTTTGACTCTTCATCATTTTGGGAAATTTAAATTCACCAAAGAGTGTGTAGGCATTAGAATGTTCATTGTACCCCAGTCTTTGAGTCTGTGTAATTAGGAGTACTTGCGAGATTTTTCTGTCATTGCTTAGCCCTGGGGCAGTTTGTACTCTGGCTTTAAGACAGTGTGACAAAAACAGTTATAAGAGGGGAATGGGTTTAGAATATTTAGTTGCTATTTTAGTATGGGTCAGTATGACATCATCTGCAAAAGGAAATTTCTCTAAGGAATTGAACTCTGTATCAGTCACATTTTGTTCATCCGAAGAGGTATGAAACAAAGTGGATTTCCATTTTCTCAGGTGGTAGATTTTATATAAATTTTTTTGGGGTAGGGATAAGGAGATTATATCTATCTATATCTATCTATCTATATCTATCTATCTATCAGTGTCATATATATGACACTGATTGTGTGAATGTGCCCCAAATAAAAATTTGTTAAATTGTAAACATTTTAAAGGTATCTTATGAATTACTTTTTCTATTTCACTTTTTTATTTCCAAGTATTGATTTTGAAATTTTCCTTGAACATAAAGTTAAAAGATCAGTGTAATGAACACCCTTATACCTACCACCTAGATTCAACAACTGTCACAGTGAGTTGGTTCTTGACTTCAATTAGGCAATTTTTGTGTGTGTGTTATTCTCAGGCCTGTTTCAAAATCTGTTGGTGTTTGGCTTGTGTTCAGAATTATCCAAACTAGGAAGGACCCACTGCTTTCTGCCTATATGCATGGGAGGACAAAAAAAAAAAAAAAAAAAAAGCGTGGAACCATCTGTAAATAGTATTTTCAAAGTCAGGAATTTGTTACAGCTGTTGGTTCCATTGAAGTATTACTATTTTCTGTGAATTTTATTTATCATTATCCTTTCATCTTCCTTTGTATAGGCTACTGGAAGTTGACTATTATGCCTCACTGAACACAGGGTTTTGACATTAAAATCCTGTTTTACAACTTACCCTAACCTCTCCCAGGACAAAACAGTTAGATGAATGTTGTACGGAACTGTTTTTCATTCTTTTGGATTCATACTGATGTGCCCATTGACAAAGAGAGAGACCTCTGGAAAGCAGGAACCTCAGCGTGACCTCTGTTGGAAGTGCCGCTTTTCCAGGGCACTGTGACCGAATGGCTGCCATGTTAGGGGTCAAGTTGAGAGCCATTTCCAGGGTTGCTTTAGTTCCTCGGGGGAGACACTTAACCTCCACATAACTCCGTTTGGATATTTTCAAATAGAAAGAATAATATTCTGCTCTATTCCTCAGGTGGAAAATTAGGCAAAACAGTGAATGAATTATGTTGTACAGCTGAGAAAGGGGTTATGTAAGGTAATATAATAGGGCTGTTTTTAAGACACTGACAAAAAATATGATGTATTTGAGAATGGTTGTTTGAGTAGAGCACCTAGAACAAAGTCTCACATGTCACATTTTTGCTCAGACAATGTTCTATTCTCATTTTGTTTCTAAGACATGGATTTCATCTGTAAGATTTGAAACTTTCTTTTTTGTTTTTGTCTCATTTTTAATTCTCAGATATAAAACTTTCTAAGTTGCTTTGACATCATCAAAAGATAAGGTATATGCAGTTAACACTTTCTCTGTTATTTCTTTTTTTATAAGTGTATTGATACATACAACTATATACAGTAGTGTGTGTGTGTCATCTACTCAAGGTAAGTAGGCATGACTATCTAGAAAACGTGCTTGTAGGCAGATATAGTTTTAAAACTGAAGCAGCAATAAAATGTCATCACTTGAAGTAGTGGGGTAAACTGCAGATCATAGTTTGTAAAAGTCTTTATTCTTGAATAAAAGTATTATTGTTCAAAATCCAGAGGGAAGACTTGCTTTACATTCATCATTTTTGAAACACTTAAATATGAAGCAAATTAATTCAATTTGAATTTTTGTTAGCAAAGAGTTTTATAATTAAAGTATGTGAAATGGACCAATTAAAGACAAGTGATATGTTATATTGTAAAAATTTACTTATAACCTTATCTACTGAGTCTCACTTATTCATAAATCCATAGGCATATAAATACAAAAATGCAGGATTTAAGATTTAAAATTTTTTGATATAATTTTTGTCCTGTTTATATAGATGATATTATAATGTCAGTATTCTTGGCTGTAATTTGATATAGCTTATTATAATGTTGAATTATTAGACATGTACAAGGTGGTACATAGTTGCAAAAATAACTTAAAACTCAGTTATTTTTGACATGTAATGGCCTCATAGAGTAGAAGAAAAGACTTTAAGAAAGTATTAAGGATCAATATGGTAGGTAGAATAATGCTCTTCCCCCAATTGTCCATATCCTCATTCCTGAGATCTGTGAATATATTACCCAACATGGTTAAGTTAAGGGTCTGGAGATGGGAAGATTATCCTGAATTATCCGGTAGGCTAAATGTAGTCATAAGGGCACTCATAAGAGGGATACAGAGTGTCGGAAAGCACGAGAAATTTGAAGATGCCACGTGGCTGGCTGGCTTTAGAAAGGAGGCAGGGACCATAAGTCATGGAATGCAGGAAGTCTCTGAAGATGGAAGTGATGAGGAAATGGATTCTCCACTAGAGCCACCAGGAGTATAACCCTGCTGATGTCTTGATTTTAGGTCAGTTAAACCTGTGTTAGACTTCTGAACTCCAGAACTGCAAGATAAGAAATTTGTGTATTTTAGGCCACTAAGTTTATGGTAATTTGTTACGGCAGGAATAAAAAACTCATATAATCAGGAAACAAGCTGGTCATAGGCATAAATATTTTATGACCAGTAAGGTGAAAGCCTGCTCATGGCTCATCTCATAGAATATCAACCCAAAGGTCTTATGAAATATAGAAAAAAAACAACTAATAATCTTTCTACCCAGAACTTGCTGAAGGCTTGGAATTTATCATCTAGGAGGTGTTAGGCAAATTCAAAGTACTTTTATCAAGACAAATCATCATAATTATATTAGTAGGTGGAAATTAAGCCAGAATTTAAATCATTCTGCACAGGATAAAGCCTTTAATTTCCATAATTTTAAAAATCAAATATTATTTCTAAAAAATAATTACTTCCTGAAATCTTAATCCCTAATAATTAAGGACTCACTTTTTATTTGTGACTCACCTGAAACTTTGTGATGAAGTAGATCTGCCTAGCTTTGTGCTGGGGTACCAGCAGAATGCTAGATTGGATTTCTAGAAGAAACCAGCATCTGACTGGCTGGAAAGCTTGTCATCGGAGGAAGAGAGGAGAGCTGACAGCCATGGGCTACTTCCTTCCCGAAATCTGAGCACGTGTGAAAAAGGCTACTTTTTGTTCAAGGGGCTCTTTCCTGGAATGTTTACTTAGGCCTCCATCTCCCTATGGTGATTTATATGTTATTTCTCCCCTGCCATCTGGATGAATACTTTGAGGTCTTATTATTTAAAGAGGGTTGGTACTACCTGTCAGGAAGCTGGAGACTAACATCTGCTGTAGTTGCTGACGTGTGGCAAAATAATTATATGGTACTTGGGTGTGGTCAATTCTGCTTGTATTTCTTCTTGGCTGATGTTTGGAGTAATAAAGTAATTCTTTGTATTTTTCTAGCAGCTTTCATATGGAGATTTCAAAGCAAAGCCTGTATATATTTTGTACTCACTTTCACAAAACCCCCGTAGGAAGCTAATAAGCATGGGAATTATCTTCTTAGTACATGTGGCGTATATGTGTGTATTCTGGAGCCAGACTACCTAGGTTTGAATTATGGCTCTGCCACTTCCTGGCTGTGTCACCTTGAGCAAGTTACTTTACTTCTCTGTGTGCCTATTTCTCAAAAGGGGGATAAGGATACTTTTTTTCTCATATGGTTGTTAGATGATTTGATAAATTAATATGTGAAAAGCACCTGGAGTAGTATCTAGCACTTTCTTAAAAAAATAAAATGGTGACTATCTGCTTACTTGAATTATTTAATCCCTATCACCTTCATATAATGAATTAGGAACTATTTTTATTCCCTTTTAGTGATGGAAACCGCTGTACAGTAAGTGAAAGAAGCCAAGATGTGAAACTTTGTTGAACTTAGAGTGGTGCTCTTAACTGCCCCTCTGTTCTTCCTCGTTTACATCTTTGTTTCCATACAATTACTCATGATAGGGAAGGCCCATCATTTTAGACTACTATTCTGATTGATGGATTAAGGATTCTATGGCTGTGATTTATTAACAATGTCTGCTATGGCTCCTCAAGTTGGGAAGGTGAATGATCAACATATTTTCCTACACAGGATTAAATATCTTTAGCTGGGGATTTATTATTCCACCTAGTCATATAAGCAGATATGACTGGCTGTGTAGCATCATTTAGAGACCAATACATATACGCCAAAAGCAATTTGGGGAATGAGATTTCATAATATGAAAGTATACCTAATATTTCTGAATGCGATGGAAACACTAAATGAAAATAAAGAAACAGGTTTGTTTAAAGAAACTCGGAGACCATTGCTTCCTCTAGAAACCCATAGATGGATAATATGAGCATGTGCGTTGAGGTGTAGGATCTCATTCATTTATTCCAGTGCTTTCTGTTCAAAAAATGGAATTTTAAGACAGTCTCAATATCCCCAGCATCAGATTATTGGTTAAGAAAACATTCCAGAGTTTCTTCCTTTTTTAAGGCAGAACAATATTCCATTTTATGTACATGCTACATTTTTAAAATTGAAGTATAATTAACATACAGTGTTAGATTAGTTTCAAGTGTATAATATAATGACTTAACAATTCTAATGTAAATTTTAAAAAATGTTTTATTTATTTCTGAGAGACAGAGAGAGAGAGAGAGAGAGACAGCATGAACAGGGGAGGGTCAGAAAGAGAGGGAGACAGAATCTGAAACAGGCTCCAGGCTCTGAGCTAGCTGTCAGCACAGAGCCCAACACAGGGCTTGAACCCACGAACCGTGAGATCATGACCTGAGCCGAAGTTGGACGTTTAACCGACTGAGCCACCCAGGCGCCCCATGACTTAACAATTCTATAAATGGAACTCAGTGTTCACCAAAATAAGTGTACTTTTAATCCCGTTTATCTATTCTATCCCTCCTTTACTCACCTCCCCTCTGTCAACCACCAGTTTGTTCTCTGTATTTGAGTGGTCTTGTGCTTATTTGTTTGTCTCCTTTTCTTCTTTGTTCATTTGTTTTGATTCTTAAATTCCACATATGAGTGAAAAAATGGTATTTATCTTTTTCTGACTGATTTATTTCACTTAGCATTAGACCCTCTTGATCCAACCATGTTATTACAAATGGTAAGATCTCATTCTTTCTTATGGCTGAGTAATATTCCATTCTATATATATATATAAATTACATAAATTTTAATAAATATATAAAAATATATATTCTTTATCCATTCTTCTTTATCCACATCTTCTTTATCCATTCCTTTATGGATGGATACTTGGATTGCTTCCATATCTTGGCTATTGTAAATAATGCTACAATAAACAGAAGTGTATATATCTTTTTAAATTAGTGTAGGGGCACCTGGGTGGCTCAGTCGGTTAAGCGTCCGACTTTGGCTCAGGTCACGATCTCACAGTCCGTGGATTCGAGCCCTGCATCGGACTCTGCTGACAGCTCAGAGCCTGGAGCCTGCTTCAGATTCTGTGTCTCCTTCTCTCTCTGCCCCTCCCCTTCTTGCTCTCTGTCTCTGTCTCTCAAAATAAAATAAAGACATAAAAAATTTTAAAAATTAGTGTTTTCATTTTCTTTGCATAAATTCTCAGTAATGGAGCTACTGGATCATAAAATTTTATTTTTAAATTTTGGGGGAATCTCCACACTCTCTTTTACAGTGGCTGCACCAATTTGCACTCCCACCAATCATACAAGAGGGTTCCTTTTTTTTCCCCAGCTCCTTGTTAACACTTGTTATTTCTTGTGTTTTTTAATTTAGATATTCTGACAGGTATGAAATGATATCTCATTGTGGTTTTGATTTACATTTCTCTGATAATGGATGATGTTGAGGATCTTTTCATGTGTCCCTGGACCATTTGTATGTCTTTCTTTGTTTTTTTAAACAATAGTGTTAATGTTTTTTATTTGTTTTGTTTTTGATTTTTGTTTTTTGAGGGGGGAGAGAGAGCGAGAGCCAGAGCATAAGCGGGGGAGAGGCAGAGAGGGAGACACAGAATCTGAAGCAGGCTCCAGGCTCTGAGATGTCAGCACAGAGCCCGACGTGGGGCTCAAACCCACAAATGGTGAGATCATGACCTGAGCCAAAGTCAGACACTTAACCAACTGAGCCACCCAGGTGTCCTGCGTCTTCTTTAGAAAAATGTCTACTCAAGTATTCTGCCCATTTTTAAATTGGATTATTTGTTTTTTATTGGTTTTGCGTTGTATAAGTTCTTATATATTTTAGATATTAACCCCTTATTGGATATGTCATTTGCAAATATCTTCTCCCATTCAGTAGATTGCCTTTTTGCTTTGTTGATGTTGTCCTTCACTGAGAAAAAACTTTTTCACTTGGTGTCTTCCCAATAGCCTAATTTTGCTTGTGTTTTTCTTGCCTACAGAGGCATATCTAGAAAAATGTTTCTATGGCCAATGTCAAAGAAATTACTGCCTATGTTTTCTTCTAGAAGTTTTATGGTTTCAGGTCTCACATTTAAGTTTTTGGATTATTTTGAGTTTATTTTTATGTGTGGTATAAGTAAGTGGTTAGTTCCATTCTTTTACATATAGCTTCGCAGTTTTCCCAACACCTTTTGTTGAAGAGATTGTCTTTTCCACATTGTATATTCTTGCCTCCTTTGTTGTAGATTATTGACCATATAAGCACGGGTTTATTTTTGGGGCTCTGTATTCTGTTCCATTGATCTATGTCTGTTTGTGTTCTAGTAGTATACTATTTGGATCACTATAGCTTTGTAGTATATCTTGAAATCTGGGATCGTGATATCTCCAGCTTTATTCGTCTTTCTCAATATCACTATGGCTATTTGTATACTATTTTCTTTATCAATTGATGAACACTTGGGTTGCTTCTACATCTCTGGTATTGTGAGTAGTGACACATTCAACATGGGAGTGCTTGTATCTCTTCAAGATCTCGATTTCAGTTCTTTCTGATATATCCCTATAAGTTCTTTCTGATATATACCTCTAAGTGGGATTGCTAGACTACATGGTAGTCTAATTTTAATTTTTTGAGAAACCTGCATCCTATTTTCCCAAGTGGCTACACCTTTCTACATTTCTACCAACAATGTACAAGGTTTCCAATTTCAGCCAGGCAAGATGAAAAATTTTAGAGATGGACCATGCAACACTGTGGTTATAGCTAATGATAATATACTGCACACTTGAAAATTTGTTAGAAGTGTAAATCTCATGTTACATATAATATAGTATATATATATATATATTTTTTTTTTACAATGTAATGTAACACATAATTGAACCATAATAAAAAAAAAAGAAAGAGAACACTTTGTTGTCCTGCATTCCAGTGCTGCATCTACAATCCGCTGAAAAGTCTTGGCGGTAGAATCCTTTCTCTTTCTACCTCATCTGAAAGCTTTTAGCTCAGTCCTTCAGCCCCAGAGTCCAGGCCTCCTACTTTGTCTTGTTCTCTGGCAAAGCTGGGCTGCTTGCATTGATTTCAGAGTTAGAGGACCACCTCTGAGTAACCTGGCCTACTTAGCAAACACATATTTCTTCCATCCTGACCCAGCTTCTGAAAAAGACCAATTTGGTCTTCCTTAACGTCTGCTTAATGTTTTCTAATTTGACACTAATCTTCTAAACATCTGTACTCAATTTGAGTCTTCTGAATTGTAGATTCTCTAAGTACCCATCACTTGACATTATGATTTTGTGAGGCTCAAATGACAGAATTGGCCACCTCTCTGCCTTGCTTCCATATGTAGGAGATTTGACTTAGGAAGACTGTTTCTTCACTGAGGGGGTCCCTGCAGGGAGACTGCTGAAATCCATATTGAAACTCAGCGCAGATACCTTTTTCAGCAGATGCAGGATAGGGTGATTGTAAAGAGTATGGACTTTAGAATTAACCTGGGTTTGAGTGCTGGTTCAGCAAATAAATACTGGCTCTGTAGTCTCAGGCAGTTTATTTAAGTTATCTGTATCTCCGTGTCTTTATCTCTACAGTGGCGATAATATTTCTACCTCATTGAGCTCTAGGGAGAATTAAGGAAGAACATGCCAGAAAAGATTTAACCCAGGGACTGGCTCATAAAAAGCAGGCAATTTGGATACTTGCTGTTATTAATTAGTATTGAGTCTGTATGACTATTATTATTCTAACCTTATGTTAAATGGGTTACACAGGGTGTATTCATTAATTTATTTTGTAGCTACTGAGTAACTGTTGTCTGCAACGCATTGAGGCCCCATTAGTTAATAAGACAGACAAGATCCTTTCTCTTAAGCATCTCTTAAGTATCTCTTAGTGAGATCATATTTTAGTGTAGAGACACAAAATCAACACACACATCAAATAAACAAAATAAAATCAGATTGGTCTAAGTGTTAAAATGGAGACAGTGTCATATGATAGACAGTAGCTGGGGTCAGATGTAGTTTTTATGTAGTTGATGGAGAAAGAGTAAGAAACAGAAATCCTGTTAATATTTCAAACAGGAAGCATCATATTTTTTATCTTTTCCTTTTAACAAAGCCACCAGTTGCTACCTCTTCAAAGGATGTTTTAATTCAGATTAACTTTAAATGCCTTTAAAATTTACTAAGGAAACACTTTTTCCTGCTACCTTTTACCCCTTTTTTTTTTTTTTTTTTGGTATAAGTAATTTCACTTTTGAAGAATCTGATTTGGCTCCCCTAGCAGTGCCTGTGAGGGTGATATGTGCTACTTCAAAATACATAGTTTTAAATAGTACATTCTGTAAATTACCCCTTTATATGCTGTAGTGAAATGAAGCACCTTCAGTAAATTGCAATGAAAGTTGATTGTTACACGGGGATGGCTACTACAGTTGGGGTCCATTTGTACCAGATTATTCTTTTTATTGTTACTATTGCTTCCTATCTTCTTTACTCTCTTGCTGCCGAACTTGCTGTTGGCCGCTGGTGCAACACAGAGGGGATCTTAAGGAACATTGAAGGCTTCATTTTTTTTCTAGGGTGTGTACCAATCACCATTCAATTCCAAACTCTGATATCCTGGGTGGCTTTCTGGGTCTTTTGGACCCATTCTGTACCCATTTCTTTTCAGATATTTCACATCAGTGTTATAAATTTATAGTTAGGATAATCAGCTGATTTGTCCCTTTCCCCAAAGAGGTTAAATAATTTAGTTTGATAGATATTTCAAAAGATTTACTCTGACTGCTGAGGTGAGACCAGTTAGGAGGCTACCAGAATTGTCCATATTTAGGACGGTAGTGGCATGGGCCAGATTCGTGGCACTGAGGTACACAAATTCAACATGCATTTTGCAGGTATATATCCATGCTTGCCGACAGTCTGGTTAAGGCTACAGGGAAAAAGTACTGGTTAAGATGACTTAATTAATATTGAATACTTAATGGAAATTCTGTATCTGGTAAGAGATGTTTACTTAGATCATTTCTTATACTTATTATGAATTTAATTATCACTGACCTTGAATCTTTGGTTAACTTTCTGAAATGAAAGGCCCAATAGCATTTCACATATGCTCCTTTGTAGTGTACATTGCATCTGCAGATCACAGGTTACCACCTTCTAGACTGGTTCTTTCATCATTTCATACATCATTTATTCAACAAATGCTTGAGTGGTTGTTGAATGGTTAAGTTTCTGTTCCTACACTGGATTGCAAAAAAGAGATCCCCTTAATAATTCTTCTATTGTGGGAGCATGAAGTTATGTATTACTTAATTTCCCAGGTCATATGCTATTCTTTATCTGCTAAAATGTTAATATCCCTTTGTAGAAAACTTGACTATAGTTCATAGATATTTCCCTGCCTTCTTATGCAATGTTCTAAGCAGAAGGTAGCATTTTCTTGATATCTCATGGCCTGAAACAAACATCATTTATTGGAATAGTCTCTATAGATGTGTTTTAAAAGCAGATGGAGATGCTATGGGATATGACATTGAATGTTCATCAGTCTCAGTTGTGATGTTTTTTTGGTTGAACTTAGGTCTTTGTCTCCAAAGCTTATGTTCTTTCTGCTTATATATGGCTTTGTGTGTGTGTGTGTGTGTGTGTGTGTGTGTGTGTATACATCCTTTTGTTGCCACTAACATAGTCCTCTGGCTTGTGTACAGCAATCTTTTTTCTTTTGGCTCCTTTCCACAGTGGATCACTATCTTGTTCGCCTCAATGTATCTGCCCATTATCTTTACAGGTCTGAGAAGGAAAGGATTGGTGCTAACCAATGTTTTGATAGAATTGCAGATGTCTTTATCACCTTACAGGAAAAAAAATATTTATAGACATTGAATTACTGAGTGCCTTGGGGTTACACAAGAAGAAATGACCAATTCTACCGAGAAGTCTAGGAAAGATTTCTAGAAGAGGAATTGTGTTGAGTTGTGTCTTTGACGCCATTTGGTGTTTGTCAGGCAGCTGCAGGGAAGAAGACTGGAAGGCAGAAGGAGATGGCAGATGAGCAAAGTGAGCAGATACACGGGGGTGTAAAACCACCTCAGATTTGCTGGACACTGCAGGCTGTGCAGTAGACCGAAGTGGAGTGATGGGTCACAGGGCTGGGGAACTTTTGGTGAGAAAGATAAGGGGTGAGATAAGTAGGAGCCTTATCAAGGAATGCTTTCAGGAAATTGGGCTTTATTCCAAGGGCAGTGGGGAGATGTTTAAAAAAACAGATTTATTGATGTGTAATTTACATAACATAAAGTTCATCTAAGTGTACAATTTGGTTATTTTTAGTAAATTTATAGAGCTGTGCTTACCATCACAAGTTTTAGAAAAATTCCATCACCCCACCCCTTTTCATGCCCATATGCAGTCAATTCTCACTCTGTAGATTTATGACGGCATTAGTTTGGCATTTAATTCCAGAATTCTAGGAGCAAGGTGGGGATTTGAGTGAGATAAGCCCAGAGTCTGAATCTCTCCTTCCCTTTCTTTCTCCCTTTTATCCATTAAGTTTGCATTTATCGAATATTTAGTATGTCCCAGTATATCCCAATGGCCTCCTCCAGTCCCAGAGTAAATGTCACTTATAAACAGCACTATCTCCTACAGAGAGTGTTAGTGTATTAAGTGTAACAAAACACTGTTTAGTTTCCTTTTGGTTTACAGGAAGCCACATTTCTGAAAATGGTTACATATTAGAACAAAAAGATAATATTGGCCTCCCAGTCCTATAAAGGACAATTTTATCTTGAGACCTATATTATTTTCAGATTTGCAAAAGATTTTCATTGCTTGGTGTGCCTGTATTTGTTTAACTGTCTAATTTCTTTGTGTGTGTGTGTGTTTTCACTTTTAATTAATAGAATAGTGACGAGATCTGCTCTCCATATTTTAGAATGTATCTGTCTTAATAAAAATCATTGAGCACACTGGTATTATTTAAAAGATCACAGGTGGCTTTTACTATATGATTCTGGCTGAAAAAATATTGTTTTCACCAATCTTCAGCTTTAGGTTAGACTCAGTTCTGAACAATGAAGGTTATTAATATTTAGGCCTACACAACCCATGATGTCCAGCCCTAGTATATTTTAAAGAAAAAAATTTAAAACAAATACCTGGAATCAAGTTCTGCATTATTTCTTGTCTCATTGTCCATTTTTTAAAGACCTTGTTAGTTTGGGCTATTGATTATACTACTGATTCTGTGTATAGTGGTTAAGAGTACAAACTCTCAAACTGCCTGAGTTTGAATCCTCAGCTCTCTCATTCCCTAGCTGTGTGACCCTGGGCAAGCTGATGAGGAAAATAATACTAACCTAATAGGATTGTTTTGAGAACAGAATGAGTTAGTATTTGTCAAAGAGCTCATAAGCGCATGACACATTGTAAATGCTATATTGTATGACATTTATGTCCATATCTATCTATATCTATATATCTATTTGGCAGAAATTTATTTGCATTTTCAGTATGGAAAGACTTCCCAGTGTATACTATCAATAAACTTTGACTTTTTAGATATTAATTTCATCATGTCTTTTTGTCATTAGGTTTCAGAAGCTTAATTGTGATGTGTCTTAGTGTGGACTTCTTTGAGTTTTTCCTGTTGGGGTTCTTTCAGCTTCTTGAATCTGTAGGTTTGTCTTTCATCAGAGGTGGGGAGTGTTCAGCAATTATTTCTTTGAATATGTTTTCAGACCCTCTCTATCTCTTCTTCTGCTGGAACTCTAATAATATGACTGTTAGATATTTTGCTGTGGTCTCACCGGTGTCTCTTTCTATTGTTCTGTCTTCGAGATCACTTATTTTTTCTCTGTCTTATTCATTCTATTATGAGCACATCCATTGAGTTTTTAACTTCAATTATTGCATTTTAAGTCCTGTAATTTCCATTGTGTTCTTTTATATCATTTATTTTTGTGTGTGTCAGATTTTCTATTTTTTATTCGTTTCAAAAGCATATGTAATTCCTTTATTAAATTAAAAACTGAAGGAGTGCCTGAGTGGCTCAGTCAGTTAGGTGTCCAACTTTGGCTCAGGTCATGATCTCCAGGTCTGTGAGTTTGAGCCCCACACCGAGCTCTGTGCTCACAGCTCAGAGCCTGGAGCCTGTTTCGCTTTCAGTGTCTGCCTCTCTCTCTCTCTCTCTGCCCCTCCCCTGCTCACACTCTGTCTCTGTCTCTCTCTCTCTCAAAAATAAATAAACATTAACAAAATTAATTAACTAAAACCTGAAGCATTTCTGTGATGACTGCTTTAAAATCCTTGTCAGAGTTCAAATATCAGATTCATCTCAGTGTTGTCCTCTGTTGATTATCTTTTCTCATTCAAGTTGTGATTTTCTTGATAATTGGTATGGTCTGTGATTTTTGCAATTGTATCCTGGACATATGGATCTTATATTAGGAGATTTTGGATTGTATTGTAGAAGACAGTTACCCTGTGTAGACTTAGGATTACAGTTGGTCTTCTTTTGCACATGACACTAAGAATAAGAATTATTTAAATACCTTATATGTTTGTAGCACTTTCTTGATATTATCATTTCATTTGGTCCCCAAAACAGATCTGTGATGTAAAACTTAGAACTGTCTACGGTGTCTCTCCCCTACCCCATCTTGGAAGATGACTCAAGACCCAGAAAGGGGAAGGGACTTTTGTTCAATCATGCAGCCTGCAGAAGCAGGCAGCAGGGCTGGGGATGGAGCTGGGATTTTGACTGTAATCTCGGTCTGGCCCAGTGGGTTCATTCAGAGTGCCCCCTTTTTCATCTCCATAGTTCTGTAGTATAGGAGCTTTTTGAATTGGGGGATCTGGGGTATATTAGTCTGTTCAGGCTTCCATAATAAATACCATACAGACTGGGTGCCTCATATACAGAAAATTATTTTCTCACAGATCTGGAGTCTAGAAGTTCAAGATCAAGGTACCAGCAGTGTTGGTTTCCTGAATCCTCTCTCCTTAGCCTGTGGATGACTGCTCTCTTGTTGATTCTTTTCGTTGTCTTCCCTCTGTGCTCATGGCCCTGGTGTCTCTCTATGTGTTCTAAGCTCGTTATAAGGACACAAGTAAGTTTGGATTAGGGCCTTGTTTTAAGTTAAACACCTCTTTAAAGACCTTTCTCCCAAAACAGTCACATTCTGAGGTACTGGAGGTTTGAATTTCTACATATGAATTTTGAAGGGACACAATTCAGTGTGTGATAGGGGCGGGGGGCAAGGAGGCACACCTTGACAAATTTGGAACTACTAGACACCATTGTGTTTGTCAGTGAAAGGGTACTGTGCAGAAAGAACTGCTAAGGGGAATATTGGTTTTAAAAGTTTTGTTACTTTCTTATTTCCTCCTTTTGCCATGAAATGATCCAACCTAACTCCACATTGGTTTTGCTCATCTTCTGTTCTTTCTTCCTGACCTTTTTTCAGTCAAGGGAGCCAGAAGCTCATTGTATGGTTGATTAGCTCTATACCTTTTGCTAATGAACAAAAAGTCAGTCACCTCTATGGGCTTGAATATCTCTTAGCTTTGGAAAGGTGGCGGCTGAATGAATTCCTTGTTCATATACTTTTATTCCAAATGGAAACAATTCCTTGATTTTATTGACATCTCTATGCCAAATTTTCTGGTGTTTTCCTTGTATTTTGGCTTGGTAGTATTGCTGAACTTTATCTGTTATTCTTTCCAAACTGCAAATGAGTTCTGTGAAAAAGTTGACAAATGAATTTTAAATCAACAATATAGCACTCTGATGAGGATATAGTATTTGTTAAATTGTTCATACTGACAGTAGTGAACATTTATTGAGCCATGACTATATGCCAGGTATGGTTCCTCCTGTGATGGCTGATTGCAATGGGTCTGACATGGATAATGCAATGGTAGACAGGAAGGGGAGCTCTGTGAAGACAGGGTGGAGTCCCATGGTGTGCCTTTTTGAATAAGTCAATAGAAAACTGATGTTGCAGCTGGGATAAGAGCAAAGCAGGGCCCTAGCTCATTACTGTGGTTGAGGCAACAGGGGTACCAAGTGGAGTCATAGACTGGGTTCTCCAAGTGCATACAAGATCAGGTAGGGTCTGCTGGGTGCAGAATGCTCATGACATTTGGTGTGGAACAATGAGGGAGGGGTACTAATTCGATGGCAAAAATGAACTATGTTTTGGGACATCCAGGTGGACTCATTCATTCGTTCATTCATCCATTCACTCACTTACCCATTTATCAACTATTTATTTTTCACCCGTGTTCTAGGAAATAACCTAAGAGCTAAGTAGGGGTTGGCAACAGGAAAAGTAAAGATAAATATAGAGCCTTGTGTATAGAGTGTACAGGTCTGGATGGATAGGGTGACATGCAAAGTGGCACAGATGACAAGGAACTGTACCTGAAACTGCCTTTTTCTTCATGGATTCACCGGACTCCAAAGTACTTGTATGGCACTTCTCTCTAATTGGAAGAATTCTCATAAGCCATCACTTAATCCTCAGTGAAATGGCCTAGCATCTGGGGCAAGACTTAGCAGTAGTGTGGCTGTGTGGTGTAGTATACAGGACAGGAAATGGGTAAAAGTTCTGTATCCAGCTGACATTGCAGCTGGGAGTTGAGATTGGCAGAATATAATTATTGAAAGTGGCAAGTTGCCAGGTTCTCGGAGCTTATACTCTGTGCTTGCCTTGCCAGCTTGGAGCTTGTTGATGACCAGCAATTGTCAAGACCACTGTTTTATTGCTCCCCTCCAAAATGGGAAATTCACAATGAATCACTAATAATGTGGGGTCACTTATAAAATCTTCAAATCATCAAAACTGATTACAGTCATGTGAAACACTGTGGCACATTACTTTAAACATTTCATCTAAAGTGCCTAAGCTTCACGCAGCAAATTGTGCACCAAAACAAAAGCTATAAAAAGATCCGCAGAAACAGCAAAAAGGAAACACTGAAGCAAACACAAATTTGAGTCTTTGAAAACATACAGTACGCCTCTTTTGGGTATTGCATCCAATATCCCTTGAGCTTGGAGGGTACAAATAAATACCCATATAATTACTCTTTAACTGAGTAATTACATGCTTATTCATGCCCCGTGGATTGATTAGCAATTACACTTGGAATTGCTAGGGAAAAAATGAGACCTGCTAAAGTGGCTTCTGTCAAATCCTAAATGAACATGGTTCAAAATGATGGTTTGTAAAATGGCTCTGGTGGTATTTTGATAATGGTGGTTTCCAGAGTTTGAGTTTTGTGATAAACAGTTTGCAGAAGGACTGAGATAAAACCATGCTGGCCACAGTTTGAGCATATTTCTCTAAGTTTCTGTGAAGAGTCTTGGTCTTCCTTTTTCTCAGAATAAAGCTAGACTGACATTTCTCAGAAGCCAGTTGAATTGTAGTTGGTATTATGTTCAGGACTGGGTTTGGACCAACCTGTGTAATTAGGGTGGAGCTTTTGATGAGATAGAGAACGTTTTCAATTTTTGTCAAAATAAGCCCCAAATGCATTTTTCGGTAAATGCCAGCATTAACAATGCTCCTCTCCCTTCTAAGAATGGCTATTTAATAATATTTGGTGGTAAACCTCTGCTTTGGTTTAAATTACCATTGGCAAGTGAGTGGTTTGTAAAGCACTGGCAATGCATTATAGTAATGGCTGCTCCCTCATTTACTAACATATGGTTTCTGAGTTTGGATATCAGTTAGGGTTTGGCAGGGAGCAGACTCCAACTCAGATGGTTCAAAAGATTTTAATGAAGGAACTACTTACACATATGGGCCCAGGAGTAAGGGGATCACATATGGGTACCCAGAGACTAGTAACAGTGGGAAATTATTATTGCCCTTAGTTCTCAAGGCACAAGGGGAGGAATTAGCATTGCAGGAAGCCAGTAAGAGCAGGAACTATGGAAGAAGGGTCTCCTAACAGGAGCTGGAGTTGTGGAGGGACACCATCTTTACCAGAAAACTCAGAGGAAGAAGAGAGTGGAAATACCTGAACTTCTCTCCTTCTGACCTCTGACCTCTTGTTAGTGACTCCTATTGTTCTTATCCAACCAGAAGCCTACCAGTGAGGGAGCTCTGGTAGAGCATCTGTAGGAGGAAGTCTTGGGTCATAAAGCAGGTCAGAGAAGGCAGGAGCATAGTCCAGAATTAATGTGGAGATAAACAGAAGAATCAGTGTAGATCTTAATAATCATGGCTACTACTTATTACTAATAATAGCTGCCACCTATTGGATTCTTGCTATATGCCAAGCACTGAGTTAAGTGCTCTAATCACCTAATCCTCAGTTGTCGATAGACCCTCATAGTGCTCTCTCTCTCTCTAATTCTCACAGGGACTCTGAGGGTTTGAATAGTTACAACTGAGGTACACATACACAGGCTTGGGAATATGAAGTGGGGTTCAAACACCAGCTCTGTGCTTACAAAAAAAAAGTTTTCTCCCCATTTATTGATGAGGAAGCTGAGTTTCAGAGTGATCAAATAGCTCACCAAAGATCATACAGCTGGTAAGCAGTAGAGCTGGTATTTGAACCCTACCCTTATGTTCCCAAACCTGTGTGTATATGCCCCAGTTATGCTGTAACTACGCTAAGCCTCAGTTTTCAAGTTGTAAAATAGAGGCAGTATATCCACCTGAGAAGGTCATTTTGAGGAGGGAGACCCTGTAATGTGTGAGTACAGTCCCAGGCATATAGGAAATGCTCAATGGTGACTCGTTCCCTTCCCCCACACCCCCCTTTAGGCACCTTCTTTCTAGATAAAAACGGACAAAAGAAAGTGTGGTCTGCAGCACCATGTGGCTAGGACGCCTATTTTCCCAGTGGAGGTAGAGTGCTTTAAACAGTCTTTCCCCCTTGTTCCTTCAAGGATTCTAATCAAGACATCAGTTTAGATCTAGTGATGTGTTGGGCAAAGTGACTAAATAGAAATCCAATGCAGGGAGCTAAGGTACTTAATAAGTGTCAGTGAAAATAGATAGCTTTACAAGTTGTTTATTCAACAATGCAATTTTCATTTCTTAGGGAGGGTGAAACCACAATAAATTCTTAGCTAGAGAAAAGAGATTTGTGTCTAAAGCAATTGAGTAAATTAAGGCTCAAGGAAGAAGGCAGCCTTGTGCTTTTTGACTTACCCACATCTTAGCAACATGATCCAATGTTGAGAAGCAATTTCATAGACCTGTTGTCCCCTTTCTTCCTTATCCCCAAGATTTTTCAGTAGGACGATTATTGATTTCACTGTTTAAGGAGCTACAGTGAAAGAATTTAGTGGATATTTGGAACTCACCATAAAGATGTTGTTCTGCTGTGATAGTATTAAAATCTCTATATTTATACTGAGTTTTTGTCTGCCAACTGCCCACTGACTCGATGGTAATATAAGCTTATTTATTTTGGTGGGATTTCTTTTACTACCTCAGCTCTCTAGACACTTTCTTAACACCTAGCACAGATGAAATCATGTTACACAATTTAGTATTTATTATCCCTGTAGGTGCTAACAGATGTTCATACATGAACTCTCAATCTTCTACCCATTTTGTAAACCTTTACATCAAGATCAGTGGTTATAGAATTATTTTATAACCTCCTACTGTCTAATTCACTGCTAGAACAAGTCAATAAGTAGGTACTCATTGATGTTTTCCCTATCAACATTTAATTTCTGTCTTTTGCAAGGAAAGCAATTCAAGTTAACTTCTAGTTACCATCCCCCTCCATTTCCCCATGGTTTAAAAACATTTTTTTTAATGTTTATTTTTGAGAGAGAGAGACAGAGCGTGAATGGGGGAAGGGCAGAGAGAGAGGGAAATACAGAATCTGAAGCAGGCTCCAGGCTCTGAGCTGTCAGCACAGAGCCTGATGCAGGGCCCAAACTCATGATCCATGAGATTATGATCTGAGTGGAAGTAAGACCCTTAACCGACTGAGCCACCTAGGTGCCCCGATTTTACCATGGTTTTTAATCTTTATTAGAAAATATTTTTTGGTCTGTTTCTCAAATATGACAGATTACTCTCAAAATTATAGGGAATCCTGAATAAATATGCAAACAACAATGTAATTGGGAGAAAAAAAAATCCCACTCATAACTGCTTGAAAACTAAAGAATAAACTCCACAGAGCCTATATGAAGAACATGACAGTGTTTTATTGCCAGAAGCTCTGAATAATTTGGGAAATATTCACGTTTCTGAATGGGAAGACTGCAGATTTTAATATGGAAATTATTATTGCTAAATAAATGCATATATGCACAACAAATAAACAAATATATGCTGAACATTATAACCTAGTGATTTAGCATGGCGTTTGGTCTTAAATATCGATAAAATGGGTTTAACACTTTTTTCTTACCTTTTTAAAATAAGTTTTATAGTGAGATTAAATAGGATAATATGTATAAAGTGCTTATTTGGTGTCTAGCATGAAGTAATTGATCAATAAATATAGGCGGTTATTCTTACTACTCAGTTTTCATTATTACTTATATGCCTAATGTTTAATAATGTTTATCTCCATGGTGAGCATCTGACTTGTGTTTTCTTATTTGTATTTCCTAATGCATTGCTTTTATAGTAAGAAGTTAACAGAAATTGCTTTTAATAAGAAGGAAAAGGGAGAAGCTAAAGACACCAAAAGCAAGATGTTCTTTAAAGGGGGCACACTTAATGGTGGGATTGATCTGGCTAAGGGCCCTGGTCACAGGGTGAGTAGACCTGTCTTTTCAGAAGACCTTTGATGAGCTCATGGTCAACTTGTGGCCTGTCTTTGTTTTCAGGTTATTCCTGCTGACCTTGTATTTACCCAGCTCCTGACTTTATGTGTGGTCTTGACTGGTGTGAAGGTGGAGAGGTGTTAGCTGGTACAGTCGGATATGTGAGTGCTGAATCATTTAGCTAAGACCAATCCCAGGAAGACACATGGCAGTTCTGGAACCCTCGTGTTGGTTTGCTGGCCTCCTGTTTGTAGCTACCTTCTCCTGGAGGGCCCATTGAAATTAACCATGTCATCTCCTCTTTCTTTTGTCTCCTGCTGCAGCCTTCTCTCTATTCTCTGACCAGAGAATTTTAAGGTCCCATTATTTTAGTTGTAGTTTTGTACCTCCTCCATCCTTCTCTGACCGCTTCCAGCCTGGCCCCACTCCCTCCGTAGCCCTTACGGAATACACTTGAAGCAGAAGTGAGTCACTTCTCTTTGAGTGGAAAATGTGGCCTGTTGGATTATTCGTTGCAGGATTTATTTTCTGTCTCCACAGAACTGTCACAAACTGGAACTCTTTGGTTTTCAACTATTACAAATAGCACTGAGGGACTCAGGTTGTATGTGTGTGTGTGTGTGTGTGTGTGTGTGTGTGTGTAGCCCCTTGGGGGTTTTGGCACTTACCAGCCAAGGTGAACTTGCTCTGAAAGATGTTTGCACTTAGGTGTTTACAAGGTAAAGAGATGGTAGGAATAGTGACACTTTTGAAATATTATCTAGGCTCCTCTAGTTAGAAATGGTTTGCTTGCAGTAAAAGTCCCACGAGATCAGTAGAAACAAAGTGCCTCTTTATTTTGTGCTGTTTTGATCACAAGGTGTTGGAAAGCTTTTGAACCTTTAGAAGCCAGCATTTGATTTCTAATTATGAAACTACAGACATGATAGAAAGATAGACAGTATATCAGGAATTTTCTTTTGACAGGTTAGATTTTTACAGGGATTGCTGGCTATAAGTTTTGTCTCTGAGTCTTGAAATCTGAACTGTCTTTGGGTTAAGGATCATCTCAGCAACCTGAGTCAGGATTTGGTTTTGCAAATAATCCACTTTCTCTTATGGACATATTCATTAACTCCTTTTGTTGAGGAAATACACTGATTTCTGGAGATATTTTTATTGGTGTTGGATTATGCCTGAGTTTGGTTGAAATGATATATTCATGGTAATGTTAAAGGTAAATATATTCATGTATGTCTGCTTACATAAATGTGTATATTAAGTAACATGTACGTGTGTCTATGTATGGGAAATGCGAAAATGCCAGTATATCTCAGCATGATCCGCTATGGAACTATACATGGGTACCTGGGAGGGTAATTTCTCAATTTAGGTGAATAGTCTCTCTACCTATGATTTTATATAGTACAAGTCCCTTGTCTTATTTTGCCCCAGTGTTCTTATCTGTCAAATGGGATTATTTTCTGTTTTCCTCAGCAGAATAGAATGGAGATCAATGAAAGCATATGCCACATACTCTGAGACCACATATAAAAAAATATGAAATATGCATTTAGAGCTACATCATTCTTTTTAAAGAGAAATTTCAATATTATACCTTGTATATTTTATCAAATACATACAGAGTGAATTTATCCATGTACTCTAGGCTTAATATATATGTGTGTGTGTGTGTGTGTGTATTATATATATAATACATATGAAATGTCATATATATAGGCTACGGATAAAAGTAATTTAATGATAGTAAAGAGTTTTGAATACATTTTGTTTTCTACTGGAAAACTTTTCTTTTTTTTTCCATATGCTGACAATGTAAACTCAGATTAATTGTAGGCCACTCATCTTTAAACTGAATTAACTTGTTGCTTCTCTAGGCAAAGAAGTTCATGCTTATTAAATAGAAAGTGATACTTTCTTTATTATTTCTTAAGAGGGTGGCAGACAGAGTGTCAGTTTGCTAGACAAACTGAGAAAGAGGATAATAAAATTGAACATACAGATCTTGTTGGGAAATGCGTGAACAGAGGGAGCTCTGGAGAACAGAAATGGTATGACTGACGAGGATCCTGTCAAGAGAAAGAAAGAAGCAATGCAGAATTTGCAGCATTTTGCAATATTTTGATCAATAATAACTTGTAAGATTCTGGAAAATGATATCGCACTCCCACATTTAAAAATTTTTTCAATGTTTATTTTTGAGAGACAGAGACAGAGTGTGAGCAGGGGAGGGGCAGAGAGAGAGGGAGACACAGAACCTGAAGCAGGCTCCAGGCTCCGAGCTGGCAGCACAGAGCCCGATGCGGGGCTCGAACCCACGAATCATGACCTGAGCTGAAGTTGGATACTTAACTGACTGAGCTACCCAGCCTCCCCAGTCACTCCCATATTTTAATTTGACATGTAGATTTTGTTTTATTTACTTTTTGTTTTGAAATAATTACAAACTCATGGAGAATTACAAACTCAAAGAGTAGTACAAAGAACAGTCATATACCTTTCACCAATTTCACTGTTAATATTGACATTTTGCCAGTTTTGCTTCTTTAGTCAATATCTGTTTGCCTATCTATCTATCTATCTATCTAGTTTTCCCTTTGATCCGTTTGAGGGTAAGTACTCTTTTATTCTTACATACTTCAGTGGATATTTCCAAAGAACAATGACATTTCCAACATAGTCACAGTACAGTTACCCAAGTCAAGAAGTTTAACTGATAAAATACTATTATCTCACTTACAGTTTTGTATTCAGATTTTACTGTTTGTCTTTATGCATAGCATTTACATCCAGTCCAGGATCACCTACTGCAGGAATCTAAAATAGTTCCTCCATCTTTCTTTGCTTTCATGACCTTGACATTTTGAAGAATTAAGACTAGTTATTTTGTAGAATATCCCTTGATTTGGGTTTGTCACAAATTTCCCTATGATTAGATTCAGGTAATGCATCTATTGCAGGAATTTTCCAGAAATAGTATTGTGTCCTTATCTCTATGACACATTAGGAGTCAGAGGACATCAATTGCCCCATTGTCCATCTGTTAACTTTGGTCATTTGGTTAAGACTCTTTCCTTCAGATTTCTCCATTGTAGTTACTCATTTAATTTTAGTAAGTTGAAAACTACGTATTTCTGGTGTATTGTAAATATTGATAGTTTAAAATGAAACTCAGGGCACTGGGTGGCTCAGTTGGTTAAGTGTCTGACTCTCAGGTTATGATCAAACCGTTTGTGAGATTGATTCCTGCATCAGGCTCTGTGCTGACATTGCAGAATCTGCTTGGGATTCTCTCTGTCTCTCTCTCTCTCTCTGCCTCTCACCCCAAATAAATAAATAAACATTAAAAAAAGTAAAATGAAACTCTTACATCACTTCTTAAAGTATATACAATAGAATATTTGATTGAATTTGATACTTAATATCATCTTAAAAAAAATGGAAACAAGGTTTTCACTACTTGGAAACTCTATTTTTATTCTACTTCTCCTAGAGAATATTATCCTATGTTTGAACATTTCTTATTGACTGCCCTATCATGGTGTCTTGAAAAAATATGAATTTTAATAAAACTGCATTTATTTTTAATTTATTATGACCATAAGTCTCTAAGTGTTAATTTTTCCCCCTCTGGATTGGGTTATTTTTTAAAATTTATTTATTTTGAGAGAGAGAGAATGAACACAAGTTGGGGAGGGGCAGAGAGAGATGAAGAGAGAGAATCCCAAGCAGGCTTTGTGCTGTCAGTGCAGAGTCTGACCCCTGGTTCGATCCCATGAACTGTGAAATCATGTTCTGAACTGAAATCAAGAGTCAGTCACTTATCTGACTGAGCCTGTCAGGCACCCCTGGATTGGTTTATCTTTAGAATTATTCTTGGTATAAGATTGGTGAAAACGATGTGAAAGAATTATAATTTTTAAACTAAATAATTTCTACATGTAAATAGCAAAGCTAGCAATATGTCACAATAATTTAGACAAAGGTGGTCATGGTGTCTTGATTAAACAAGGTGTTGAGAACTCCTATTTTGTCTTGTCTTTTTGTTTGTTACTCCTTGGGTTTCTAGAAGGGAGAAAGGAGTAGTATAAACGAGAGTTGGCAGGAAGCTTCAGCTGCAGGAAGATTAGTCCTGGGAAAAACTACACATAGAAGTCAGGGATCTAGAAGCTGATTTGCCAAGTGACTAGTTCTCTGCTAGTTGATCCAATCCAAAGATTTCTCTAAAACTCAACAAATCCACGGAGTCATCTAATATCTAAAAGGGAATGAATATGCTCAAATTGTTCCAAGGTCAGAAACTTGTACATAGTTTTACAAAATGTGTATTGGTACACTACTATTTATAGTAGATCATTTTGTGGATTTTCTGAAGCCGCATTAAGCCAGAATATTTATTGAATGACCACTGTTTGCCATGCACTATCGTAGGCACTTTTTGGATATGCTTGATATATGAAGATTGGGAGTTATAAAATATATAAATCAGGGCTGGATGTTCACATTGCAAAAGGGAACTTTGCAAAAGAATTAGTCATAAACTTTCTGTAAAAAATTATTATTTTGTATCGTGTGTTTAAATTTCTGAATTAGAGGTGCGTGGGTGGCTCAGTTGGTTAAGGTTCCGACTTTGGCTCAGGTCTCAATAAAAATCAGTTTATAGATAGTTCTTTCAGAGAAAATTGACCGTATGTCAGATTCACCTGAAACAGCAGGTGTTTACAAAAGACAAAACATGTCTAAATACCATTGTAATTTTTAAGAGAAGCAATTACTAATGTTGATTAGAGGCTTATTATGATAAATTGATGAGATGTAGAAAATGCAGGAGCCTGAATGGGTAAACTGAGATCAAGCCTTTCTTGTCTGTGTAACTTAGCTTGACTCTAGCATGAACACAAGGTACTTTGCCCTGCAGATATTTGGATAAGTAAACATTGTTTGTACAACGTTAGCTTTAAAACAATTTGTAAACCAAAAGAGACATTTCATTTAATTGCTGGAGTATATTCAAGCTTTAGAACACCTCAGTGAATGGAAAGGCAACTCACTGGCATATTTAGCATTGTAAGTGGGCCAAACTGGAGATCCATGGTGGGAAACTGCTTTTAATAGCACCTAGTTGGCTTTCAGAGTTATATATCATTTGGAGGGCAACTCATTAAAAAATACAAAGCATATCTGGTCCTGGTGGCTGCACAGTGGCTTGATGGGGTTGAGGTTTTCTATCTGCTCTGCCATCAACCCCCACATTGCCAGCAGTAACCAAAGCCACAGCTGGGAGGTGAACTGCTGAGAAAATGCATTTTGGCTGAACTACTCAGGAAGGGAACACCAGTGTATGTAATGCTGCATGAAAACTGCGTATGTGGCCGATGCTCCCCATTTTTTCAAAAGGACAGTACCAATCAATAATTCTCTAGTTAGATCTTACAGAGGACCAAACTAAATTTGCCAGTGATGTCACAGTCCCCAAATGCTGAGTCACTGTCCTTTTACCCTCTTGTCTTGCATCTTGACTGTGTGAACCCAGTGCATCAGTTCGGTGGGGGTTGGGTGGTTTGTTCTGTCCATACAGGGGAGCTGTGTTTCTGCAGCTGTTTTCCAGGATCATATAGAAAGACATTTTTGAATGACAGAATTGGGTGATGCCAGGGTTATAGAAAAAGGTTGATATTTGTGCCTGATTACCACAAGTTAGCTAATGTCTACAGCAGAAGATCAAATAGAAAACTGACATGTTATCCTTTCACTTGAAATGTCAGACATTGAGTTGCATATATGTGTAGACATATCTTTGTTTCTATATTAGAGGAGTTAATGGACTTGCCTGTCTAGTGTGAAATGTATGACTGGGGGAAATTATATGTGTTTAAAACTTCTATTTTAATAACACTATGGTTTTATTATGCAACAATTTTTTTTGTCACTTTAAAAAGGATCATTAACGAATTTTCCCATTTTTATTCCTTAGTGTGCATATTGGCCAATTTTGCCTTGGGTGCGGGCATATGGTTAGATTATGATCTCTCTGCAGAGAAATTATATAGGCTTATTAGGAAGAATATTTTACTCCAGGAGAAAAAAATATCTTCTGCATAGTTGGACATGCCGATTTGTAGAGGGGAAGCAGAGACCTGTGTAAATATAAATTGGTTTCATTGCTAATCTGCCCATGATTTTGACAGATTGGTGTTCATTTTGTGTGTGTGTGGATTTTTGAAAGTCTCATAGTTGTGATAAAAGTTAAGAATTTTGGTTCGGTTGTTGACTCTTTGTTCGAAAACGTGAGTTAGATTTTAGTTTGAATTTTTGCTTGACTAAGTCATTCTGAATTTTGTTTTCCCTTGGTGACTGTAGGTGATAGGCAGGTTAAATGGAATCACATTTCAGAACAGAGCTCCCCAAAGGGGGAGTTGAGATGATTTATCAGGTGACTCTGTGTTAAGGGAGAGAAAAACTTATTAATTACAAATCACTTCAATCCAAACCCCAGTTAACAAATTTCCACTTCACTTAACTTGTCTCTACCTACTGAGAGATTTAGATAGCCTGTTCTCCTGGACAGGAGAGTTCCTATACACCTGTGGAAGTTGATTTTATTTGTAAATCTGTTAATGGGCACATTTTGAGCATACATTAAACTCTCTGTTTTATGTATTAAAACATTAAAAGTATAAATATTAGTGTAAAAATATTTCATCTTTCATGACTTGCTCTTGAAGTCAAATTGATCATCTTCCCTGTTGATGTGGCAAAACAAGCAAAGACAGGCAATATCACACTCGTTCACTTGGGGACAGTTCCTTAAGCAGTAAAACTCATATCTAAAAGTAGGAAGAAGGGTTTTCTTCTCCCATGAACTGGACTCTTCTACTTCTTTGCACATGGGCACTTATTTTTTTTAATTTATAGTTTATTGTCAAGTTGGTTTCCATATAACACCCAGTGCTCATCCCAACAAGTGCCCTCCTCCATGCCCATCACCCCCCTTCTCCTCTCTGCCACCCCCATCAACCCTCAGTTCTTAGTATTTAAGAGTCTCTTATGGTTTATCTCCCTCCCTCTTCTTAACTATTTTTTTCCCTTCTTCTCCCCCATGGTCCTCTGTTAAGTTTCTCCTGTTCCACTTATAAGTGAAAACATATGGTATCTGTCTTTCTCTGCCTGACTTTTTTCACTCAGCATAACACCTTCAATTTCCATCCATGTTGCTACAAATGGCCAGATTTCATTCCTTCTCATTGCCATGTAGTATTCCATTGTATAGATAAACCATATCTTCTTGATCCATTCATCTGTTGATGGACACTTAGGCTGTTTCCATGATTTGGCTATTGTTGAGAGTGCTGCTATGAACATTGGGGTACATGTGTCCCTGTGCATCAGCACTCCTGTATCCCTTGGGTAAATTCCTAGCAGTGCTATTGCTGGGTCATAGGGGAGTTCTATTGTTCATTTTTTGAGAAACCTCCACACTGTTTTCCAGAGGGTCTGCACCAGTTTCTATTCCCACCAACAGTGTAGGAGGGTGTGCACATGGGCATTTATTATATTTATCTGAGCTGCATGTTTTTTTTTTGTTTTGTTTTGTTTGTGTATTTTTTTTTACCAGAATCCTCTTAATAGTGATCATATCCAGTTAAAAAAAAAAAGGTCGAGGCCACGTTCAGTGTCAGGACTGAAGGCTCTGTGGGTCTCCACCATAGCCCTTGTTGTTGGTGCTATTATTAATTCCATGTGACTAGAGAGGAAATTGAACTTCAGAGAGGTTAAGTAACTGGATCAGCGTTACTCAGTTCATATCAGGGCTGTGTGTGTGTGTGTGTATCCCTAAAACTCTTAGCTTAGGCTCTGTTAGGAAGGCAGTGCAGACAGAAGAGGAATTCTGCTGTGAGCTTTTGACATCAGCGTGACATGGGCCAGCCAAACAGGAATCTCTAGGGTGTTCCATGGTAAATTAATATATTCCTTCAGTGATCGTGGACAAGTCACTTAATCTCCTGGGGCCTCAGTTTGCTTACTTTTGAAATAATACAGTAGGACAGGATGCTCTCTGGACTTGGTAATATTCTTGGAGTACCTCAATAGGTACTTCCATAGGGTAAATGTCCAATCTGGAGTACTGCAGTTACATAATGGGGAATTTTTCAATTTTAAGACAATTACCCAGTATACTTCATACTGCCCTGCCACGTTTTGGGCACAAGAAAATTCATCTTTGAATGTACTCTATGGAAATTGCCTCCTGAAGGCCAAACTTTTTGACTTTGTTGTTAGACTAGCTAATATTTAACTGATGTTTTTAGCATTTGTTTTGATTTGAGGGTGAGTAGCTTTACCAGTGAGGGTAAAACTTTGTTCCTATTTCCTTAATGCCAGAAAAAGGAGAAGGAAGACACAGTGGTATCCATGGGTCTTATGTTGCAATGAGAATGATTTAATGAAATGGGCATAGTGGATTCAGTTTGATAAATCATATGTGACAAATGAACAGCCACATAAAATTGTATGTAACATAATTCAAATCAGGGCAAGGAGAATTGTCCAGATAAACTGTCCTGCATCAGTTCACATTGTGGCTGCTTCCCTATGTGCTTCTTATCAGTTACATAAAATAAGATTCCTTAGTACCAGAACTATTTCCAAGTCTGTTAGAGCAGTGATTTAAAAATGAGCAGAAATATATGTATGAAACGGTTTGGGACTGAATGAAAATTTATCTCTACATTTTGAGATGAGAGAATGAAATGTCAAATCAGAGGTAAAATGTGTCATGGTCCTTTTACAAAGGAAAAATACTGAGGCTTGGTGAAAGTAAATAATTTGTCCAGGATCACCTATAACCAACATTCAAACTTACATCTATGCCCCACACTACAACTCTGTTCTGTCATAATCACTTCCATCAAATAATAGTATTTCAATATGATAAGCCAAGCTGCTACAGATAAACGGAGAAAAGTCAGGTAACTATTTCAGTAGGTCAGAGAGACAGAATCTTTATAGCTCCTAAAAGCCAGGAATAGTTAAGAGAATAAAATTTTTAGTTAGAAAGGAATAGACCTAGTAAGAGAAAAAAAAAACCTGTATAATAGAAAGAAAACTGAAACAGCAAATTGGACTAGTTAGGGTAATGCTAGCTGCTGTAACAAACACCAGTCTCTCAGGGATTTAGGATTACCAAAATTTACTTCTTCTTCACATGTTCCCAGTCACACGGGTGGCCAGCCTCCCAAATGGTGAATTGGGTACCCAGACTCTTTCTGTTTTGTGGCACAGCCTCTGAAACCTTTCCATGCAGTCAGAGAATGGAGAAAAAGAGTGCAGAAGGGATAATTGCTCCTTAAAATTCTATTCTTGGTCCTCAAGTGACACACATGCCTCTCACTCAAGAACTAGTCCCATGGCCTCACCTCCATGCAAAGGGATTGGGACAGGTAGCCCTTGATGGTGCAACTCTTCCCAGCAACAAGCCCATACCATGGATGAGGGAACATGAGTCTTTGGGAGATCCTCAGCCACTGGCTTCTTTAGTCTTCTAGGCCTCACATTAGTGAGTTTTGCTTATGTGTAGCAGAGGATTGAAATGGAGAATGTATTTGGGAAAATAACAAGGAAAGGTGCTTAACTTCAAATGGCAGTTTCAAATCATCACAGTTTAAAATATTCCCTTCAAAATACTGTGCACCACGGTACTGAGATATCCTATTTCTGTAGTTTTACTTCTCCTATTTTGGTGTGTGTGTGTGTGTGTGTGTGTGTTTGCTTAATATTTTACAAACTCAAAAGAACAGTACTTATTGTCTTATTTTTTCCTTTCTTTTTCATGCACGATAGCACGAAATGCTCTCTGAGTTGTAGTTCTCAAAAAATGCCAAGAGTCTTTTCAATGGCATCATCTGAAATAGTTTTTACTGCTAACCTGCTGTGTCAAATACATTCTCTTAGCATGGAACTCCTGTGTCAAAGTATCTGATGGGATGAATAGATATTTTCTCTGGAGAGACTGGTTTGAAACAAATACAAAATCTGAGCTTAGAAAAGAAATCTAGAGACACCCGGGTGGCTTAGTCCATTAAGTGTCTGACTCTTGATCTCAGCTCAGGTCATGATCTCATGGTTTGTGGGACTGAGCCCCATGTCAGGCTCTGAACTACAGTGTAGAGCCTGCTTGGGATTTTCTCTCCCTCTCTCCCTCTCTCTCAAAATAAACAAACAACAACAAAAAAGGAAACCCAGCCAGTTAAGTCTCCCTAATGAAGGTGTTCTTGTATGGATCCATCAAGTACCCTGTTTTGGTTTCTAGTTTCAGCTCCTATATTTTCAGTAACTTTGCTGAGGATCTGCCCATATAAAATACACATGGTGGGGCAAATTGTTTTGCATTTACTTGAGAACTAAAGCATCAAAACTCCTCTCTTCTCTCTCAAGATTCCCCCTCTGCCTTCAGAATGGAGTGTGGAAACAGGATGTAAATGGTGGAGTCCATGAAGCTGAGTTATGGATGGGACCTGCCATGGTTACTAATTAAATCAGCACACCTGCAAACCTGTGTTCTTGTTGGCCCAAACAGATTCAGGCAAATTGGTCAATGAGAATTAACAAACATTTAGTTAATTTTGAAATAAATGTAATCTCTTGTTTTAAATGGCTGCCAGTAAATACCAGCGTTCTGGCTTTGATGGTTGACATACATATTTATTATCATTCCAACAACGTGATAGTTTTTGAATATCTACTATATGGAAAAGCATGTAGGGCACACTGTTGGAAATATTAACAATAATGAACATAATCTCCAAAACTGAGTACTCATGGTTCATGCATGTTTCTAGGTAGATGCATGTAAACAATTTACTAATCCCAGTTGTAGTGCCTGTTTAATTTTTGTCAAAGCTCATTCACATGTAGCTTCTCATGTTTAATGTTTCAGCTCTGTGCAGTCTGAAGAGCAGGTTTCACTAGTCCATTTTCCTGGTGTGGAACTGGAAGCACAGGAAGGCATAGCCCTGCCAGAGACACACAGTGTGTGAAATCAAGGACTAAAACTGGTACTTTTTCCATGGCACCTCTCTACCTCCCTGTATGATAACCTTTTGTGAAAAAGAAATAGCTCCCTCATACAGGTGCTTCCTTATACCTAAGTTAGGTAGGGAATTTAGGCATGAGTAAGGAGGAGGGATATTGGATAAAACCTGAGTGTTGGAGATAGATTAGAATATTAACCCTGCCATTTACTAACCGTATGATCCCATGGGAGTTACTTAACTTCTCTGAGTCTCAGTTCTCCCTTCTGTAAATACATGGATTTATTGAGATTTATAAAACAATGTAAGGGAAACAATTAGCACTGTGCTTAGCGCACAGTAAGCACTCACTGACTAGTTCTTACTCTTTTATTGAGATATAACTGATATACTTCACTGTATTAAGTTTTAGGTGTACAACATAAGTGTTTGACTTACATATTTTGTGAAATTATTACCTCAATAAGTTTAGTTAACATCCATCATCTCCTATAGATATAATGAAAGAAAAAGCAAAAAAAAAAAAAAACCACCTTTTTTACTTGTGATGAGAACTCTTCTGATTTACTCTCTTAACAACTTTCTTATATGTCACACAGCAGTTTTACTGCAGTTTTCACAGTGTACATTATATTTGTAGTACTTATTTATCTTATGTCTGAAGTTTGTATGTTTTGACCACCTTCCTCCAATTCCTCCTCCTCCTCCCTGCCTTGGATAACCAAAAGTCCTATCTCTTTTTCTAGGAGTTTGGTTTTATTGTTCTGTTTTGTTTGATTCTGTGAATAAGTGAGATTGTACAATATTTGTCTTCCTCTGTCTGACTTACTTCACTTAGCATAGTTCCCTCAAGTTCCATCCATGATGTTGCAAATGGCAGGTTTCCTTTTCTCATGGCTGAGTAATACTGCGTTATATATGTATACCACAACTTCTTTATCCATTTATCCATTGATGGACACTTAGATCATTGCTGTGTCATCACCATTATAAATAATGCTGCTATGAATTTGGGGGTACAAATATCTTTTTGAGTTAGTGTTTTTGTTTCTTTTAGCTATATTCTCAGAACTGGAGTTGCTGGATCTTGTGGTAGTTCTATATTTAATTGTTGGAGGACCCTCCATACTGTATTGCATGTTGGCTGCTCCAGTTTAAGTTCCCACCATCAGTGCAGAAGTGTTTCCTTTTCTCCATAACTCTGTCAGCATATGTTATCACTTGTCTTTTTGATAATGGTCATTTTAACAGGTGTGAGGTGGTATCTTTTTGTGGTTTTGATATGCATTTCCCTAATTACTGGTGATGTTAGGCATCTTTTCAGGTACCTGTTTGCCGGGAGCCGCATCGGCCTCTCTGGATGGCAGTCACAGCAAGGAAATGGCAATGTTTACACAGCTTCTGCCATGAGAAATGAAGACTAGTATCTCCTTCTGTTACTACTGGTTCATGTTGGAAATGAGCCTGCTGGTATTGACCAGGCCTCACAATATTCCATATCAAACCCATATTCTGAACACAGTTACCTCATAGGAAAAGCATATTCCTGCCTTTACAAAAGAGATTTTAGAGAAGAGCTCTGTGGATCATTGTCAAAAGGTTCTTCCTATGGGCCTTGCAGATCCAAGACTTAGATAATAAAGGGGGTTAAGAACACAAGAGTTACTATTGAGCCTGGTGCCATATCAGAAGAGCCTAATTTATAGTTAAGGTACAGATAAGTACCGAACATAACTTACTAATTGGTGATGTATGGCAGTCCCTTCCTCAGGGCCTACAGACATCCTCCCTTACACTGGCAGCTGGGATGAGGATAGATAAGAGTAATTAAAATATAAACCCAGATGATTCATATAGAGCCCCCTTGGTAGTTTCCACAAACTAACCAATTCAGAATCATTCATCCTCTTGAGAGCCAGACAGAATGACTCCTAACTTATCTATATACAATGTAACCTATATGTTATCCTGTCTCTCACTAAGAGCATCCTGTTATTTCTTTGGTTGTAAATTCACCATGACTGGGATAATTCTGCAATTGATATCACAAAAGACCTCTCATTGTAAGAAATTCCTTTTCTCTGACCTCATTTGGTTGTTGAACCTTTAAATAAAGACACCAAAACCGACAGGACAGAGATGCCTGCCTGGTGATCAGAAAGAATCTCGGGGCTCTCTCATTCTCTTTCGCCGACACCGTCCATCCTTCAGGGACCCCGGACCTGTTGGAGCCGGCGCAGCCTCCGACACCTGTTGACCATGCATAAATCAGTTTTGGAAAAAATGTTTATTTAGGTCTTTGCCTATTTTATTTTTATTAATTTTTTAAGTGTTTCTTTAGTTTTGAGAGAGAGAGAGACAGAGACAGAGACAGGACATGAGTGGGGGAGGAGCAAGGGCCTAATGTGGGGCCCGAACCCATAAACTCTGATACCATGACCTGAGCCAAAGTCAGACACCCAACTGACTGAGCCACCCAAGTGTCCCTCTTTGCCTTTTTTCCTTCCCTTCCCTTCCCTTGAGTGGGGGAGGAGCAAGGGCCTAATGTGGGGCCCGAACCCATAAACTCTGATACCATGACCTGAGCCAAAGTCAGACACCCAACTGACTGAGCCACCCAAGTGTCCCTCTTTGCCTTTTTTCCTTCCCTTCCCTTCCCTTCCCTTCCCTTCCCTTCCCTTCCCTCTCCTTCCCTTTTTCTTCCTTCCTTCCTTCCTTTCCTTCCTTTCTTCCTTTCTTTCTTATTTTATTTTTATTTTTTTAATAGTTTATTGTCATGTCCTCCATGCCCATCACCCCCTTCCCCTCTCCCCAACCCATCAGCCCTCAGTTTGTTCTCTGCATTCAAGAGTCTTTCATGGTTTGCCTCCCTCCCTCTCCCCAACAATTTTCCCCTTCTTCTCCCCCATGGTCCTCTGTTAAGTTCCTCCTAATCCACGTATACCTATATGTGCAAACATATGGTATCTGTTCTTCTCTGCCTGATTTATTTCGCTCAGCATAACACCGTCAAGTTCCATCCATGTTGTTACAAATTGCCAGATTTCATTCTTTCTCATTGCCATGTAGTATTCCATTGTATAGATAAACCACATCTTCACTTAGGCTCTTTTCATGTTTTGACTATTGTTGAGAGTGCTGTTATGAAACATTGGTCTTTGACTTTTTTCTAATTGGATTTTTTGTTATTGAGCTACTGTATGAGCTCTTTATATATTTTGGATGTTAATTGCTTATCGGATATATGGTTTGCAATTTTTTTATTCCATTTTTTTCATTCCATAGGTTGTTTTTTCACTTTGTTGATCTTTTTTTTTTCTGTGTAGAAGCTTTTTAGTTTGATGCTTTTACACTTCTTTTCAATGTTGTTGCTTGTGCTTTGGATGTTGTATCCAAAAATCATTGCCAAGACCTGTGTCAAGGAGATTTTTTCCTGTTTTCTTCTAGGAGATTTTTTTAAATTTCAGGTCTTTAATGCATTTTGAGTTAACATTAGTGAGTGGTGTTAAGATAGTGATCTAGTTTTATTCTTTTCATTATGAATGTCCAGTTTTCACATCACTGCTTATTGAAGAGACTGTCTTTTCTCCATTGAGTATTCTTTGCTCCCTCATTAAATATTAATTTACTGTATATGCTTAGGTTTAATTCTGGGCTCTCCATTATTTTTTTTTAATGTTTTATTTATTTTTGAGAGAGAGATAGAGACAGCGTGATCAGGGGAGGGTCAGAGAGAGAGGGAGACACAGAATCTGAAGACAGGCTCCAGGCTCTGAGCTGTCAGCACAGAGCCCGACATGGGCTTGATCCCACAAACCATGAGATCATGACCTGAGCTGAAGTCAGACACTCAACCAACTGAGGCACCCAGGTGCCCCCTGGGCTCTCCATTCAGTTCCATTGATCAATTTGTCTGTTTTTATCACAGTACCAAACTGTTTTGATTACTATGGCTTTATAGTGTAGCTTGAAATTAGGAAAGTGTGTTATTTTAATTTTAATATTCCAAATTGTTTGTGGATTTCATAGCAGCGGTGAGGCAAGGAGCACTGTAAATTGGTATCTCCTGTGGGTGACTAAAGGGAGGGTAGGAGATGAAGCCTGCATCAGCCTTTCCATGGAAGGCACAGAGACAGAGAGGCCAAGGTTCTGCGTCCAGTGGCTGGGGAGAGTCCAGCTCTGTCACACACAGGGTTTAGGCTTAGCTGCCTTGGGCTCAAGTTAAACAATTCACCACAGAGAAGACCCTTGAGGGAGTGCTGGATAAAGGAAGGCCCTGCCAAATTGTGGTTAGTTATGGGGGGCCAGTCTCTGTGAGTGATGCCCACAGTTGGGAAGAAAACCTGAGAATTGTACAGCAGTGACTGAATTAACTGTTGGTTTCACCATTTCTTCTTTGCCTCATTGTTCAGACCTACTTGGCTACCAGTACCTGCTGGGCAAATGGTAGTGAGAAGCACAGTGAACTTGAGGAAGGGAAGACAGCTTCACTGAGGGCTGAAAGAAAGGCCAGTGGCCAAACCTAGCACACATACCTTGGTAGGTTTGGGATCTGCTCCTCTTTTCATGTATTCATGGATAATTTCTGGGTTAGATGCATCTTATTTTCATATGAATAATAGCTACACTCCTGGAGGTTACCATACAGTCAGGGTACCCTGTACCTGAAAATGTTAACCTTCTCTAACTCTTTTTCAAGTTTAAATCTTATTCTTATTTCATATGTAGAATTTATACAAGGTTGGATTCTCTGGCAGTGCCCACTGTGGATGGATCTTGTGGGGTATTACAAGTAATTTGTTATTAATAATAAAACCATATTTTTTGAATGATTCACTTAAATTAATGAGTGGACTCAAGGCTATTCCTAAAACTCTTACTTTCCTTCAAATATACTTTTCAGGAGTGAGAGAGAAAGAACATGGAATGATAGCAAGAACACACACATATGTGTGTGCATGCTTAAATTACACTTATATGCACTGAACATCTCTGCCAAAGAGAGCCCTTGTCTGATATGTAGTTAGCAGTTATGACAATAGCTATTCATTAGTTCTACACTGCTCTGCATATTTTTAAGCTGTGGAAATTGGAGTGAGCTTTGAGAATGTACTTCAGTTTATTGAAATTGGAATGGCCTCTAGAAGTGTCTTTCAGTTTATCAAAATTGGGATGGGCAATGGGAATATATTTCACATGAAATTTATTAATTAATGGTCAGTCCTTAATAAGACCTCAGTTTTTATGTCAGTGCCATCTTGAGCCCCTTGGGAGTAGAACTTGCATATTCTTTATCTTTGTATGCAACATTGATTGATCACAGTGCCAGTCAGATAGAAAGATTTATAAATATTTAAAAGGCAGTTTAGTTTTTTAACCTGTGGAGGGATAGCTTGAAGATGTGGTTAGTTAACTGTTACCAAAATAAAGCAAGACAAACAGCTAAGAAACACTGTCTGCTGAAGCATATAGCTTTTCTTTATCAAGAGAGAATGAAAAGATATGTACATTTTTTTTTAAATGTGGAAGCTGAAAAATTATACTTTGAAGCATATGAAGCCTCTAAACTTCACTGGAGCAGGTCTTTATTTACTTTTTAAAAGTTTTATTTGTTTAAGTTATCTCTGTATGCAATGTGGGGCTCAAACTCACAACCCTGAGACTAAGAGTTGCATGCTCTTCTGACCTATGGAGCCAGGCACCCATGGGGTAGGTCTTTAAAAACACAGGAAAGTCAAACACCAGTTAATTGGGAAAAAACAAAACCTACAAGAAAGAAAACTAGCAATGGTTTGTGATAACCTTTGGCTGCTTTTTTTCAGAGCTCCCTATGCTTAGGTTATATTGTTTATTTATCAGGCATCTATGGGGAATTGTGCTCCACATAACTTAATTTCTAGATTACCCCTTTAAGTCAAATTAAGAGATAAAAATGCCATATTTGGGATGAAAATCTCTATAAAATGTTGAAAGTTCTCAATCCAGAAGACAGTGAACCCAATTCACCTTTTTCATGCATACTCTTTACCTTGTTTTTTTAATTCTACATTGTAGGACTACTGAATTTCATTAAAGGAAAGAAACACTACTATGTTAAGGAACACATCACTTCTAATATTGATTTCAATTTCTGAAACACTAAAAAGTGAAAATGTAGATCTAAGAATAGAGGGCAAATGGTAGTGATGTGGTTTTTTTTAAACCAAATTGGGTAGGGTTATTGAATATATATAGTTCATCAGTTTAAAAGACCCCAGACTCTACTGGCTGAGCAATTTTGTTTGCTCATTGTAAGTTTTCTTGTTTCCAGTATAAGCTCCACTGGGAACAGCATGTCAGCCTGTTGCCTTCCCCACCCCTTAATATTTGCAATTTCCAATATGCTCCTGAGTGATAAAGTTAGGGCTGTTTGTAAAATTAGGGATTGTTTTTTTAGTTAGGGACTGCACAAATTTGAGTGCATTGACTTGGTGGGGCTCCTTCTTTGCTGCACCCCAGTTTGGAGCTTTTCTTGGATCTTGCTTGCCAGATTTGTGATTGCTATTAAGTTGCAATATATAGCTTAGAAAACATCTTTCTCATCCACGTGACCAAGAAAGAGTACTAGGTGTTATGGTGATGATTAAAACAAAGACACAACAACAACAACAACAACAAAACCCCTCAAAACAAAAACAAAATATTCCCCCTCTCATCCCCACCAGACAACTATATCCCTTTCCCCCTCCAAAATAAGTAATACTGAAACATCAAGGACAGAGACAAGTAAGGAAGGAAAGTTGGGAGCAAGACAAGGTCTGGAGATGGCAAGAAGTGGTAATTTTGGATACCACTTTATTTTGTTTTATGCTTAAAATGACAAGAGTGCTGATTGATTCACAACTTTCATGGAGCCAAGTGAATGTAAAGGAATGAATCATTTCCAAATGATATTAATAAAATAAGATCCAACCATCACTTTAAATAATTAACTCTTTTTAAGCTTTAGATATTTTCCTCAGCCGATACCTAAACTATTGTATTAAAGGGAAACTGAACTATGTGCAGAGTTTATCATTTACAACACCTTTTCCTGGTTGCCAATCAGCTAAGATATCTATGTTTACTGAGTAAGAGTGTTCCTATTAGTCAGTTCCAAAGTACACATAACTGAATTGATAAGGGAGGACCTCTCAAATGAGTTACTGACATTGATATCTCTAGAGAAATTGGAATGTATCCTTATGTAGGTGTTTGAAAAGATGACAAATTGTTTTCCTGGTGAGCTGGGTTGTTAAAAAGTGCTGGAGAGAAGTTATGGATGAGGACTGGTAATGTTTCAGGTGCTGTACAAGTGGACAGGCAGGACCTCATGGCTTATCTCGTTAGTGTTGGGTTTAGCTTCACCATCTTTAATATGATCCTGAAAATAGAGATAACATTGTCTGTCACATTTTAACACTATCCTCTGTGCATCTTACTGCTTTTTCTTTAGACTAGTAATATAGCTAGAGTGGACCTGTACCTACTATCTGGACTTGACCTCTTCTTAAGAATATATGTTGAACATGGGGCGCCTGGGTGGCTCAGTCGGTTAAGCGGCCGACTTCGGCTCAGGTCACGATCTCATGGTTCGTGGGTTGGAGCCCCGCTGACAGCCAGCTCAGAGCCTGGAGCCTGTTTCTGATTCTGTGTCTCCCTCTCGCTCTGAACCTCCCCTGCTCATGCTGTCTCTCTCTCTCTCTTAGAAATAAATAAATTTAAAAAAAAGAATATATGTTGAACAGATGTTTTGTATATTGTCTCAACTGTATTTTAAGCTCTTTCAGGTATTTCCTTCTTTATATCTTCTATAATGACATGATTGCAGTAAATGTTCAATCAATATTTTGAGTGAATGCTGACTTAATTTTTTAAAAGCTATTTCAGGACAGGTACTATGAGAATATTTACCATAGGTGACCCTACATATGTGAACATCACTGACATGACTCCCTAAAATGATACTTTACTTAGTGGTGAATGATCAGGGGCTTCCCCTCTGGTGAATGGGAACTGGTTGACTTTGGAGGAGTGCAGTGACGCCTTTGGAAGTGAGAGAGACCCAGCCTAACTTGATCTCCAAGCTCTGCCTGTTGTTAAAGGTTATTATTATTTTTTTTTATAGAGGTAAATCATGACTCTCATTCAAATATAATGTGAACAAATGTGATGGTTAAATTTCTGTGTCAATTTGGTTAAACCACAGGACCCAGATATTTGGTCAAATATTATTCTAGATGTTTCTGTTAAACTATTTTTTAGATGAGATTAATATTTAAATCAGTAGACTTTGAGGACAGCATATTACTCTTCACACTATGGGTAGGTTTCATCCAGTCAGTTGATCCATTCAGTTGAAGACCTTCGTAGAAAAACGATTGACTTCCCTGGAGCAAGAGGCAGTTCTGGAGAAGTGGGCCAGCAAATTGCCTTTGGCCTTAAGCTACAGAATGACCTCTTCCCTGGGTCTTCAACCTGCTGGCCCACCCTGCAGATTTTGGACTTGTTAGAGTCCATAGTCACATGGGCCACTGCCTCTCTATGTCCATCTTTATCTAACATCTCTTTCTCAATATCTATTTTCTCTATCTTTATCTCCACCTCTATCTATTTCTATCTCTATATAAACATAGATTTATTATATGCATATATAAAATATTTAGAAATATTCTTTATATATATGAACTATATCATATATGTAGTATATATATATTTTTTGATATATATGTATTTTGATATATATATATGTAATCAAAATTTAACAAACCAAATATACTCTATCATCTATCTATCTGTCTACGCATCCATTCCTTATCGGTTCTGTTTCTCTGGAACCCTAACTAATACACATGTCAAATTTATTATTTAACTCATTTGTTAATGAGAGAACTAGTAATATATCACAACTGGTTCAAAAGAAAAGTCAAAGTAACAAAACTGATAAAGAATGTTTCAAGAAAAATTACATGATTATTTATGAATAATCTAGGCCTTGGAAAATGGTAAGATTAGTCATCCAATTTGAGAGATTTTATTTTTAAGCAAATTCCATTTGTGAGAGTGAGTGTGAATGTATATTCTTGACACAGATTTAGCGACTGAATGAAACTGTTTATTATATTTCCTTAGCACCGAGTCTCTCCAAACATTGCTGATATGGCCCCTAGGGCTATCCTAGTTGGAAGAATTTAAAACTTCCACATCCTGAAATTTGATTCTTCCATATTTAAGCAACCAAATCCTTTTGGCATCACTAGAACTTAGTATTATATTTAAACAGCTAAAGCAGCAGATTAACAATTGAACTCCCCTATGACCCAGCAATAGCACTGCTAGGAATTTACCCAAGGGATACAGGAGTGCTGATGCACAGGGACACATGTACCCCAATGTTCATAGCAGCACTCTCAACAATAGCCAAATCATGGAAACAGCCTAAATGTCCGTCAACTGATGAATGGATCAAGAAGATGTGGTTTCGCCAGTCAGAGTGGCTAAAATGAGCAAATCAGAGAACTCTAGATGCTGGCAAGGATGTGGAGAAACGGGCACCCTCCTACACTGTTGGTGGGAATGTAAACTGGTACAGCCCCCTCTGGAAAACAGTGTGGAGGTTCCTCAGGAAACTCACAATAGAACTCCCCTAGGACCCAGCAATAGCACTGCTAGGAATTTACCCAAGGGATACAGAAATGCTGAGGCATAGGAGCACATGTACCCCAATGTTCATAGCAGCACTCTCCACAATAGCTAAAACATGGAAAGAGCCTAAGTGTCCATCAACAGATGAATGGATCAAGAAGATGTGGTTTATCTATACCATGGAATACTGCATGGCAATGAGAAACAATGAAATCTGGCCATGTGTAGCCACATGGATGGACCTTGAGGGTGTTATGCTGAGCGAAATAAGTCAGGCAGAGAAGGACAAATATCATATGTTTGCACGTATAGGAGGATTAGGAGGAACTTGATGGAGGAACAAGGGGGAGAAGAAGGGCGGAAATGGTGGGGGAAAGGGAGAGAGGCAAACCATGAGAGACTCTTGAATGCTGACAAAAACTGAGGACTGATGGATGTGGGGGGGAGGGGGAGGGGCATGGAGGAGGGCACTTTGGGGATGAGCACTGAGTGTTATGAGGAAACTAATTTGACAATAAACTATTTGTAAAAAAAAAAAAAAAGACGATGTGGTTTATCTATCCAATGGAATACTACATGGCAATGCAGAAGAATGAAATCTGGCCATTTGTAGCAATGTGGATGGAACTTGAGGGTGTTATGCTGAGCGAAAAAAGTCAGGCAGAGAAAGACAGATACCATATGTTTTCACTTATAAGTGGATCAGGAGAAACTTAAGAGAGGACCAGAGGACCATGGGGGAGGAGAAGAGGGAAAAATAGTTGGGGAGAGGGAGGGAGGCAAACCATAAGAGACTCTTAAATACTGAGAACAAACTGAGGGCTGATGGGAGTGGGGGAGAGGGGAAGGGGGTGATGGGCATGGAAGAGGGCACTTGTTGGGATGAACACTGGGTGTTATATGGAAACCAACTTGACAATAAACTATGAAAGAAAAAGAAATAAAAATTATTAACCACTAAAAAAAATAGCTAAAGAATTTGGAGATGGAAAATTATGATTTTTCTGATAGAACTTCTTTTCCTGATCAGTTGACAAGATGGATTTCTAAATCCAGTTATAGAAGAGATTATAAATCTTAATTTTAAAATATCAAATAATAGTGAAACATGAAAAGCAATAAAATGGTAAAATAATAAGCCAGTCAAATTCTAGTGTTATGAAAATAACTCACAAAGAGCCAGGCAAAAGCCTATAGTAAATATTAAAGAAAACCAATTTATTATACCTGTTACATAAAGAAATGCCACTGTATTAATTTTCTATTGTTAAATTACCACAATCTTAACAGTTTAAAACAACAGAGTCATCTTTTTGCTGGCTGCTGGCCAGGGGTGGTGATTCTCAGCCTCTAGAAGCTGCCCATGTTCCTTAGTTTGTGATCCCCTTCCTCTGTCCTCAGAGCCAGCAATGGTGGGCTGAATCTCTCTAATGCTTCATATTTCTCCCTGCCTTGTCTTCTTCCTCATCTTCTGAGTACAACCGAGAAGGGTTCTCAGCTTTCAAAGGCTCCTTTGAATAGATTTGATCCACCTGGATAATCCAGACTACTCCTTCTAAAATTCCTAATCTTACCGTATTAGCTAATTCCCTTTGTATTTTCAAGGGTTCTGGGGATTAGCACACGGACATCTTTGGGAGGGAGAGTTATTCTGCCAACTCGTAGCCATGTTGTGAATCATGTGCCACGTACTTGTTGACGTTGATGGAAGTGCTACTTGAGTATAACAGTGATGGCAAGAGAAAACTGGCAATGGCAAAGTAAGATGAGGAAATTTCAAAAAACCTTGAAAGTGGAAAAGGATGCCTTTTAATGGGTCTTGTTCTGGTGATTTGAAAAATGTGTTTTGGCAGAGTGACATTTAAATATAAAGTAAGGAGTTTGTTTAAATACAAAGTAAGGAGTTGAAGGAAGGCCAAAGGACAGGAAAGTAAGAGCTGTGCAGGGGGACAATTTGGCCACAGACTTCTGCTTGACCACAGGATGTTGTGGTTGGGGTCACTTGCGAAGACTGGAAGAGACTTAACAGATATGAATTTTGTCCTATTTGATGTTTCTTGGTGAGATTCTTTGGGTTTTTTTTTTTTATCTACCTATCTGTATCTTTAAAAAACAGTACTTTAGAGATTAAACTATAGTTTTTCTGAACACACTATCTTTCACTGGTAGGGATTCAATAAAGTCTTCTAATCAGTTGTCATCCTAATATTTGAAAGTGTGATCCTATTCTTTTTTTATTTTAATGTTTATTTATTGCACGCGTGCGAGAGAGAGAGAGAGAGAGAGAGAGAGAGAGAGAGAAGTAGGGGAAGGCAGAGAGACAGGGAGACAGAGAATCCCAAGCAGGCTCTGCATTGTCAGTGCAGAGGCCAATGCGGGGCTCAAAGTTGTGAACTGGGAGATCATGACCTGAGCTGAAATCAAGAGTTGAACACTTAACTGACTGAGCCACCTAGGCACCCTAAGTGTGATCCTATTCTAATGAAATGTATAGTTTATCTTTCCTTGAAAGAAAGCCCTCATACACATGCCTTTGAAAGAAGATCCCCTGTGTGTACAAAAATTCTGGGGAGAATGGAAAAAGTATGTTGGAAGAATTAGTTATTTAGGGGGTTATACCCCTGGTCCTTGATGTTTATGATACTATTATTGGAGGACTTCCTTTCACCTTAAGATTTGAGTACCAATTTTAGGTTGGCAGAAAACAAGGAGCCTCATAGCTCCAGGTATATCACTCTAGGTAACACAAATCAGTTTATTTGTTCCATAAAAAAATATAATATGGCTCAAAAATCAATATAACTTTTTGTTGAACAAGACTTCCTTTGGAACCAATTCCCTGAAGTGGTTCATAGGCTTTCTGACCCCTAGATGTTTGGTGAGCAAATTCTGTAGGGCAGAGGTCAGATATGTGTTCTGAGCCTCTCCAGGCCAGACTTTAGATTTTCTTTTGATGTTGGGAGCTAGATCAGACATATGGTTCTTAACTGTTATCTTACGTGGAACTAACTGGCAACTTTTGTTCTCATTTAGAGGTCTTCCACATGCATCCTGTACCCCAAAGCTCAAAGCTTTCCAAACAGCTGAAGGACAGAGTCTTCTTAAAACTAGCCTAACCAAGGGACACACATAACATAGGGATTTTTCATGCTTTCAGGCATTGGAAATATTGTTTATATTGGGGGACTGGTCTTGGCCCATCTCAGTGGCTACAGCTATATATTCTCCACCAGTCATGGCCAATTGTATTTTTTTGTTTGTTTTTTAGCATTATTGACATCTTGCTCCTGAAATAGTCCACATGTTACTTTAAAAAAATACACGTATTTTTATTTTATTTTATTTTTTTTGGAACAGCTTTATCATGATAATGGTTTCATGTGTTGATGCACATGTCCTAACTCACCAAATTATATACATTAAAAGTGTGCAATTTTTGTATATCAATAAGAACAGTAACAATAATTGTAAATGATTATTTTTTTAAAAATCTTAGCTACAAGAGCAAGATTATTAGACTTCTCAGCAGAAAAAAATTCACTCAGTAAATGAAGAAATCTTTTGTTATCACATGTGAGACCAGCTCTACTGGCTGACATTTAAATGAGGACAATACAGATTGTGTTTACTTTTCACATTTGTGCATGTCCTAAAGATGGTAGTTGACCAAACGATAGATGTAATCCAGGGTATACCATGCTTTCTAATTACTACCTCTAGACAGTAACTGTCACTTGCCTCTTAAAATGAGTGGCTTCCAAGAAGAATGATCTCAAGTTACTATCTCAGATCCTTCTAATATTTTGCATTACCGCTTGCTTGAACAGCATCATTTATTACCTAGGAGACAAACAGCAACACACATCCGTTTTAATAACCCCTTGGATCAATTTCAATTCACACCATTTCTAGTGCGTATTTCTTCTGGGAATTCAAATGGCTTTGACGTCATTCTGCCAGGTTCATAAATTATTGAGGGTCATAACTTTAAAAATGCACCCTTTTTTGGGGGGCAACTATGGGTGGCATGAGGGAATTGGTTTATGATAAGGCATAAATTGGGAACTAGCCACCCTGAAACTAATAGTGTTCCTGGAGAAGTTTGGAGAGGTTCATGATGCAGATTGATACAAAACACAAGGCTTGATACAGCTTATGATTTCCCTTCTGAGCTTTGAAATGAGGTATCCATACTCTTCAGCTAGAGTCGATGTTACACATCCAGCTGTTATTACTGTGGTTTCCTCAGGCTGCTCGGGGAAGGGGAAAATGGGTTGTTCTTTTCTCCATTCTTAAAAAGATGTTTAGCTATTGTTTTACATTTACCTCTAAAGTGTAAAAAAACCCAGACAGTTTAATTACCTGCCTACTATGTATTAACAAGAGTAGGGATACCTGTTTCACAAATAGTTATCTGACTCTCACTGTTACTGGCAATACTTTTTCTTGTTTTGTGCATCTTTCCTCTTTTATTTCAAGTATCAACAGTATTTTATTGCATGGCTTTATCCAACAAAATCATTCAAAATACCAATAAGTTGTGATTAACAGTTTTTTTTTTTAATGTTTTATTTATTTCTAGGAGAGAGAGAGAGAGACAGCGTGAGCAGGGGAGGGTCAGAGAGAGAAGGAGTCACAGACTGAAACAGGCTCCAGGCTCTGAGCTGGCAGTCAGCACAGAGCCCGACGCGGGGCT